>NC_080065.1:13815451-14174460 GCF_949987535.1 Balaenoptera acutorostrata | reverse complement strand
TGTTCTCTAAGTTTAAAATCACTACTGTGTTGCAAATGTGGTAAATTGTGAGTTTTTACTTTACAACCACTTATGTTTTATTTAATTTCTGTATGAGACCCTATTCTGTATGTTAAGGTGTATGTTTTCTTGATTCTGGTGACATTTATTAGAATAATTGTGGGTATGTGGAGCTTGACAATAGTTACTGGCCATTGACATTTTTGGATGAAAAGCTGTGTTGAATACTATAAATAGCTGCTACGGATTTTATCCAAATCTCACCTAAGGTTGCTTAATCTTCTTCCCTAATAGGTCATTTTAGTAACTCAAACTAATGAATGGAATTTCATGTCAGCGTAAAGTGAATCACGTGGCTAAGTTCTCCGTAAGGTGTGAGGTCCTAGGGCTGGCAACCAAGCTGGGAATTCATGGAACTATCAACATAATAGGTTTTCCTCTGGCTTTGGAAGGCATCCTTCAAACACCTTCCTAAATTAAACTGCCCCTCCTTTACTTTCTTTTCCGTATGGTCCCATGAGGGTTTCTAGAGTTTCCTATTTCTGCTATGATTGTCTTACAGGTCCCAATACTTAATTGAGAGCTCTTAAATTCTTGGGTGGAATACAGAGAAAGGAGTTACAATAATTAATGACAATAGATTAAATGGGTTTGTTACTGCTTAGTGTCTGTATAGAAATATTAGGACTTCTCTTTATCAGCATTGATGGCTCTGTATAAAACTAGTGATGTGGTCACTCCCACAACTGAACTGTACATGCTACAGTCTTGAGAATAAGAGTGATGCACCCAATATTCTTTTGCTGTGTATGTCCTATACTCAGTGTCATTTATGTGTCTTAGGTTTGTAGCATATAATGCTGGTGAAATATTTGCTTTCCTTAGACAGTAAGCTGCAAGAAAAAAGAAGTAGAAACTACATTCAAACAGAACCTGCTTTATGAATTACTTAAATATTTTAACTTGACAGCATTCTCAGTGGAAGTCAACATAGTTATTGCAGACTGAGCTTTGCTAATCAGAGAGACACTTTAAAAATAATATATTTTAACATTTTTGGTTCCATATAATAAAAAGAAATATGAAACATTTGCTTATGGACGTGAATACAAGTGCTCTTCAGAGGGTATGCTTTTGTAAAAAAAAACACAAAAAAACCTCTGTCTCTAATACATTAAAGATAAACTTCTAGAAAATGGGCACCCCAGCGGAGAATATAATGTTGAAAAATATAATGATTATTATGTGCCAAACAAGAAATCAAACAATTTTCACGCATATGGCATACAATAAAAGATAGATAATTTTTTGAATTCTGTCATCTCCTACATATACATGTAAATAGTATTTGTGGGTTATACACTACGCATTTGGCAAAAAATTGACAATGAGGTGCAATCAGTCATGTCCTTGCTTGGGACAGAATTCTTATATCTGCAGCAGGTTGCATATCCTAGGAGATAACAAAGGGTTTACATCTGTGTATCTGAAATAAAACATCAATTAAACATCAATAAATATACAATAAGTATCAATATAAACCACCTTATTTATAATGCTATACATGATCAGCAATATCACTGAGCTCATATTCCACAGAGAGCATTATACAATTACTTTTGAAATTTCCAAAGGTCTTATGACATGATTTTTTTTCTAGGTTAACAGAAGAAAAGTGGGGAAAAATACTTCAAGTCATCCTCATAAATGATTTTGTGAACAATAGAGGTTTGACTTCTTAACTGGTAACTTGTGTTCTCATCTTTGTCCCCTTTGACTAGTCCCTTTTTATCTCTGGTCTTCAGTTTCTATAATATTACTGGCTTGGGGTAGATGATTTCACAGATCTCTTTCTCTCAAATAGGCCCTGATTTTCTGATTCTATAGCAGTGTTATGTATGATTAACATAACAAAGGTAGTCTCTAGCAGCTCTGCTAAACGGTATGGTGTTTGTCTTATAATCTCCTAGGGATAACTTTCCTATGTTAAAATTACAGCTCTTGGTGTTTGGACGTTACTGAGGTATGTACCCCTAAAAGAAGGTGCTATGTTCAGAGGGGTCACAGAAAATGGCCCCGTCTAGTACTATTGAAGTTAAAACAGAGCATTATGCTTTTAGTGTATTGATAATTAAGTAAGATCTTAAAGTTTGCAAGTGGGAGGAAAGATACTGGAACAGCAAATATAGTGACAATTTATTAGTAAATTGTCACAGGTCTAGATATATCAAAGCATATTCTGCAGCAAAGATAAATTTTAGCAGTAATTAAATAAGTGGTTTTTTTAATAAAAATGAATTTCTTATGATGGGACATTTGCTTTTCATCCCAAATCATTTTGAATTAAACAATGGGAAGCAATCCTCTGTCTGATTTAGGAGACGAAATTAGGAAAACTCTCTGACCTTTTCCCTAATGTACCAACATAGTTTCTCCTAAGCATTGGAAAAACTGCAAGATGAAAACTGTAGAGAATTGGATTTTGCTCTATCCCCTCAAAATAAACTGACGTCCTAGAAATGTGAAACAAAATGTTAATTTTTTACCATTTTAAGAGATTTAGGTAACTGTACCCCATATACTCTCTAGTTAAAATATCATGTAGAATTACAGAAAGTTGTTTTAAAGTATCCATAGCAATATTTGAAATAATGATAATGCTAAGTCAAGAACCTACAGATTTGAACATATAGGTGTTCTTAAAAATCTTCAGTCTTGGATGGAGTCATTTCTACAGCTTTGCAATAGCTAAAGGCTCAGACTTACACTAAGAAAATTCTTGATTAAACTCATGTTACTTTTAACATTAATCAATAAATAGAGTAGTATGCACGAGTGAGGGAGAGTAATTGATTAATAAGAAATATGTAAGTTCCCAATGAGGGAAATACTTTACTCCAGGTGTCACTATAATTTCCTGACTGTTAATGGCAATATTCAGTTTCAGTTTCAAAGAAGGCCTCAAAGACAGATTTCTTAGATTTTTTTAAAGATAAATAAAATGGCTTTGTGACATCTAAATACAGATCTAATATTTTTCCATGTGTTACATGGTTCTTATTGCCTTATGTGGACTTGCAACATTCTTTCTTGGCTATAACCCCTGGTAGTCATCTGCTAATGTTAGATTATACAACTTTTGTTGTAGTAAAAAGACACAGTATTGTTTGTTTCACCTAGGTACCTATTATTTTTATTTTTTAATTGAAATATATTTCACATATAACATTGTGCAAATTTAAGGTGTATAGCTTCTTGATTTGATACATTTACATATTGTAAAATGATTGCCATTGTAGTGATAGTTAGCTCCTCTATCATGTCACATAATTATCATTTTTTTTTTTTTTGTGGTGGAAATAATTAAGATCCAGTCTCTTAGCCAGTCTTATGATTATAATACAGTATTGTTGTCTATATTCCTAAAATTTGTATGGAAGCAAACAAAATCCTGAGTAGCCAAAGTCATCCTGAGAAAGAAGAAAAAAGCTGGAGTCATCACACTTCTGGATTTGAAGCTATACTACAAAGATATAGTAATTAAAACAGTATGGTACTGGCAGAAAAATAGATGCATGCAACAATGGAACAGAACAGAGAACCCAGAATTAAACCCCCACATATGTGGTCAACTGATGTCCAACAGGGAGCCAAGAATACCCAATGGGGAAAAGATAATCTTCAAAAAATGGTGCTGGGAAAACTGGATAATCACATGAAGATAAATGAAATCAAACCACTATCTTACACCACAAAAATCACAAAAATTAACTCAAAATGGATCAAAGACTTAAACACAACACCTGATACCACAAAACTAGAAAAAAAGTAGGGAATAATATCCTTAACATTGGCCTTGGCAATAATATTTTTGAATATGACACTAAAAGCACAAACAACAAAAGCAAAAATCAAAAAGTGGGACTACATCAAACTCAGGTACATATTAAAAAGAAATTTTCCTATAGACCTATTGACACCCAAATACTTTGTTATTTAGGTTTGTGGAATTATCATCTATTATGTGACTGCTTTCAGATGCAATATGGTCAACATTAATATTACTAAGTATCCTGAGCATTTCGTTTTGCAATTCTGATGAAAACTGGCCAGCAGTAGAACAGCAAAAACTATATTAAGAAATGAAAAGATAAAAGTGAAAAAGAGAATGATGGATAAACATCTTGAAATATGTTGATATTGACATTTTTAAATTGATTTCTGAAAAGAAATGAACTAAAATTTCTATACTTGAAGATTTTTTCTCACAATCCATCATGAAACTATAAACAATGGCAAGCAGGTCAGGGTAAAATGTGGGCTTGCTCTGGCAGATAATTAAAATTAACTACTACACTGAAAAATTCATTGTGTTGGTAGAGGGAAATAAACTGTTAAGTATCGAGATCAGAAATTTGTATAGTTCAAATTAATATTCTACAATAAAATTAGCCTTTCTTCAATAAGAGATAATACAACCAAAGGCTGATTCTTTTCCTTCAAAGTTGTTTGCCTGGAACATTGTTTTTAAAATAGTCTTTGAAATTACCCTTGTGATAAGATAACCATCTCCTCACCCGTTTGCCATGTACAATATGTCCCTATTGTTCAGGTATTTTCATACCTTCCATTATTTACTTCATTCTAAAAGCATTTGCTTTTATGACTTTATGACCAGTGGGTAGGTTTACTTGAAAAAATGAAAACATACTATAACAGATTGATTGTGACCCAAACCATTACACTTTCCTGCATCTGTAATCTTTGCCATATGATGTTGCTCACTTATCATCGAGCAGTGAAATCAGTTTCCCAAGGGCTTTAATGTGAGCTAAACTTGTGACTTATTTCTTCCAATAGAACATGGCTGTAGTGATGTTCTGTCAGTCATTTATGAGGCTAGCCTTCTCAATGAGGCAGGTAGAGCTTGTAGGAGAATAAGAGACAACTTGAAGGAGAGTTCAGTTTTCTTAGCTGAGGCTGTCTAATCGGCTATAGCCAAACATGAGACAGAGCCCAAACATTGTCAGCTTAGATTCTCATCCACAGCTGCATGCAGATGTATGAGTGAGCCCCGTTGAAACTCAAAAATTTCTCCAGCTGACTCATAGACTAATGAGCATTAATGCATACTTCTTGTTTATGTCATTGAATTTTGGTGTTCCTACATCTGGCAGCAAAAATAATAACCATAAAACTTATATGGACACATACTTTAATTTTAATTTTCTCAAGGCCACATGCTAGTCGGACACAGAGACATCAGAGCCCAGAAAAGATAAATCAAATAGATACACAGCTTTATACAAACTCCTAAAATATTTATAGTGTCTATAGCTCTGCCTATGGCTGATAATCTCTAAATCATATGACCTAGTCTAAAATGACACCATTCATTTTTTCAATCCTTGCTTTTTTCACTAATGGTAATTTTGTCAAACAGAACTATGCCACTCCTCTACAAAATAAGGAATTAAATAAACCTTTCATGAATGTTTATTGCTGAGAGGTCAAAGTTTATTAGCACACTGATCGAGACTCTTCACAAAGTATTCTGATCCAACCTTAGAGGTCTCACCTTCCATTAAACCCTAGGCATCCTTGTCACAGTACGGAAGTTCATGACTCCTGAATGCACTATACTCATTTTTCTTCATGCCTTTGATCATGCTGTCTTATTGATAAGACTTCTCTAAACTGAGGAAATACTGCTTATCTAAGACATCTAAAGACTTCTGTCTGCATTGAAGCCATATTTGGCTTTAAAGGCAATAAAAATGTGTTCTATTTTGTGCTCTCAGAGCCTGTAGTTGTTTCAATTGTTGAATGAAAAATCATCACAGTTAGGCAGCTTAAAACAATACCCACTAATTATCTCATAGTTCTGTAATGCAAAAGTCAAGGCAGGATAAAAGTGGATTCTCTCTTATGGTCTCACACAGCTGAAATCAAGGTCAATCCACTTTCACCTTCATTCAGATTGTTGGTCAGATTCAGTTCCAGTGGTTGTAGGACAGAGGTCTCTCTTTCCTTGTTTGCTGTCCGTCAAGGACCTCTATCAGTTTCTAGAAGCCATGCATATTCCTCATTACATGCCCCCCTCCATATTCAAGCCACAATATCACACCAAATCCTTCCCATATTTGGCTTCACCTTTTATCGCTAGCTAGAGAATACTCTCTGCCTTTAAAGGGTTCATTTGTAATTGGAGATTGAATAATCTCCATGTAAACCAGTATCTATGTAACCAACCACATAATCTCCCTATTGATTAAGTAAAACTCAATTGTAACCTTAATTGCATCTGAAAAATCCCCTGCCATATAACACAACATAATTAGGATGTTCTATCTGATCATATTCACAGCCCTTGGGAATAGGGTAGGGAATCTTGAGCCATGAGGGAGTGGGGTGTAGGGAGCTTATGTTAGAATTCCACCTAACACAGATACCTTTCTATATATTGGTCTGTTACTACATATGGTCTTGTGGTGGAATCATTGTTAAAATACCTTTCTCATGAGGTCACTGATTCCTATAGCACAAATATTATATTTGCATTCATCAACTCTTCCCGGCTTCTAGCATGTATGATACCTACTTCTGGGTAAGCACATAACACATATCCATTAAGAAATGGGATTAATAAAAAAATTAATAAATTAATAAAATTAATAAAAAATATGGGATTCCATTCTCATGATATAAAAAAATAAAATCAACAAAGACCATTATATCAGAAAAAACAATCAAATTGATCAACTATTTGTAAGAAATTTCTCATAAGCTGTTTTATCAGAACTGCGACTCTCAATCTAAATAGGTTATTCAATTATTTTAAAATAAAGAAAACATTTTTTTACTTTGCTAAACTTGGGCTTAGTTATGAATGTAGTGTAAATAGTTTTGTCTAATTCATTTAACCTACATATGAGTTTTTTAATAGTCTCACATATCTTATAGATCTAGTCAATCTACTATGTAATGGAGCTATATAGTGTATAGGAACAAAGAAATGAAAAATAAAATAGCCCCATACAAATAGTTGTGGATCTTTTCAACAATTCATCCATTCAATAAATATTTGCTGAACTTTGGCTAACATGCATGTATCAGATATAGTATATGTGTTTCACCATTTGAAGGTATCAGGGCAGATGAATATGAATTGTTCTATGTCTTTAAGAAGCTCACTCTTGTAGGTGAAATCACTGTGGGGTAAAGTACTGAAATGTGGAAGAAATATGGATGCTACACTTAACTGTACTTTTGGTTTAACAGGGAAGCTTGATAAGTAATTGAATAACAAAACTGGAATATAAAATGCCATGAAAATACAGATAAAGTACTGAGAAACCATTGGGATGGAGAGAAAAATTACCAGTAATTTAACTGGATGGGATGAGGTTTGGTGACATAAAATACAAGTTTTTCCAGTAGCAAATTTAATGCCCAGAAGACCTACTAACAATCAAACCAAGTTAAAGATTCTTTTGTTTTGAATATCATAGAAAGATTTTAGGTTAGTAGGCAACTCATATGTGCTTACATTTCAAGGCAACCAGTGATGTTGACACCGAAGCTTCCTATAGTAAATCAGAATGAAAAGTTATGACAAGAAAAGTGAAAATGTTATGTTAATTGTAAAGTTAGAGGATTCTTTTTAAATCACTCCATTTCGAGGAGGGTTCTTTTTTTTTTTTTTTTTTAATTTTATTTATTTATTTATTTATGGCTGTGTTGGGTCTTCGTTTCTGTGCGAGGGCTTTCTCTAGTTGTGGCAAGTGGGGACCACTCTTCATCGCGGTGCGCGGGCCTCTCACCATCGCGGCCTCTCTTGTTGCGGAGCACAGGCTCCAGACGCGCAGGCTCAGCAGTTGTGGCTCACGGGCCCAGTTGCTCCGCGGCATGTGGGATCTTCCCAGACCAGGGCTCGAACCCGTGTCCCCTGCATTGGCAGGCAGATTCTCAACCACTGCGCCACCAGGGAAGCCCAGTTAGAGGATTCTTGATCTTATATCAATTATGTACGTTGTAAGAGTTTTCATATGCATATAATAATTTCTACACTCTCTATGGAACTCCCACTACTAATGGATGAGAGTTCTGGTTGTTACCCTTTTCAACATTTGCTATCTCAGTATTTTTAATTTTAGCTTTCTGAAGCATTAGTGGGTTAATGTGATTTTAAATTACACTTCTTTGATGACCAAAGCTGTCAAGTAACTTTTCATGTGCTTATTGGTGACTTGCATATTTAATGATGTGTTTTTTCAAATTATTGCCCATTTTGGAGTTTTTTCTTTTTTTTAGTCATTAATTTATTTCTATATCCTAAATGATCGTCCTTTTTTATACACATATTGTGATATATTTTCTCCCAGAATGTGGCTTTCCTACTCATTTTCTAAAGAGGGAATTTAGATGACCAAAAGCATTTAGTTTGCTGAAGTGTAAGTTATCTGTTTGTTCTTTAGGGTTATTACATTATGTATCTTAACGAAGCTTTGCCAATCTCAAATTATTGAGATATTCTACTAAATTATTTTTCTTCTAGATATATTATAGCTTAGCTTTAAATTTAGGTTACATTTTACTTTTATGTATGGTGTGAGCTAGGATCTTAGGTTAATTCATTCCATATGGACATTATGTTTTCGTAAAATATTTATTGCAAAAACTTCCCTTTTCCTTTTGGGCTGCATTGGAACCTTTGCCAGATATCAAGTGGTCACATAAATATAACTCTAGTTTTGTGTTCTCTATTTGGTTCTTTGATCTATGTTTCAATGCTTATGTCAATATTCCACTATCTTTATTAGTATAGATTTATAGTAGTTCTTGATGTCAGGTAGTGCAAGTTGACCAATTGTGTTTCTTTTTTTTTTTTTAAGATTATTTTGGAAATTTTAGATCTTTTGAATTTCTGTACACATTTTAAGAACAATTTCAAAAGTTCTGCCAAAAAAAACCTGCTGGGGTTATGATTGGAATTGTGTTAATTTTGTAGATTGTTTTGGAGAGAAAATGCATTTTACAGCATTGAATCTTTCCAAAACATGAACATGACATACATTTCCATTCATTTAAGTTTTCTTTAATTTCCCAATGTTGTGCAATTTCCACTGTAGATGTCTTGCACAACTTTTGTTAAGTTTATTCATATGTAACATATTATTTGATTCTATTTAAATGTATGCACACTTTGAGTTGTGCCATTCACACAGATTAGCCAAAGGGACAGAAGCAAACACGATGCAAGGAGAGATTTGGGAAACATCCCACTTCTGTTGGAATCCTGCTGCTAACTGAAGAAGACTGAGCTATTCTGTTGTATCATTCTCTGAGGAGTTTGCTACTTGGTTGATACTGTTTCTCTAAACATTCTTGGAATATACAACTACAAACCACACAAGATTTGTCCTCTTGGACTCTTCTAGAAAACCACTTCCCTGCCTACACTCTAAGAAGCAAAAGTAGACCTCCAAAGTTGCCTCTTTTCTTTGCTCAATTGGAGTTGGAGAAGCCCTCACTTTTTCAAAACTTCCCGCTATTGTATAAGGATACATTTAGATGCCAAGGCTGGAGCAAGAGTTGATTATCTTTTTTGCCCCCAGATAGCTGGGTATACAAAAGACATTCAAAAGCTGGCTTAGGTGTAGGGATACTTCAGTTGATGGATTCAGATACAGTGTATCTTCTCATATTTCTAAGGATTGGGACCAAACCATTCCTTCTCTAAATCCACATGCAACAAGAAATAGACCATTATCTGACAACATCTTCTATCTTTTTGTGCCGGCTACTTCCTTGGTTCCCTTTAAAGTGTTCTTCAAACTCACCAACACTATGATCCCCTCATCCTTCCATTTTCCTTAGTCTGCTGATCTCAAAGTTACTTATTCCTTTCTCGTGCAGCCCAGAGCCTTTGATGCTCTGTATCCACTCACCTTTTTCCAGTGCCCCCAGCATCCTCACTTTCTTTCTCTTTCTCTTTCTTGTACATCCACTCTGGTGTTCTGATATTTTCTCAGGTTCTTCTCCTGTACTGTGAAGGACTAATTTATATGAAATCTATGACCTCAGCTATGACCTTCAGTATCAATACAACTTTGAATTATTGCTTTTTTTGACCCAATTCTTTCTTTTATTCCCTCTCTCTCTCTCTCTCTCTGACTCTCTCTTTCCCTTATTTTCCAATTAATGGCTGAGATCATTTCTTTCTCATCTCTTTCTCCATAGCTCCACACCTGCACATTTAGGTGTCTTACGATCATCCATTCCTGCTTGCTCTATAAACATCTTAGCCCAATTTTGCCCATACATCTTATCTTATACATAAGATATATAATTATTATATCATTCTTGTTAATCTCAGAGAATGACATGATCACTAACCTAGTCTCCTAGTCTGGACCCCTCTGAACAATCATAGATCTCCACTATCCCCTCGTAAATAGTATCTAGTTATTTAACTAGTTCTTTAAATTAGAGTTCCACCATGTCTCTTTCAACTCCCTTAGGTACAATATAGTGGATCTCTATTTCCTTTCTTGCCCCAGAAAGTAGAATAATCATTAATTACTATTGTTTATAACAGTAAAAAAATTAGCATGTAAAATTATTCTAATCTAAATATAAAATTAAACTATTATCATTATGGTCTGAGTCTATAATAATGATTTTCTTATGGCACCTGAAAATACAACTGTGAAGGGAAAAAGATGTTGTGATATTTTAGTTTACAGATTTCTTTCTCCCCTTTTCATATAGCTATTTTTATAAGTAAAACATTTCTCTTTCTCTTCTATGAGACAGCATGTTTCAACAATCTCTGCCTTCTTGAAAACATGCAATACCATTTCTGCTTTCAGTACCCTTAAGCAAAGTTATTATACATGTTGAGAAAACAGCAAGTTAACATTTTTGATGTAATTCTTTGAGCTGATATATATTGTATTTTACTTACAAGCATTTTCTTTCTTGACATTTTATGCAGTCAGAAGCTGGAAAATAATACCTAAAATTATCACAGGAAATAAAATATCATTCCTGTGAATCTGCCTTGAGGTGGTGTGATGAACAATTTCCTTCTGACACGGATGTCATGCCATATTAGTAAAATGACCTAAAGTGACTTATTTTATTGTTTTATTAGAGTAATGTAGGATTAGCTAGACATTAAAAACAAATATTCAAATTACACAATTAACCATATCATCTTTTAAATATTCATTCTTTGATGGTTATGTATTAATGTTGACAGTGGCAAAAACTCTTCACTAATTTTACAAGACATGTATTGTTGCTTTTTTCTTTTTGGACAGTTTCTCTGTCATTAAATTGAAATATGATGTTGGTCATACTTTTAGTTAATATATTAAGGACTCTGTAATCCATTTTCCAATAAGAATAGCATTCTTACCCCTTAATAAGCAATTGGTAGTCTTTAAAAATTCTTTTAATCACTATACCATTTGATACTTATTTATTCCATACTATATATTGTACGTCAATTCACACATTTAAAATGTTAGGTTTAGCGTACAAATTGTCATTTCTTTCTTCTTAGGCATTTACCCAATAAATAAAAGACACTAACTATGTAACTTGATGACTTGGGCATGGCTGTAAGATGCTAAGTGATGTTTCAGCTATAAGAAAATGAAAGAGAAATTAGTTTTCTCTCTAACTCAATTATAATAAGTTAGAATTTTACAAGTTCAATGCTATAAAAACTTTTAAAAAGAGCTACGAACAAGGAGAAAGGTAAAACTATAACCATCTAAGTGCTTCAGTAAGTAGTCTAATTGGATAGCTTTCTTCTGCATATAGAAGAATTATCTGCCCCTTTTCTTGTTAACAACTATTGTTTTTATAATAAATAAAATAAAAGTAGAATATGCTAATTATTATGAATATAGAAAACATAAAATCATAAGGAAAGGAATGCAGTATTCTGAGACAATAAAATATTTAAGAAAGAAAGGAAAAAAGGAAGGAAGAAAGGAAGAAAGGAGAGAGAGAAAGAAAGAAAGAAAGAAAGAAAGAAAGAAAAAGGAAGGAAGGAAGAAAGGAAGGAAGGAGAAAAGGACATATAGAAGGTAAGCAAATGTAAAAAGCTTAGCCAATTTTCCTGAATAGACTGAAATGCACCTCACAGCCCTTCTCCTATGGCAGAGAGTGATATGTGGTCCAAGACTGACCCTCTCACTTGCCCTTCACGGGTGACAGCTGATTTATCTGATGCAGAGCTCACTCTATATTCCTAGTACAAAGGACCACACTCTTGTCAGAAAGAGGCATCCGTTTAGGAAACTTGACTCATAAATCTTTCGTTGCCTAAGAGTATTGGAGATCCCCAATCATGATATGTTAAACAACAAAAACTAAACAACAACAAAAAAAGGGAAATACACAAAACCCTTTCTCATGGGATAAGAAGCCTATCTCCTTTTCTCATTACTGCAATTTGAGCATGAGCATTTTCTGTAGGTTTTCTTTTCTTTTTTTTCATTTTTATTTTTTACCTCCAATGTGTTAAACTCTAGTGAAAATTGCATAAATTGAGTGTGATTTTTAGTAGAAATCCTTTTAGCTGGGTTTAAGTATTGATTTATACTGTTAATTATATATATATATATATATATATATTTTTTTTTTTTTTTTCCTGAAATAGTCTCATTAAATGCTGAGTCAATAGCTTATCTTTATGCAGTATTTCAAACTGTAGCTAAGCCTTTTAACCCTAAGGAAATACATAAAATATTGGAGGCTTTTGTCAGGAATGCTTGAAATAAATTTATAATGCATAACTTCAGTCTTTAGCTGTATCAAGCAAAAATATATTAAAGTTACTATTTTTCTGGATTCCATTTTATTATTTACTTTTTGTGGTAAAAGTTTTCCATTTAAGATTGTTAGTTAAAATATTCACAACTGTTAATTTCAGTTTTTAACCAAAATTACCGATTCCACCATACTAGTTTCCCATAAAGCATCACACATTGGGTTGCTTTAATAAACAGATATTTATTTTCTCATCGTTCTGGAGGCTAGAAGTTCAAAATAAAGCTGTTTGCATGACCATCCTTCCTCCATCCTTGGAAGAATCCTTCCTCACCTTGTCCTTGTAGTTGGTAGTTACTGGCAATCCTTGACCTTTCTTGGCTTATGGCTGCATCGCTCCAGTCTCTGCCTTTATTGTCACATGGCCTTCCTCCTTCTATGTTTCTGTGACTCTGGGTGTCCTTTCTTCTTCTCAGAAGGACACCAGTCATTGGATTTAGGACCCACCTAATATGATATGACCCCATTTTAATTTAAATAATTACATCTGGAAGGACCCTCTTTCCAAACCTCAAAACCTTTCTGGGGTTCTATGTGGACATGAATTTGTTAGGAGAGGGGGCATTATTCAAGCCAATGTATCCACTATGTGTCAAATATGGAGATGACGACATTTAAAAAGTATATTTCCATCTTTATTTGGGATGTACATTTTTGAGAAGGAGAACCCCCGCCGAAGGGCTTCTGAGGGACTTCTCATGTTCTCCAATGAAAAGGGACTCTGGAGGAGTCTGATGTGGATGGACCACGTGGGCACTGAGGCAGCTTTCGTCTCCCCAGAGGGTGCAGGCTTGGGCACGTGCACCAGCCGCTGGTGTTCCCCAGTCAGTTTGCCTCTGTAAATAAGACTGAGTTCTGCAGAAGTTTTTAAATTAACAGATAAAATCTATGAATTCTCCAGGAAAGCCATTCTAGCTAAAAGAGATATGCTTATTTTCAAACTAAACATTAATATTTTTTGGTAAATTGCAGTTCTGTTCTCCATATTCATTCCCTTGGGAGTAGCTTGTAGAACATGTATGTGATGAGTGCTAGGCAGGTATTTGTAGGTACTGAATTCCTTCAGCTACCGAGCCTGCTTTATTCATTTATATATTCACAAAATCCTTAAGATTTTCATACTTGGCAGGCGCTCCATATGTATCTATGATGAATACATGAACGGATGGATGAATTGTGACAGGTTACTGCTCTCTCCTCCTCTCCCACCACCGCTTACACTATTTTTTCTTTTTCTTTTGTTCAAATGGATAACACTCAATATAGCTCAAACTATTTATGCTATAGAACAATCCATGGGTTTATCCATTATACAATTTAATTATAATAAATATACAAATACGTACATGATATCATTTTTCAAATTTGTTATCACATTGCCTAACTATCAGGTGCAATTAACTATCTTTGGATGTGTGTGGTTTTAAATACTTAACCCAGTTATGACTGAAGACAGTGGAAAAAGAGTGCTCTCGTGTGGATTTTTAATCTCTTCCCAAACCTACTGGTGTTCATCTAGACTTGTAAGTTAGATAGTTCATTAATAGGTAAAACAGCATAAATCTACATCCTCTTGCAGATACTTTTGACTAATGTTGGTTCATGATTTTATGCACTAAACTTTTCTTGAATCAGCTGTATATACGTATTCAGTTGTTGGACTCTGAGAGCTATTTTTGTGGAGAAGGGAGCAGAGAGCAGAGTTACGTCTTATCAGTTACCTCTGGGATGATCTGAAATCCACACAGTAATCATACCATCACTGGTGTTTGGCAAAGGAGTAATGCTCTTGACCTTCAAATTCTTGGTATGAAATATGAGAAGTTTGTGCAGTCTGCCAATTCTCACTCGAGTTAGGTAGAGATAGGGAATGGTCTCAAACTGCTTAGTTGTTAAATCTTCTGATTGCATAACAGGAAACACTTTTTTGTTCTTATTATATAATCATCCACCATAATGCACTTCTGCCTGCAAAGAACCCTAGAACTTTCCCATGGAAAGTGGGACACATCATTTGAAAATTTTAATATAATCAAATTCATGTAATATGATAACTTTTTACAAAAATAAACCAAATTTTATAAACATATTGACCTGTATATGGGAAAAAAATTGTATGTAGAAAAAATTCCATGACAATGTTACAATATGGTATCTTTTGCAAGTTCTTTAATTTACTACCCCAAGCCCAAAATCAGTTTAGATTCTTCACTAACTAAGCACCCAAACCCTAACTTTCTTTGTCCTGATTTGAGAAATAAAACATATATGCTGGTTATATATACGTTGATCAAAACAAAATATACTGGTTAAAATATAACATAAGAATGTACTTGATCAGGTTGATGACAAATAATGTGGAGATATATTTTACGTTGTTATTTTTATCGTTGTGTCATTTTTACTTTAAACCGTAGGAAAAATGTCCAGAAAATATTATATGTAATAATATGAACTCTAAATAGGTGGGCTTGTTGGAAATCTCAACCATGTCTCACCACTATCTTTTTCATCTTTATGTTCCAGAACCCGGAGCAATGCCTGCTCAGAGTTGGTACTTAATAAATACCTGCCAGAGTGAAGTAATAAGTGGCTAGCTACATGAGCAATGATAATTGTTGGAATATGTCAAAAGGGTGAAGATGCCAGAGATATTATGCAGGTAGTACTTGTATCTGTGGTTATCAGGGAAGAGTGATAACCTCTGTGTTATTTTCCATAGTGGGAAACTCACGAGGATGAGTTTGAGAACCAGTTATTTTTTTCCCTTACAATAACTTAGAGGTAAGGGGACCTTACATGAAATTTCCGGGGGGTAATTGAAAATTCTGGACTAGATCTCAGAAAGTGGAGATATCCACAGATTTGGGAGTTACCCATGCAATCGATTAAAAAGAGAGAGGAGATACTTAGAGGTAAATGTATGGATAAAGTGGAGAGAGGTTGATATGTAGAAGAAATTAGTAACTTGACATTCAATTTGACATAAATGAGCCATGATACAGAGGTTAGAAAAAAGATCAAACTTAAGAGGATATTTTAAGGTCAGAGGTGGCAATGAATGGGAAATAAATGAGGGGCTATAGTTGAAAATAATCTATTTTTAGTCCCTGGGCTTTAAAAACAAAAACAAAAGGGAGAATCGATGATAAAAAAAGGCCAAGAGGAAGTGGATGGAAAAAAAGGTTTTATTTTATCCAAAACAGATTTCCCCAATATGTAAAATGAATTCAATGGAAGCCAAAGATAAATTGCCTTCCTGGTCTATGAAATCTTAAAAGTCAAGCTTTTCTGCCATAAATTTGTTTTATTGGGCAGAGGGAAATATGTGCCCCATTGTTCAAACTCTTAACATAAAACTCTGTATTCAGAACATGTCAAGGAGAAAACCAATTATTGCTCTATTGCAAGCAAACGAGCTGTGAAGCTGATCCAGAAATTAAAAAAAAAAAAAAATCAGGTAAAGTGACAGAAAATATGAATGTATGAAAGATAAGAATGGTCAGAAATATAGGGGGTAATGGCTGATTCATACATTTCAGTTGCCTATCTAAAATACTAAAATTTAGGTGGCCAAAGAGTTGTTTAATTTTTAAAGATCATTGCATTTTATTTCGTCATTAAGAAAAATTCAGTTTTACTTCTAAATTCTGGGGAGAGTGTTAAATTTGAATATTTCCGTCCGTCTCTCTTGTATCTCTCTCTCTCACTCTTTCTTGCTTTCTCTCTCTTTTCTTTGCTTTAAGATCAGTGAATCACTGGAAGGATATCACCCTGTCTTTTTATTTTTTAAAATCAATTTATCTTCTTTAAAAAAACTGTACATGATACTATTAGATAATTCAGATAATCTATATTAATAATCAGGATCCACACCTCCAAACACCACACAGCTAATAGATGCAGGATTTGGGTTCAGTTTCTGCTCTTAGAAAAGTTTAAAAAAAAAAGAAAAAAGGCGGTTCTATTTTTATTCTTTTAAGGAATCTCCATAGTATTGTCCATAGTGGCTGTATAATTTACATTGCTACCAACAGTGCACAAGGGTTCCCTCTTCTCCACACTCTTGCCGACACTTATCTCGTTTTTTGTAGGTCTTTTTTGTTTGTTTGTTTGTTTTTTAATGATAGACATTCCAACAAGTGTGAGGTAATTTCTCATAATAGTTTTGATTTACCTTTCCCTAACAATTAATGATGTTGAGCACATTTTCATGTACCTGTTGGCTTCTGTATGTCTTCTTTGGAAAAGTGCCTCTTTAGTTCCTCTGCCCATTTTTTAATCAGATTTTTTTCTTTTTTTTTTGCTACAGAGTTATATAAGTTCTTTATATATTTTGGACATTAACCTCTTATCAGATATGTGATTTGCAAATATATTCTCGTATCCTGTAGGCGGCCTTTTCATTCCGTTGATTGTTTCTTTTGCTGTGCAGATTTTTAGCTTGATGTAGTTCCACTTATTTATTTTTACTTTTGTTGCTTATACTTTTGGTGTCATACAGGAAATTGCTGTCAGACCAATGTCAAGCAAATTTTTCCCTATGTTTCCTTCTAAAAGCTTTGCATTTTCAAGTCTTATGTTTCAGTCTTTTAATTTTAAGTTCATTTTTGTGAGTGGTGTAAGATAGGCGTCCAAATTCATTCTTCTGCATTTAACAACCACATGAGTTTGATGGAACATATTTCCCCTAGTCAAGCCTCCAAGGAGATCTCAGCTATGGCCAACAACTTGTTTGGCTTCTTGTGAGGGATCCTGAAGCAGATGATTCAGCTAAGCCATCTGTGGGTTTCTGAGCTTCACAAACTCTGAGATAATAAATAGATGTTATTTTATGCAGCTAAGCTTGTAGTAATTTGTTGTGCAGTACCTGCAAGTGAGGTGCTGCTGTAACAAATAACTAGACATGTGGGAGTGGCTTTGGAATGAGCAGTGGACAGAGGATGGGAAACGTTTGAAAAGCATGAGAGAGGAAGATTTAATGTACTTGAATAGACAAACAGAACTTTGAAGACACTGCCAGTGATGGCTCAAAAGGAAGTGAGGAACATTTTATTAGAAAGTGGAGTAAGGGAGCTCCTTGCCATGTACCAGAAGAGAGTGGAATTTGTGAAATTCTCTTTAACAGGTATGTGGAAAGTTAACATGTAAGTGATGAACTTGGTTATTTAGACAGAAAGATCTCTAGGGAAAGCGTTGAAGATGTCACCTGGTTTCTTCTTTCTGCTTATAAACCCTGAGAGGAGAAAGATGATTTCAGGAAAGGACTGTTAAAAAGAGCTTGATAATTTTGAAAATGCTGAGCTTTTCCAAATAAAAAAAGGTCCTTAAATTAAGAAATTGTTTCTAAGAACTGTCAGGAATCATGATTTTTAGATAAAACTTGGTCTAGGGAAAAAACACTGAGGGTTTGAGTGTACAATCTTTTCCTAAAACCTCAAGAGATCAACTGGTCTTTTAAAAAGATTGAAGCTTTGTCTCAGAACCTCTCAGTTGAACATTAGGACTTCTAGGAAGCTTAATCACTTTGCTTCTAAGTCTTTTCACCATGTCCTAGTTGGAGAAGGAATTATCTAGAAGCAATTTGTGAGTATAGCTCTCGTCTAATGAAATGAACTCCTATAAAATCCACAAAAGACTTACACAGTTTTTGAGAAAATTATTTTAGGGAAAACACTGACAGCTTAGACTGATCAGGATAAGGAGAGAGGAAAATGAAAAGAGACTTTCAGACTTCTGAAATTCTACAGGCAGGAAGCAGGCTGATAGAAGTACTTCGCCACCAAATCAGGCTGCCTTTCATGGAAGAGGAAAGATGACTGGGAAGCTGAAGCACACAGAGGTAGGAGAAAAAGCCATGCAGAATTATTCCCAGGCTTTGAAATCTAATGAAAGAATATCTAACATTTTTTGACTCCACTTTAAAATCACTACAGGCCAGTGAATCCTTTACTGTTACCCTTTTTGAACAGAAATGTCTATACCTGTTATCCTGAATCTTCCCCCACTGTATGTTGGGTGTGTGTGGGAACAGACAACTTGCCTCTTTAGTTTTATAGATTGACAGGCTGAGAAGAATTAGACCCAGGAGGTTCATTCTCACTGGATCTAATTTAGATGATGAATATCTGAACTTAGAACAGATAGTTTAATGGGCTAGGACTCTCAGGGACCTGGGGAGGTGGTGAATGCATTTTTCCTGTGGGAAGGGCGTGGATCACTGTTGACCAGAGAATAGACTGTGACAGAGAGACTCTACCATGGCCCGAACTCTCCCCACCTCTTGGTATCCACACCTCTATGCAATCCTCTTCCTTTAAATGGGTGGACAAGCTGTGAATTAGTTCTAACAGAAAATGGCAAAAGTGATGGCATGTCACTTTCATAAACTATTTAACCTCTCCTATCTCAATTCCTTCATTTGCTGATTGTGAATGGTTACTGACATCACTAAAGAAACACTAAGAACTTTATAAGCAGAGTTCGTAGACATTCCAAGGACAATATTTTCGCATACATGAGAAGTATTCAATCAATATTTGCTGACTTGAATCCTTAAACAACATTTGTGCTATCCCCTCACCCCCCCGCAAACTACTATGCTTGGTAACCTCCATTTTACTTTCTTTTTTTTTATGAGTTTGACTTTTTAGATTCCACATATAAGTGATACCATACAGTATCTGTCTTTCTCTGCCTGACCTATTTTATTTAGTAAACTATGCTCAAGCTGCAACCATGTTGTTACAAATGGCAGGATGTCCTTTCTCATGGTTAACTAATATATATATATTATTTAATAACATATAATATATATTATTTAATAATATATATTTAATAATATATATTATATATTATTATTATACTTTGTGTATATATATATCACATCATCTTCATCCATTCATCTGCTGATGAGGACTTAGGCTGTTGCCACCTCTGGTCTACTGTGAATTATGCTGCAATAAACATGGGAGTGCAGATAGTTATCAACTTCCCATTTTATTCCCTTTGGGTATATACCTGGAAGTGGAATTGCTGCTCATATGGTAGGTTCATTTTTAATTTTCTGGGGAACTTTCATATTGTTTTCCGTAGCAGTTGATCCAGTTTACATTCCCACCAAAGATCTAATGCACAGTTTAGTAAATATAGACGATGGTGTTGTATTATAATCATCAAACTTGCTAAGAGATTTGAACTTAAAGATTCCAAGCACCTAAAAAAAGGATAATTATGTAATGTGATAGAGGAGCTAATTATTGCTACAATCATATTATAATAATAAATGTATCAAATTAATATTCTGTATACCTTAAGTTTACACCCTGTTATGTCAAATATATTTTTAAAAAGATTAGCTGGTATTGTTTTTAAGGTGATGCTATTATTATTAAAGGGCCATATTAGATGGATTAAAAATACAGACAAATCTTGAGAACGAAAAATGGAGCTGGGGGAATCAGGCTCCCTGACTTCAGACTATATTACAAAACTTCAGTAATCAAGACAGTTTGGTACTGGCACAAAAACAGAAATATAGATCAATGGAACAGGATAGAAAGCCCAGAGATAAACCCACACATATATGGTCAACTTATCTTTGATAAAGGAGGCAAGCATATACAGTGGAGAAAAGACAGCCTCTTCAATAAGTGGTGCTGGGAAAATTGGACAGGAACATGTAAAAGTATGAAATTAGAACACTCCCTGACACCATGCACAAAAATAAACTCAAAATGGATTAAAGACCTAAGTGTAAGGGCAGACACTATCAAACTCTTAGAGGAAAACATAGGCAGAACACTCTATGACATACATCACAGCAAGATTCTTTTTGACCCAGCTCCCAGAGAAATGGAAATAAGAACACAAATAAACAAATGGGACCTAATGAAACTTAAAAGCTTTTGCACAGGAAAGGAAACCATAAACAAGACCAAAAGACAACCCTCAGAATGGGAGAAAATATTTGCAAATGAAGCAACTGACAAAGGATTAATCTCCAAGATTTACAAGCAGCTCATGCAGTTCAATAACACAAAAACGAACAACCCAATCCAAAAATGGGCAGAAGATCTAAATAGACATTTCTCCAAAGAAGATATACAGATGGCCTACAGACACATGAAAGAATGCTCAACATCATTAATCATTAGAGAAATGCAAATCAAAACTACAATGAGATATCATCTCACACCGGTCAGAATGGCCATCATCAAAAAATCTAGAAACAATAAATGCTGGAGAGGGTGTGGAGGAAAGGGAACACTCTTGCACTGTTGGTGGGAATGTAAATTGATACAGCCACTATGGAGAACAGTATGGAGGTTCCTTAAAAAACTACAAATAGAACTACCATACGACCCAGCAATCCCACTACTGGGCATATACCCTGAGAAAACCATAGGTCAAAAAGAGTCATGTACCAAAATGTTCATTGCAGCTCTATTTACAATAGCCAGGACATGGAAGCAACCAAAGTGTCCATCATTGGATGAATGGATAAAGAAGATGTGGCACATATGTACAATGGAATATTACTCAGCCATAAAAAGAAATGAAATGGAGGTATTTGTAATGAGGTGGATGGAGTTAGAGTCTGTCATACAGAGTGAAGTAAGTCAGAAAGAGAAAAACAAATACAGTATGCTAACACATATATACGGAATCTAAGGAAAAAAAAAAAAAAAGGCCATGAAGAACCTAGTGGCAAGACGGGAATAAAGACACAGACCTACTAGAGAATGGACTTGAGGATATGGGGAGGGGGTGGGGTGAGATGTGACAGGGTAAGAGAGTGTCATGAACATATATACACTACCAAATGTAAAATAGATAACTAGTGGGAAGCAGCCGCATAGCACAGGGAGATCAGCTCGGTGCTTTGTGACCACCTAGAGGGGTGGGATGGGGAGGGTGGGAGGGAGGGAGATGCAAGAGGGAAGAGAAATGGGAACATATTGTATATGTATAACTGATTCACTTTGTTATAAAGCAGAAGCTAACACACTATTGTAAGGCAATTATACTTCAATAAAGATGTTTAAAAAAAAATACAGACAGAAACCTATAACTAAACAGGCATATGAGCAATGTCAAGAGAGAAGCATAGCTAAATTTAGCAGACTTTTGGTAGCAATCAGTGTATTGGGAAAAGATTCCAAGAAAAGTTACCATTTGTTTCAGACCTGATGTGATGAACTTCATTTAGAAACATGTTACCCTAAGGTGTGGGTTTTCCAATGAAAGAATGTAGAGAACGGTGTTACAGTGTTGGACATACAAAAAGGTAAATTCAGGGAAATGGCACAGAAATTGTACTGGAAAGGTGATTTTAGAGAAGACTGAGGAGAAGTCGTGAAATAGCAGATTAAGAGTATGGATGTTATTTTGTATATAAAAAAGTATGGAAGCATGTGATTTCTTCAGTTCCTGTAGGAAATTCAAAGCAAATGATTTCCATAGCAAATGATTACTCATAGTAATTTGAAAGGGAAGATCAGGTGTATATATCTTTGCACATCTCTTTTCTAACAAACACTCTCAGCCCAGTATTTTAATTTTCGGAAGCTTCTGTTTCTTTCAATAGATCGTGATTGGCAATCTTTTCATCACTGTATTTCAAGGGTATGAAATTGTTTTTCTCTGAGAATACCATTGTCATATCATATAGTTAAGTTAATGTTGAATGAAATGAATATGCCTGTTATAAACATGTTTATAAAGGATGATCATGATGCTTTGGACCACCCAACTAGTCAATCTATAATAGTGTCCAGTACACTAAAAATCCACCTGCTGCATTTGGGGAAATAAAGAAGTACCAGGGAATTAGGAGATAAGAAATATGTGCAGAGGATTAGTAGACAACAAAACTCCTTAATGGCCATTTGTTTGTCCCTGTACACAGGGGAGAGTGTTAAAACTGCCAGAGGATGATGGTCTATTAGAGTTTGGCTTGAACATACTGGATTGGGGCTTAATCTAGTGGTATATGTAAGAGTCGCTGAAGACACTGCTTAAGTTAAAACAACAATTCAAAAAGTAGAAAGACATGAGATTAAATGACATGCATCAACACACACAAAAATGTATTAGGGAATGAAAATAATAGTTCAAAGCAGGCATGGCTCCTTGTGAAAGGAAGACAATTGGTATAAATTATCAAATTAACCTTTCTGCAAATTAGAAGATGAAGCTAGGCTTAACATTTGGTTCAATCAATTCCCTAATTTATTGATTTTATCTAGTCATTTTTCTCATAGTTATTAAAATACATTCATGAAGTTAGTTAGGTATCTTGAGGGCACTGAGTTAGAGACAGTGGTTCTTTAAATGTTATGAAGGGTTATGTTCCAGGGGAACTAACTTTACCAGATCTCCCAATACCCTCATTGTGTGTTAACCATCAATGACCTCTGTATAAAACTGAGGTAGAGATCTTAGTTTTTACCGATATGACCTACAGGCAGTATTATTATCACTGCAAACATTCAGCTTCAGCTCCATGATGTTAACTTCATTTTGGCCCTTGCCCGGGTTACCCTTGACTAATTTTCTCTCTGTACTACTTGGCCAAACAATATTTACTGTTTGTTACTTCACCTGAAACAACAATTATATTTTCTCTTCAAATCTTCATGGTTATTTCCTGCTTACTGTTCAAATAATGACATATAAATTTGTTATTTTTACACCAGAAGTTACAGTGAGTCAAACTATTGAGGGTTGCTTGTCTCTTGGCCCACTGCGACTGTCTCATCCTTTTTTTCAACTAATGAGATGAAAAAACCTGAAAGATGCTGAAATGTGTTACTTACTATGATGGCAGTTGGAAGGGCTTTGAATATTCATATTTGCCTTCCAAAATAATACTAAGTACTATGCAGTGTAATAACATATTAAAAGGAAATATTGGTTAATTGGTATTGCCAACCTACATATTAACATTCTACTAAATAGCTAATGTATAATAATCAAAAATATCTCAGAGATTTGGAAATGTTCAAAATATCTATTGTACTAAATTGTTTCAAATAAATATCCATCTTTTAAATGTTCACTCAGAAAATGATCTGTTGATAATTTGAGTGAATTGGGTATTATTATATACTCCTTGATTTAAATTATAATTAGTGAAAGCCAGAAATAAATGCCAGATAAGCATTTGGAGCATTAAAGCAACAAAATATCTAACCATTACTTCCTTCATTAAAACGTGAGGGCATGTGTGTGTGAGAGAGAAAAAAATGAATAGAGAGAGAAAGACAGAGACAGAGAGAGACTACTCCAGACAGCATATTGCATGTATTTCCTTCATCTACCTTTTGAATATTGGGATACATGATTCAAAAACATTATATACTATAATACGTAAGTATTTAAGAAACAGTTATATTTCAATACTATAACGCATATTTTCTATGATGCCTTCCCTATGTTGACTTCTCAAGAATAAATGCCTTCTCAAGAAGTACTTACCATAAGTACACATTATGATCACTTTCAAAGTTTTTATGTGAAACATTGAACAGAGATAAGGACTATATATATTCAACAAGCATTCAGATATGTCTCATGTGTCACCCTTGTAACTCTGTATGGACCACTGTGTGAGGATCTCTACTTCCAAACTGTCCCGATGAACAATGCTGATACCAGCTGCATTGGCCATTTGGGGTGATTTTGAAAGAAAGTTGTATTTCACAGCAGACCTTCATGGAAATAAGGCCACATGGGTTCCCTGGAAATTCCCTTTCACTAACTCAAGCAACTGAAATATTAAATTTAAAGTAAAGAAAAAGTATACTAAATCGTATTAACATATATTTTATTATTCCATATGCATATTCTATAGGGTACTTGCTTGTAACCTTAGCTATATGTCAATATGTCAAATCTGAAGAATCTGAGACTCGTAGATGAGGCAGAGACTTATATATTATGTCAGTGTCTAGTAGATTAAATTAATACAGAATTTTTGCTATAAATCAGATATGGATTGTAAAAGAAAGTCACTAAAAATAGTACAGAGATAAGTTGTTCAAGTTTCAGAAATTAAAATTCTGTATTCTCTCCCTATGCCACTATGATTACAAATAAACATATATTGAAATAAGAAAAAAATAAGAATATGCCATTTCTGGGTGTTTAAATGCTAAATATATATATATATATATATATATATACATATACAATTATTTATGTATTTATTCTTTTGAATTAAAAAATGAAAAGATAATTTTTATAGACACATTTCATTAAAAAATAAGGAAACTTCACTTGCTTAATGTAATTAAATTTATTTTTTATATGTATCTATGTGTGTAAGTATACATTTTGAGTATTTTAAGATTATTATAGCAAGATATGATGGAACTAATAATTATTTAATGCTTTTAATATTATTAATAATTTATGACTTTTGTGTTATTCATATGTGTATAAAAACCATAAACACTGGTAACTTGATTTTAAATGATGATCCATTTACCAAATTTATATTTAAACAATGTTGAAAATATCATCTTTCAAAAATATGAAACAAAAATATAATGAAGTGTACAAAAAGCTTAAACTCAATTTTATAGCTCATGAAAAGAAAAATCAGTTCACTTACTGATCTTTGGACAATGATTTTTAACAAAAACATAAAAATTATTTTCAGACAAGAATAAAAAATTATATTTATAAATAAAATGTGTCAAATTCTAAAAATTTTAAGTGTTTTGGTTGATGTTTGACTATACTGTTGGTTTAAGAAAATTCTCTTTCCTCCTGCTCTAAATATGATAGTTTTTAATTATACTTTTATCTATAATTAATAACACATTTTGGAAAGTGTGGACATTCAGTTCAAGAAATCTAAAAGGGAGATTAACCAAGATGGCGGAGTAGAAGGACGTGCTCTCACTCCCTCTTGCGAGAGCACCAGAATCACAACTGGCTGCTGGACAATCATTGACAGGAAGACCCTGGACTTCACCAAGGAGGACACCCCACGTCCAAGGACAGAGGAGAAGCCACAGTGAGACGGTAGGAGGGGCTCAATCAGAGTAAAATCAAATCCCATAACTGCTGGGTGGGTGACTCACAGACTGGCGAACACTTATACCACAGAAGTCCACCCACTGGAGTGAAGGTTCTGAGCCCCACCTCAGGCTTCCCAACCTGGGGGTCCGGCAAAGGGAGGAGGAATTCCTAGAGAATCAGACTTTGAAGTCTAGTGGGAATTGATTGCAGGACTGTGACAGGACTGGGGGAAACAGAGACCCCACTCTTGGAGGGCACACACAAAGTAATGTGTGCATCGGGACCCAGGGGAAGGAGCAGTGACCCTGGGGGAGACTGAACCAGACGTACCTGCTGGTGTTGGGGGGTCTCCTGCAGAGGCGAGTGGTGGCTCTGTTTCACCGTGGGGATAAGGACACTGGCAGCAGAGGTCCTGGGAAGTTCTCCTTGGCGTGAGCCCTCCCAGAGTCTGCCATTAACCCCACCAAAGAGCACGGGTAGGCTCCAGTGTTGGGTTGCCTCAGGCAAAACAACCAACAGGGAGGGAACCCAGCCCCACCCATCAACAGTCAAGTGGATTAAGGTTTTACTGGGCTCTGATCGCCACAGCAACAGGGAGGGAACCCAGCCCCACCCATCAACAGTCAAGTGGATTAAGGTTTTACTGAGCTCTGACCGCCACAGCAACAGTCAGCTCTACCCACCACCAGAGCCTCCCATCAAGCCTCTTAGATAGCCTCAACCACCAGAGGGCAGACAACAGAAGCAAGAAAAACTACAATCCTGCAGCCTGTGGACCAAAAACCACAGTTACAGAAAGACAGAGAAGATGAAAAGGCAGAGGGCTATGTACCAGATGAAGGAACAAGAAAAAACCCCAGAAAAACAACTAAATGAAGTGGAGATAGGCAACCTTCCAGAAAAAGAATTCAGAATAATGATAGTGAAGATGATCCAGGACCTCGGAATAAGAATGGAGGCAAAGATTGAGAAGATGCAAGAAATGATTAACAAAGACCTAGAAGAATTAAAGAACAAACAAACAGAGATGACCAATACAATAACTGAAATGAAAACTACACTAGAAGGAATCAATAGCAGAATAACTGAGGCAGAAGAACGGATAAGTGACCTAGAAGACAGAATGGTGGAATTCACTGCTGCGGAACAGACTAAAGAAAAAAGAATAAAAAGAAATGAAGACAGCCTAAGAGACCTCTGGGACAACATTAAACGCAACAACATTCGCATTATAGGGGTCCCAGAAGGAGAAGAGAGAGAGAAAGGACCAGAGAAAATATTTGAAGAGATTATAATCGAAAACTTCCCTAACATGGGAAAGGAAATAGCCACCCAAGTCCAGGAAGCGCAGAGAGTCCCATACAGAATAAACCCAAGGAGAAACACGCCGAGACACATAGTAATCAAAGTGGCAAAAATTAAAGACAAAGAAAAATTATTGAAAGCAGCAAGGGAAAAACGACAAATAACATACAAGGGAACCCCCATAAGGTTAACAGCTGATTTCTCAGCAGAAACTCTGCAAGCCAGAAGGGAGTGGCATGAAATACTTAAAGTGATGAAAGGGAAGAACCTACAACCAAGATTACTCTACCCAGCAAGGATCTCATTTAGATTTGATGGAGAAATCAAAAGCTTTACAGACAAGCAAAAGCTAAGAGAATTCAGCACCACCAAACCAGCTCTACAACAAATGCTAAAGGAACTTCTCTAAGTGGGAAACACAAGAGAAGAAAAGGACCTACAAAAACAAACCCAAAAGAATTAAGAAAATGGTCATAGGAACATACATATCGATAATTACCTTAAACGTGAATGGATTAAATGCCCCAACCAAAAGACATAGACTGGCTGAATGGATACAAAAACAAGACCCATATATATGCTGTCTACAAGAGACCCACTTCAGACCTAGGGACACATACAGACTGAAAGTGAGGGGATGGAAAAAGATATTCCATGCAAATGGAAATCAAAAGAAAGCTGGAGTAGCTATACTCATATCAGATAAAATAGACTTTAAAATAAAGAATGTTACAAGAGACAAGGAAGGACACTACATAATGATCCAGGGATCAATCCAAGAAGAAGATATAACAATTATAAATATATATGCACCCAACATAGGAGCACCTCAATACATAAGGCAACTGGTAACAGCTATAAAAGAGGAAATCGACAGTAACACAATAATAGTGGGGGACTTTAACACCTCACTTACACCAATGGACAGATCATCCAAAATGAAAATAAATAAGGAAACAGAAGCTTTAAATGACACAATAGACCAGATAGATTTAATTGATATATATAGGACATTCCATCCAAAAACGGCAGATTACACGTTCTTCTCAAGTGCACACGGAACATTCTCCAGGATAGATCACATCTTGGGTCACAAATCAAGCCTCAGTAAATTTAAGAAAATTGAAATCATATCAAGCATCTTTTCTGACCACAACGCTATGAGATTAGAAATGAATTACAGGGAAAAAAACGTAAAAAAGACAAACACATGGAGGCTAAACAATACGTTACTAAATAACCAAGAGATCACTGAAGAAATCAAACAGGAAATAAAAAAATACCTAGAGACAAATGACAATGAAAACACGACGACCCAAAACCTATGGGATGCAGCAAAAGCGGTTCTAAGAGGGAAGTTTATAGCTATACAAGCCTACCTAAAGAAACAAGAAAAATCTCAAGTAAACAATCTAACTTTACACCTAAAGAAACTAGAGAAAGAAGAACAAACAAAACCCAAAGTTAGCAGAAGGAAAGAAATCATAAAGATCAGAGCAGAAATAAATGAAATAGAAACAAAGAAAACAATAGCAAAGATCAATAAAACTAAAAGTTGGTTCTTTGAGAAGATAAACAAAATTGATAAGCCATTAGCCAGACTCATCAAGAAAAAGAGGGAGAGGACTCAAATCAATAAAATCAGAAATGAAAAAGGAGAAGTTACAACAGACACCGCAGAAATACAAAACATCCTAAGAGACTACTACAAGCAACTTTATGCCAATAAAATGGACAACCTGGAAGAAATGGACAAATTCTTAGAAAGGTATAACCTTCCAAGACTGAACCAGGAAGAAACAGAAAATATCAACAGACCAATCACAAGTAATGAAATTGAAACTGTGATTAAAAATCTTCCAACAAACAAAAGTCCAGGACCAGATGGCTTCACAGGTGAATTCTATCAAACATTTAGAGAAGAGCTAACACCCATCCTTCTCAAACTCTTCCAAAAAATTGCAGAGGAAGGAACTCTCCCAAACTCATTCTATGAGGCCACCATCACCCTGATACCAAAACCAGACAAAGACACTACAAAAAAAGAAAATTACAGACCAATATCACTGATGAATATAGATGCAAAAATCCTCAACAAAATACTAGCAAACAGAATCCAACAACACATTAAAAGGATCATACACCACGATCAAGTGGGATTTATCCCAGGGATGCAAGGATTCTTCAATATACGCAAATCAATCAATGTGATACACCATATTAACAAATTGAAGAATAAAAACCATATGATCATCTCAATAGATGCAGAAAAAGCTTTTGACAAAATTCAACACCCATTTCTGATAAAAACTCTCCAGAAAGTGGGCATAGAGGGAACCTACCTCAACATAATAAAGGCCATATATGACAAACCCACAGCAAACATCATTCTCAATGGTGAAAAACTGAAAGCATTTCCTCTAAGATCAGGAACGAGACAAGGATGTCCACTCTCACCACTATTATTCAACATAGTTCTGGAAGTCCTAGCCACGGCAATCAGAGAAGAAAAAGAAATAAAAGGAATACAAATTGGAAAAGAAGAAGTAAAACTGTCACTGTTTGCGGATGACATGATACTATACATAGAGAATCCTAAAACTGCCACCAGAAAACTGCTAGAGCTAATTAATGAATATGGTAAAGTTGCAGGTTACAAAATTAATGCACAGAAATCTCTTGCATTCCTATACACTAATGATGAAAAATCTGAAAGAGAAATTATGGAAACACTCCCATTTACCATTGCAACAAAAAAAATAAAATACCTAGGAATAAACCTACCTAGGGAGACAAAAGACCTGTATGCAGAAAACTATAAGACACTGATGAAAGAAATTAAAGATGATACCAACAGATGGAGAGATATACCATGTTCTTGGATTGGAAGAATCAACATTGTGAAAATGAGTATACTACCCAAAGCAATCTACAGATTCAATGCAATCCCTATCAAATTACCAATGGCATTTTTTACGGAGCTAGAACAAATCATCTTAAAATTTGTATGGAGACACAAAAGACCCCGAATAGCCAAAGCAGTCTTGAGGCAAAAAAATGGAGCAGGAGGAATCAGACTCCCTGACTTCAGACTATACTACAAAGCTACAGTAATCAAGACAATATGGTACTGGCACAAAAACAGAAACATAGATCAATGGAACAAGATAGAAAGCCCAGAGATTAACCCACGCACCTATGGTCAACTAATCTATGACAAAGGAGGCAAAGATATACAATGGAGAAAAGACAGTCTCTTCAATAAGTGGTGCTGGGAAAACTGGACAGCCACATGTAAAAGAATGAAATTAGAATACTCCCTAACACCATACACAAAAATAAACTCAAAATGGATTAGAGACCTAAATATAAGACTGGACACTATAAAACTCTTAGAGGAAAACATAGGAAGAACACTCTTTGACATCAATCACAGCAAGATCTTTTTCGATCCACCTCCTAGAGTAATGGAAATAAAAACAAAAATAAACAAGTGGGACCTAATGAAACTTCAAAGCTTTTGCACAGCAAAGGAAACCATAAACAAGACGAAAAGACAACCCTCAGAATGGGAGAAAATATTTGCAAATGAATCAACGGACAAAGGATTAATCTCCAAAATATATAAACAGCTCATTCAGCTCAATATCAAAGAAACAAACACCCCAATCCAAAAATGGGCAGAAGACCTAAATAGACATTTCTCCAAAGAAGACATACAGACGGCCACGAAGCACATGAAAAGATGCTCAACATCACTAATTATTAGAGAAATGCAAATCAAAACTACAATGAGGTATCACCTCACTCCTGTTAGAATGGGCATCATCAGAAAATCTACAAACAACAAATGCTGGAGAGGGTGTGGAGAAAAGGGAACCCTCTTGCACTGTTGGTGGGAATGTAAATTGATACAGCCACTATGGAGAACAATATGGAGGTTCCTTAAAAAACTAAAAATAGAATTACCATATGACCCAGCAATCCCACTACTGGGCATATACCCAGAGAAAACCGTAATTCAAAAAGACACGTGCACCCGAATGTTCATTGCAGCACTATTTACAATAGCCAGGTCATGGAAGCAACCTAAATGCCCATCAACAGACGAATGGATAAAGAAGTTGTGGTACATATATACGATGGAATATTATTCAGCCATAAAAAGGAACGAAATTGAGTCATTTGTTGAGAAGTGGATGGATCTAGAGACTGTCATACAGAGTGAAGTAAGTCAGAAAGAGAAAAACAAATATCGTATGTTAATGCATGTATGTGGAACGTAGAAAAATGGTACAGATGAGCCAGTTTGCAGGGCAGAAGTTGAGACACAGATGTAGAGAATGGACATATGGACACCAAGGGGGGAAAACTGCGATGAGGTGGGGATGGTGATGTGCTGAATTGGGCGATTGGGATTGACATGTATACACGGATGTGTATAAAACTGATGCCTAATAAGAACCTGCAGTATAAAAAAACAAACAAAACAACTAATACTAAACTTTCATTGGGTTATTTGTATGGAAATATGTTAATATAAATGTTTCAGACATTACATGAAATTTCTAAAAATCTTATATTTGTATTTGTATGGAAATATGTATGGAAATATGTTAATATAAATGTTTCAGACAGTACATGAAATTTCTAAAAATCTTATATTTGTATTTGTATGGAAATATGTATGGAAATATGTTAATATAAATGTTTCAGACATTACATGAAATTTCTAAAAATCTTATATTTGTATTTGTATGGAAATATGTATGGAAATATGTTAATATAAATGTTTCAGACACTACATGAAATTTCTAAAAATCTTATATTTGTATTTGTATGGAAATATGTATGGAAATATGTTAATATAAATGTTTCAGACATTACATGAAATTTCTAAAAATCTTATATTTGTATTTGTATGGAAATATGTATGGAAATATGTTAATATAAATGTTTCAGACATTACAGGAAACGTCTAAAAATCTTATATGTTCTGGTATAATGTTATAAGTAATAATCCTAGTTATTACTTTAAAATGTATATCTCAGAAATAACTAATTTTCTTGTCAACTGCATTATTATGAACTTTCATCAAATCTTTAACCATGGTCATTTTTAAGTCTTTTGTCATTTACAGACAGTTCTGGGTGTACTCTGATGATTTTGCAAATATGTTCCTATAAAAGAGTTTCATCTTCAAGAAATTCATGGAAAAGACTCTGACAAGTACAGGTTTCTGGTAACTGACTGTACTGCTGAACTGAATGAATAAGCATTTTCAGAACTCTAATGAAAAACTGATGAACTCATAAAAGTGCTAACAAAAGATCAAGATGAAAAAAAAGAAATTAATTACATGGGACTGAGTGAACTGATGAGGATGAGTATAATTTTTGTGACTTTCTGTCTGAATTAAAAAAAAAAAAAAATCCCACAAGGACTCAGAGGAAAAGAATATACAAATCAATTTTCACTGCAAAGTAAAGGAGCTGTTACAGTGGAGGATTACTGGACTGAATGTCAATGTTATGACATAGTATAAGTGTGTTTCATGTTTGGTAATTGCAATCATTGTTGCTTTTGTTGTGGTCATCCATGTACAATGCTTGGTGTCAGTCTATCTATCTCTTGTAAAAATAAAATACAGTGTGTGTGTGTGGAAAAAAAAAAAAAAAGAATACTAGTTGAAGGGTTTCCTAAGGAGATTACAATAGGATAAATTAACTCTATCTACAGAAACACTGGAGAATAGAATATAAAATGTAGTAGATCTGTATGTAGTAAACATGGAAAGATAAAAAAAAAAAAAAAAAGTAAATACCCATGCAACTGATTTGTACATTATGTAGGGTACCATTTAGTATTTTGCTGTCTTGTTTTTCCAGATACAAAAGTGTTAAATTCAGTATAGTAATTCAATTTAAATTCCAGGAATTATTTGCTGATATTAACTTGTAGTCTTTAAAAAAAGATGCTTAAAGCAAATTAAAACAAAGCTTTGTCTAAAAAAAAAAAAAAAAAAAAAAAAAAAAAAAAAAAAAAAAAAAAAAAAAAAAAAAAAAAAAAGAAATCTAAAAGGATTGAATCATGTATCTACCCCAGGGAAGAGCTCTTTTTGGTATGTCAAAAATGAAACTTTTTTTGTCATTCTCCATTTGTATTGAAAATAAGTTTCTGATTGGTTTTATAGAAGAAATAAAATCTTATTTTCCATTCACGGTCTAATGAAGCTGAACTATAAGGTAGTATCTCTTGGTAATAGATGTGAGTTAATATAGAATAATTATAAATATAATTCTTTTTTCAACGGTTTTATAAATATGAAGCCTATATCTTATCATTAATTGATACAAGTATTTGAATCTCCTTTCTGTAAAACAGTCACACTAATCTTAAAAACAAACAGTTAAACCAGTTGGATATGAGCAAAATCACATTTGTACTTTATAATACTCCAAAAGAAATCCCTAATTAATTTAAAACTTCGCTATAAACATAAAAAAGAGAATACAAATTTCTATCCATTTAAGGACAGAACTATAGAGAAAAAAGACTAATGAATTTCACTACATAAATGATTCTACCATAAAGATTTTTATTTTATACAACTCCTCTGCTTAAATGTTTTGGTAACTGCAGAGATCAAAGTACATAAAACTATGAGAACCCTTTGGTATTTACTACTTAGGATACTACAAGAAAGTTTATTAGGGTGGAGAAGACAAAATACAGATTACAAATCTTTAATAACTTAATGTTTATGCAGAAATGAATACAGATTGCTATTTCAAGGAGCTCATCAATTAAAGAAAGGAGCTAAAATAAGAGAAGAAATAAAAGCCCTTTTATTATGTAGTCTGTAATTGTTGGTTGAACAAAGAAAATGTTACAGGTATGTCACTAAAATATATAAATAATTTTGTAATTATTTAATTATAAGTAAATAATTACAACCATGTCATTAAAAAATCAGAGCCTTGACCGCACACTAAGCACTGTTCTAGATATAGGAATATAGAAATAAAAAAATAGATAAAACCTCAATTTTCTTAGAGGTTGCATATAAAAGAGCAAGATTGTTTGCAGAAGTGGTGGAGAACAAAGCCACACACACATGCCGTGTAAACCCAGAGAGTAGAAAGAATGCCATTTTTATGTAGATGAATATCAGTTGAAAATACATTTTTAGGTAAAAAGGCAGTAAATTTATAGCGTTCCCAACAGGTGACCTCTAAATTCCCAGTAAAGTACAACACACAGGGTCATCTCCAAAAAGAAATTGTAAAGATAGCATTTGGAACCCATAGATAGTAGGATATGCCTGGAATGTGGTAGGTGACAAGTAGATATCAAGAAAAGGACTTCTGAAGGTCAGAGAGAGGAGTTGGTTTGGAAAGCACGCATCTTTAATAGATATGTAAAATAGGCACATAAATAAATATAATAGAAATCAGTATACACTACTGCCTTGTCTTATTGTTAGTCAGAAAAGTTTTGTGTGTTTTCCTGCAGAGAATATGTGGTTTAACAGTATGTTGTCTTTAGTTATGTGTGTACATTTAAGAGATTCCTTTAGAGAACAGTGGAATTATCGCTGTTTTTAAACATTATTGTCCTTAGCATTTGGCAATAACATCCAATCATTATTTTGACAATGAACATCTTGTTTCTAATTTTTATAGCAATTATGGCTACTAGGAGTCAACTTATTATGGCAAAGATATTCACAAGCTGAGAAGGAATATAATGGGTTTACCATTGTGTGATTTTCTATGTTACTTTTTGTTTATCACAAAGTTATACTTAAGTATTTCTTTGATAAAAAGATGTGGCTTCCAGTGCCTTTGTATTGCTTTGTATTATTATAGCATAACAGACAAAACAAATGATTTAATCACATCAGGTATATTTATTGCAAATCTTTAAAGCTATGCTTGCTCAATATTTTGGAAATATTTGAGACTGAGTGAGATACCAACAATGCTGGTCATATGAAGTTAAAGCAATAAAAGTATTGTTAATAATAATGCACATGTGCAAATTGTAGAGGTACTTTTCACATCTCATAAGTAACTTTTTAAGGATCGATTACTGTATTTTAAGAGCAAATTTCCACTTAGAAAAAGTGAAAAGATAATACAAAGAGTTTCCATATACACTGTCACACTTAGTTATTATTAACTAAGTCCATATTTTCTTCAGATTCCCCTAGATTTTAACTACTGCATTCTTTCACTTCCAGGATCCTATACAAAATACCACATTATATTTACTTGCCTTATCCCTTTAGAGAAAAGAAAACAAGAAAGTTTATTATAGAAGTATTTTTTGTTTCCACTGCAAAGACAAGGGTATAAAAATTATGAGATAAGAAATTGATATATATTTTCAGATTTTATGCATTTTTGAACTAAATATAATCTCAATATTAATGTTAAATGTTAAAAATAAGTATATTTTATATGTATTATAGACATATATTAGTTTACAGCATTTATATTCAGTAAGAAGAAGATTATATGTACAATATTTAAACTAATTAATAAAGTTCACCATTGTGTTTATTTATATGATATCATAGGTTTATCTTACTAGGAGAAATCATGGTGTTTTACTGTTCTCTGCTTGCTGACTTGTTAAACTGTACCTGAAAATCTTAAAATTGCATTCCATGGATTACTTTATTTAAAATTTTCTTTGGTAAATCAAGTCTGGCAAATTTGAACATTTATTACCTGTTGTCCTTGAAACTGAATGCATTATGAAACAGTTATTTCAAAATCACTGCAACAAATACTATAAATCCCATGTGAATTAAAACCTGATTTTATCTAAGCAATCCATTTACCTTGTTCATAGTTACTTTTGTGGGTTACATAAAAACACAGAAAAAAGTTTAGAAATCAGTCAGAAGTTTATAAAGTCTCACTTCTCACTTTTAATACATTTTATTTTGTGGTTGTAAATTTTCTTTTAAGCTGATCTATAAAAATAGCCTGCACTCTGAGGCAGATACGCTAGGCATACACATATATATTACGACGAAAGTATGCTGACCTCTGATAATCCAGTACTGAAAAAATGTTCAAACTTCCTTCCTTCTTGTGTTTAGAAAGCTTTGGAATCCACATCAAATGGACCTTTCTTTTTTTTTTTTTTTTTTCCAATTTTTGAGTTCAAGGAACATTTTAACTGAAATAAATGGTGATAGAACCATGATTGTATGACTTTGTTAGGAGCCATAAGTAATGCTGATGACATTTAAATATAAAAGGAGAAAATTATTTTCTGAGACCTTATATCAAGCTGAGTATGTAATCTGGGGAGTCATTTGTTAAAGTAACTTTTATTTAAAATACCTTTGAACAGCTTAAAAAAGAACTCTTCTAAAAGTTATTGAAGTAAAACTATATGGTCAATTTTAAAGAGCTAATATTTAAGCTCATTAATTCCTTTAAAATATTTACCACAGAACTATTACTTGTTTACTATCATGACAGGACCTGCAGTGTACACTAGTATGCAAAATATTCCTCTTTCAAGGACACTCAACCATTGTCCCATAGTGCACTTACTTGAAAGTTGTAGTGGAATTGTCAGGGTCTGATGCTGAATATTGCATCCAAACAATTGTTTCTCTACGTTGTGTAAAATCACTGGCCTCCTATTTATTTATGTGACATAACAATAAGTAGGTTTGTTTGTAAAAACTCTAAATCATAACATAGTTTAAAAACTACTATGTCAAAATATATATACAATAATGAACTGATGTAGAATAGTAAATACATAGCTGAGAAACAAGAGTTCTTCCATTAAATGATGACTGAAGCATTCATCAATATATCTGTCCTAGGCAATAAAAACTGCTCTAAATTTAACTACATTTGGGGAAGGTTTAGTTAAAACAAAACAAAAACAAAAACATAAGTGTCTTTGTGGCAACAATTAGTCAAACTTCACTATTCTAAGAATGTTGAGGACCTCGAAATTCAATGGTGATTTTTTTTCCACAAACATGTTTTGGAAATATAGCTCTATTTTCTTTTTTACATTTATTCTCCTAAGTTACATATTTAATAGCATGTAGTCATTCAGGTTTGTTTTCACTCTATGTGTATGTCTTACATCTTTTGTTTTTAATTTTTGTTTTGTTGTGGTTTTGTGTTTCTTCTTGTTGCTGTTGCAGATTTACTTCAGGTTCAGAACTTAAATATGTAGCTCCTTTTAAATTCATCTTGTTTGAAACCATGTCTTAGGAACATTTTGAATACACATCCTGTTACTTTTAGCATTTTCATCTTAACATCAAATTACCCATATATTTTATTTGATGTACCTTGTTTTATGTCACTGACCATAAATGTCTAACCCATTAGGGCCATAAATCAGGCTTTCAGTGTGTCGCTGAAAGCATTTGTTCCAACTTTACAGGAACAAATGAATGGGCAGCCCTTATGTAAGTATAAACCTTTTTTGTTTGTATTATCCTATCAGTAATCCTCTGTTTTCTTCTCCATACTATAAGTTCTTTCATACCAGACTAGTTCTCTTCTAGAAGTTGAGTATTAGAAGTGTGGCTTTGCCATAATAAAATCCTAAAAAGGTGAAATTAACTTTGAAACCAAGTGGCATGTGGGCTTTGAAGAACGATGACTAAATTATTAGCAAAAACTGCAAAATAGGTGAAAATAGTCTACATAACTGGAGCCCAGAAAAATGACATTAATAGTAGCGAAACGAGTGCCAAAGCTATTACTTGAATTATCTTAGAAGATGTAAAATGTGCTAAAGAAACTGGATTTGGCTAAAGATAGATCCAGGCAGATTATTGGAAGTGTCAACTGGGTGCATATAGCTGAGTCTGATAAGGAATAGCAAGAGAAAGATGAACTAAAGAAAGAATGAGAGTTTTCAAGCACAATTTAAAGGGAATATTTGGGGCTAGTTGTGTTGAATTGGAAAATCGTGTTTTTAATGTCTAGTTTTCTAAGTCAAGTAAGAGCTTTTGAGGTGAAACAAGGCCTGTGAAGAAAGATAAAACCAAGAGCATGGTGGTAGGTGTCTTTGAAATAAGATGGTAGCTATCTGTCTAGAAAGGAAATGCTAGTGTGGCTTTTGATAAATGAAGTGAACATCACTCAAATCAATTCACACAAAGTTCAAAATTTTTATGATACTGCTTATATGCGGTATCTAAAAAAGGGTACAAATGAACTTATCTACAAAGCAGAAATAGTATTACAGAAGTGGAAAACAAACTTATGGTTACCAGGAGGTAAGGGGGGTGGGATAAATTGGAAAATTGAGATTGACGCATACACACTACTATATATAAAATAGTTAACTAATAAGGACCTACTGTATAGCACAGAGAACTTTATCCAATACTCCGTAATGCCCTATATGGGAAAATATCTAAAAAAAGAGTGACTGTATGTATATGTATAACCGATTCACTTTGCTGTACATCTGAAACTAACACAACGTTGTCAATCAACTATACTCCAGTAAAAATTTTTAAAAATTTGTTGGAGAAAGAGAGCAGTAGAGTAGACCTAAGAAATAAGAAGGAATCAAAAATTTTTAATGAAATAGAGAACAAAAGAAATAAAGAAAATGAATTTTAAAATTTCCAAATTTTTAGAGTAGTATATGGGTAAAAACCCTACTGACTTAGACTAAAAGTGTCTGAGATAGCTCAAATTGCAGAAAGGCTTCTGGATCCTAAGTATATGTATACAGAAAGCAGGCTACTCATATACAAACTCACATGCATACTTAGTCTAATTCTTTGGTAAAAGAAAATATCATTTAGGAAGGCAGAGCCAAGAACCCTGGAGATAAACCATGATGAGCCATGAATTAGGGATCCATTCTCAAGAATGAAAGCTATTCTAGGAGCTCTTCCCAGAGAACAGAACTGGATCTTAATGAAGGAAACTCTGGTCCTGTTTTAAGGAAACTAGCAACACTTTCCCTAAGGGATTTCAGGGATGGACCAATGACAGTTATATATAGATTTGTTGTAAGCATTAAATAATTTAATACGTGTGACATGCTTAGAGTAATGCCTGCTACTGTCACGTACGAATAAAAACATTGCATTTATTGGTTGTCACAGTTCTCTTGTATAAATAAAAGCACCTCATCAAATGTCACAGACCTAAGCAAAATTATATCTCTGATGATATAACCAACTCATTCTACTCAATTTCTTCCAAAATTTACAAATTAATCTTACGCAAGCTGAGGTTGTGTTTTTCGTTTTTTGTTTGAATCTCAAGAATCCAGTCTTCCTCAAAGGTTAGAATTTATCACCAATGAATGCATCTACACACTATTTTAATTACAATTAAATACACATATGAACACATACTCAAACACATAGAGTTAAAAAACAAAAATATTTAGTAATATCCAATCTAGGTGAACTTTGCATCACGTAAAGTTGCTTTATAAGAATGTATTTGATGAAAATTACTTACCTTGAGGCAAAAACTTCAGATAATCATCTACCTAAGAGGATTTCATGTACTACTTCAAAGGCTTAATTTAGTCAGTAGAATTAATATGTAAGCAAATACTGTATTAATGTTCTCTGTAGGATGGTTCTTTTCCAACTCCTCGCTATTGATTTACACAAAGAGCTAGATGATGGGAAATTTCCAAATAATATGCTGCTGCACTAAATTTGTGCACAGAAATAAAAAAAAAAATCAAGGACAGGTTTCATAGGAAACTGAAATAAGACAGTCATAAGCAGAGTAGATGGATGATTAAAATCACACATATATGATTTGCAACTGCCTGTGATTGAGAAACTCCAGTGGCAAATACACTGGGTGGAAGCATGTTCTTAAATATTGTGTTAGTCTCCCTCAGTTGTCCATACAAGGAGGAGTCAGGTTCAAGTTTAGGAAGCAACCAATAGGAAGAAGACAAAAACTATATTAGTGACGCATTTCAAAAAATTGGAAATGCAGTAGGGAGACCATGTTTGAGAAATACGACCATGAATTGAATTCTTCTCAGGAGTTATATTCTCGCTCTATCTCTTGCATATTTAATTTCCCACATAAGCCTACAAACATTCTATTATTACCTCTTCTTAAAAAGATTAAAAAAAAAAAACCAACAAACACTCCTGACTCTAATTTCCCCTTTTAGGTACCACTCCTTTTTTTCTTTTTTTAATACCGAATCTCCTCATAAGAATTGTCTGTAATTTTAGCATACAATTCTTCATTGCTCATTTACTTGTAAACCCAATCTAATTAAGGTTCAACCCTGCCATATAATAAAACTACTCTTACATAGGCCACCAATGACTTCTGGGTTGAAAAACCAACGGTTAATTCTCAATCTTCCAGTCTTATTTAACTACCTGCATATTAGAAACATTTGATTGTTCCCTCCAGCTGAAATGCCTTCTTCAGGAGGCTTGCAGTTAGCGCATACCTGGTTTTCAGCCCATGTCATAGACACCCCCCTTTTGGCCTCCTTTACTGACATTTCTCTTCCTCATGACCATGAGTTTCAAAGTGCCCAAGCCTCAGTTCTTAGAAATTTTCTATTTATTATATAAATAATAGATGGATATACATGCTTGGAATTCAGAGGAAAAGTTCAAGCAGAACATACATATTTGAGGGTTGTCAATATATAGGTGATATTTAAAATTTAGGACTGGATGAGAGATGATCAATGAAGTAAGTTATATAATAAATAACATTAATATTGCCATGCTTAGTAAATGAACATATTTGCTATTTTTTGAGGAAGACCAAAATGAGCAAACAATTAAAAAAACTAGTTGAATATAATAATTTGGGAATGTATTACTTTTTTGGAACATATTACTATTTTTTGAATATATTATTTTTGAATATATTAATTTTACAAGTAAACAGAAAACATGGTGTGTCAGTTATTTCCATATTCTAGGCCATATGAATATACCTACTCATCAGGAAGTATTTTTTACTTTAATGTAATCTTCTGAATGGAAAAAGCAATAATAGCTTTAAAATGTTTAAAATAGCAGGTATCAATGTGAACATTACTGTATGAACTCACGTGGTCTGATTGTATATGAGTACATAACTGTAGAACAACATCTCTGATTATTATAATTGCTACTGAAAATCATTCTTTTGTTATGAATATCACTGAAAACAAAACAAACAGGTAGTAAAATGAATGTGGGAAGTTCTGGAATAATTAATGCTTTTGGAGTAATCTGGATTTTCAAGGGATGATGTCAACATGTTGCTTTTTTTTCTTTCTTAGATGTCATGCTCTGTGATCACACTAGATGCTGGGCTGTGTAGTTATAGCAATCACTGAAGACTCTAACAACAGCTTCTCTTAAATGTGAAGAGACATTAGGCAAGCACACAGCTTCTGAGAATTTGGCTATCGTCGATAATATTAGCATATCTCAAGACAGAAATTTTTCCTTGCCACTCAGAAAGATCAAGGAAACAAACATCTGCCTTACTTTTGACTATCAATCATTTCCTCTTTCTCATGATCTGATAGTTTAATTCAGACTCTTATTGACCCTTCACCATTTTTAGTAATTCTGGGAGTTGACAAGGTATTTCATTCTTATGTGTACGGCAATCTCCTTCTTCGATTTTCCAGTCCCTCTGACCTCATCTTACAAAGGCTTCTGCCACTTATTCCACCAATTTTATGCTCAACGATGCACCAGTCCCTGAAGCAATCCTCACCAAGGCAGCGAGATTATCATAGCAGTGGCCTCTGAGTCAGAAGGTGTGAGATGAGGTTAACATCATCCTTTACTGTGCGATCTGAGTACGGTCATCTAACTCACTTCAGATATTCCATTTAAAACACTAACATGAACAAAAATAAGCAAAACACTAAAACAGAAGAATAGGATTGTAAGTTCCTTTACGGGGTCTGCATCTTATTCTCCTTTCTCATCCCATTCTGGATCAGAGCAGACACATGATTAATTGTTGAATTATCCATTATTATTTCTACTACGTAATGATGAAATCACTATAAAAACATGATTCTGTATCTTAGAACTTCACATGCTGTATTTTATTATAGTAAGGCTATTTGGGGGTCTTAAGTAGGAATGACTCAAATTAAGAATCTGCTATTTTTTATTCCAAAAGTATGCTCTAATTCTCAAAAGTATATATGCGTATCAGTCATTGTGCCATTTTGACTCCCAAATTTTATTGAATCCTGACTTCTTCATGCCTTCCTTTGTCTATTTGTTACATGTAGCTTTGAATCAAACTATCTTAAAACTTACTAGCTTAAAAAATGACCAGTTTATTACATCTCATGGTTTCGTGAGGGCTTGGCTGGATGATTCTTCAGGTCTATGTTGATTGGGTCACCCACAAGTATTTAGATGACAGTTGAACTGTGCTGGAAAGTCACTGATGGCTATACTCACTTGCCTGGCATCCTGCCAGGGATAGTTGGGAACGTGGGTCCTCTAGAATGCTCCTTCTGTCCATGTAGTCTTAAGTTGTCTTTACATAGCCTCAGCAGCAGAGCCGTTGTGTTTCATAAATGAGGGCTCAGGTGAAAGAGCAGAGCTGCTGATTTTGTTTATCCTCTTTGTCAAAGCTGTCATAGGGTCAAAAGACAGAGGAGGTAGACCATCATCTCAATGGAGATCATTCAAAGAAAGAATCTGTGGCCATTTTTGACCGCCACATACATGTTTCTTAAAACTCTTTTGACTTGCATACTGTGGCAAAATTAAGTCAACTTTCAAGTATCTGTTTTTTCAAGAGTTTTGAACTTGAGGTTTTGCACTTTAATTTTTGAATGCTGGACAATTCAGACCTAATTTCCTTCACTTTCACATGAACTTATTTGGCTGTGACTCCCTTACAACCATGTCCATCGCAGTTAATTTAGTTCATCTGCTTAGCAAACCATATGTCCCTTTCTCCTCTTATGCTCCGTGAATAGCCCTCTAGGGCTTAGCATCTGTTAAAGTGGGTGACACACCTGTAGAATAGATGGGGATATTTTTAGTCAGGGATGTCCAAGTTGCTCTGCTCCATGCTGGAACCTAAAAACAAGCTTTCAAATGGCGTGCACGTGCATGTGTGTGTTTGTGTGTGTCTGTGTCTGTGTGATACGTGTAACAGATGGCTTCAGGGTTTTCCTTGCTTCATTTTTCTGACCTGTAACCATATGCCTTGCACGTCTAATTTCTCAAATAACCATTCAATCCTGATGGCTAATATGATGTCATATCTATTATCAACATTTAATTTAGGACATTCGTTTGATCTCTGCATCCAGGTCAAATATTTCACTATTCCAACTCTTCAGTGACACATTAGTCTGAATTCTGAACACTTTACACACTATTCATACCCATAACTCAAGGTTACACAACCGTGTATGTTATAGTTCCAAAGTCTCACCAGTGGTATAGTCCTACATTCAGAATATGCAATTTTTTGATGAAAATGGAAAACCAGTCAGATATTACTTAGTGTACACTATGTACCAAGATTAGTGCTAGGAATTTGATATTTAACAGTCCCTACATATCTGTGAATTAAAACTCTTCTGTATCATTTTCTAGTTCAATAAACTAAGCCATAATGAGATTAACCCAATTGTCATCTATGTCTGTCCTCATGGTCATTTACCTTGCTGTTTGGAGAATAACCACATAATACTTTTTGTTGTTGCTTGGATGCAGGACAAATCCAACTGACTTAATCATGGAAGATTAAGGCTTAATCATAGAAGAATCAGTATGTGAGGAACTGAGGTTTGCAGTATTTCAGCTGGTCATGTGCCTCTTTAAAAATTAAGGATTCCTTTACAATATAAGGAGAGCATGGATATTAGTGCACAACTAGCTGTCTATAACACAAAAATGGTAGATACAGATGCCAAATTTTGACAAATATATGCATAGGCAAAACTGGAGAACAATGCAGGAAGAGCAGACCAACTGAATGCAGTTATATGTGGCAATAGTAAAGGAGGAAATCCTGAGTTTGTACAGATATGTTCATCCAAGTCATGCAAATTTGAGAACTTCTGGGATATTTGAAACTGTTGTTCTCTAGCTGACCTAGGGCAATATAGTTAATAAAATATGCTCTTGTACTTACGTATTCTACTAATTGGTCAGTATTGCTACATGGAAGAAGCATGTGCTTAGACAAGGCACTGGCACTAATCGTTATGTCTTGTTTGAAATTTCCATGGAATTTAGCAATCTAGCATTGGGTCGTGGTTTGGCAGACTCTCAGTGTCCTTGCCATAACCTGGGAATTGAGACCCACAGAGAAGGGAAATAACAAGAGACATTAAATATGCACTGTTTGAGCTGGTTTCTGCAGATAACATAGACACATTGTTCAACACACATGTTCAATTAGGGAGCAAGTAGCTCAGGAACGGGGTACAAGGAAAGATAGCATCAGAATGGAATGCACACTTAAAATGAATGGTCCTAGTTGGACTTTCTATTAGGTCAATATATGCTTGATTTATTACAGGACAACTTCAGAAATTGAGTTTTGATTCCTGGGCCTTGAGGAAACCTGCAAATAAATGTTTCTAAGGATAGGTCAAGAGATTTGGTAGAAGGAAAAAGATAGATTCACAACCTGTAATATTGGGATTAAATAATCATTCTATAGGATTTGGCCAGGAACTTGGGGAGAATGTAAGTCCAGAAAGACAGCAATGTTTCCTGAATTTTAGCAGATAACACACAGCATGATTTTCTCCTTGACAGTAAGAGGAAGGGATAGTAGTTAACTTAGCTAGAGTAGGAGCTGCAGGACTGAGAAGAAAAGTATGTGAGAAAGGAAATCCTCAGCTGTAACTCACAGAAAGCATGATTCCAGGAACGGTAGGGAGTTGCAGATGATTGGCACAAGTATCGAACTAATCATCTTTCACAGCTTCTGCCATATGTGTCAGGTCACTGTTCTGATTGCCTCTAATCATCCCATTGGTGAGGGAAGGATTCCTCACTCCAAGTAGCACAAGATGTCCTAACACTTGACGCTCGACATTGGACAGATAAGAACGGCAGCAGCTTATTACCATATATACTCAGCGCAGGGTAGCTGAATACTGCTTACCATGTGGGTCCACATGGTGTTTCATGGTGTTCAGGTTCACAGCAAAAAAAAGGGGTTTGTGGGAAGCAGACTTTGTAGTAACAAGAGGATAAGGTGTTCCTGGTTCCAACAGGAAGATGTGGTTTACTTGTTGGAATAATTTGTAGGTACTGTATTTTTGTCTTCCAAGTTTCCTGAAGTGACATTTTTCTAACTTTTTTGCTGCTGATTAACACAAGCTACCGTTTTACACTTTCCTATATGAGTTTTCTTGGACACATGCCACATGTTGCCAAAGCTAATAGTGCATATTTTGTTTTCATAAGAAATAAATACTCCACTTCTACTAGCTCTCTATTATTCAACCATGTCCACTGTGAAGCAAACCATTTCAATGCTCTAAATACAATACGTATTTAACCTTCAATCACGGGCTGTGGATTCCTTGGCTTGGTTAGGCTGGATTTCAGGCTCTGAGCTCCTGGTTCCAGGACCTTAGTTCAGGTCTGCTCCAGAGTCTTCACCCTCCGTGGACCAGCAATTAATTAGAGCATCATGTTCTTCAGCAGAGAATGATATGAGCACAACAGGGCAAGTGGAAACCCATGATGCCTCATGAGGGCTTATCTGGGAGCTGTCACACTGTCACTTCTTTTCACAATCTATTGGTCAAATAGGCCACATTGACAATGACTTTATCAACGGAAGAGAACTACACAGTCCACCTCTAAGTGGAAAGAACTGTAAAGTCACATGGAAAAAGGGTGCATATTTAATTCCAGTGCAGGGAAGGCATAGGGAATGACAAGAAGAGATTCAGTATGCCACCATAATTCAGGACATTACTTTGAAATTTTAGAATTTTACAGAAGAACTGGGTTAGTGCAACACAGAGTAATATGTGCACGCCTGAGAGCATGCAGGGAATTGGATTTCAGTCCTAAAAAGAATTTTAAGAAAAACAAAGGATGACAGTCTCATAAAATATATACTTGTATGGGCAAAAAGAAAATAGATTCAAGAAATGGAGTTTAAATTGAGGAAACCAGTGATTTCAAATAAAAACATGAACAGCAGTTTTTGTCTATATTCTGCCTTTCACTATCTTTTTATGTATATGGGACTCTGTTTACAATATGGCTTCACCAGGATTCGGGGAGGCTGAAGATAATTCTGGAGCAGAGTTTTTCAACCTTACCACCACTGACATTTTAGTCCTCATGATTCTTTGTGGTCGGGGGGCAGGGGGGACTGTCTGTGCCTTATTGGATATTTAGCAGTATTTCTGGCCTTTATCCACTAGATGCTAGATGTACCCTCTCAGTCGTGACAATAAAAAAAACCTCCGTTTATTGCCAACTGCTTCTTAGGGGGTAAAAAAGGTGATCTAATATAAGAATATAATATATTTATAAATATGAAATATGTTGATGTACTTATATTTATATATCTCAGAAAAATACATACATGCACACATGTATACATGTATATACTTATGTATGCACATAATTCTTCTACTCATATATGTGCATGTGCATATATAGATACCTTGTGTACATGTATATAAATAAGAAACATTTATGTATGTATGCGGAACTAAAATATCGTCATTGGTGTTGGTTTTAGGAATGACGGTGATGTTGCTTTTGCTGTTATTGAGAAATTATTAAGAATCAGAAGAAGATGATAAGTAGCAGGTAATGCTTGTTTTAGAAAAGAATATAAATCAAATACTATAAACTTGACATTGGATAATTCTGAATAATAAAGTTGAAGTTTTCAAATATATTTCCAAAATAGGGAATAATAGGATTATTTAACAATAGACTATCTAAAGGAGTCGTTGAAACCTTTTCTTTCTATAGTCCATTACATAGCCATCAAAAGAGAAAAATACAGTTTGTTAATAGCTGACTATTACTAATTAAGTACAATGGATGTTCAATATACATGATCAATAAATAAGTCATCACTATGGAGTGGAGCTACCAGCTTTGAAATGTATGAATACTTTTAGAATAATTCTTTGATGGGCACATTAAAAATAAATTTGTGAGGAACAGCACAGGCATTACTAAATGAATTTTAAAATCCATGTATGATAGACTGGTTTGAGAGATTATGAATTGAAATTTAAAATACTATACCTTGAACTATTAACACAAGATATAACAGTAGCTAGAAACTATTACACATTCAATGCTATAATAAATGCTATATTAAACAAGGTTTATTCATGGATATCTCTGTTTTAGTCAGGTTCTCCAGATTAACAGAACAAATATCTCTTACAATAGAAAGATATCTATTCTAAGAAATTGGCTCACACAGTTATGGAGACTGAAAGGTCTTAAGATGTGTACTCAGCTAGCTGGAGACCCAGGAGAGCCGATGATGTAGTTCCAGTGAGAGCCTGAAGTCCTGAGAATCAGGAGAGCAGAGGAGGTAGCTCCAGTCCAAAGGCCGTCAGGCTCATGACCCAAGAAGAGCCAATATTTCAGTTTGAGTCCAAAGGCAGGAAATTTAATTCAGGGGAGGGTCAGCCTTTTTGTTCTATTCAGAACTTCCAATGATTGGAGGTGGTCCACCCACATTAGGGGGAGCAGTGGGCCTTAATTCCTTTATTGATTTAAATGTTAAATCATCTAAAAAACACCCTCAAGGAAACACCAGAATAATGTTTGAGCCAACAGCCCATAGCCCAGTCAAGCTGACAAAATTACCGTCACAATCTTCTATGGTTTTTCATGTGTTTGTATTTATTATTTCCAGGACCAAAGAAAATACAATAAGGAAAACATAATCTTCCATGTAAGATTCACTAGTGTAAATAGCTTAACTCAGAGACTTAAAATATTATGTTTTATTAACCTGAAGATATTTTCAGGAAAAGGAGACTATAATACTAGAATGTGTGGATTAAGTTCATGTCCATGATTGTATAAACCCTCAAAGAGTTTGATGTCACTTGGCTTCATATCTTCTCATCTTCATTATTCACATGATATAGTTTATGGAATCAGTAATGTGTCTCCATTACTTCTATTTCTTCTTTTCCTTATGTTTATTTCCCATAATTTCAAAAATTTTAATTAAACACTGAATCTAAAGAAACAATTTCCATTATTTAAGCAGATTTGCATTTTAAGTGAGTCTCTCTCCATTAACACTATGCTGTGTTCTAGAGCAGGCCTGTCTGTAATTTTTTTTTTTTTCACTTTGTAATTTGCTACAATATTACCACTAAAGACTGTAAGATAATGCAGTATTATTAAAATTATCCAATTCAATTACTGATGTGTTTATAAATCCCTATGTATATTTCTGATACACCATTCTTTAGCTTTAAAAATTCTTACTTTATAACATAACTCAAATATAATACCTTAGGTCAGTCATGGGGCTGCTATTTTACTCTATATCTTACACATTGCTTCTTTTGCTATTAAATTATAAACATAAAATACCCAGTGGATTTTAATTTTCAACAGTACTACTATAAAATTTTGTGTGTATGTGTTAATGTTTTTCTTTTTTGTTTTGCTTTCCTTCTCTATTATGTTTGACCTCTACATGGAAGATGCGTGGGGATTAATAAATCATCTGTCATAAGATTCAATGGGCAAAAACAGTCTCCTTATAAGTGCTTCACTGCAAACTTATGTGCCTAGTTCTTAATATATTTTTTTTTTAATTTTTTATATATTTTTTAATGCTATTCTTGTCTGCTTACATTCTTTTTATGTATGTATGTATGTATGTATGGCTGTGTTGGGTCTTTGTTTCTGTGCGAGGGCTTTCTCTAGTTGTGGCAAGCAGGGGCCACTCTTCATCGCGGTGCGCGGGCCTCTCACTATCGTGGCCTCTCGTTGCCGAGCACAGGCTCCAGACACGCAGGCTCAGTAATTGTGGCTCACGGGCCGAGTTGCTCCGCGGCATGTGGGATCTTCCCAGACCAGGGCTCGAACCCGCGTCCCCTGCATTGGCAGGCAGATTCTCAACCACTGCGCCACCAGGGAAGCCCTCTTAATATATTTTTTGAAGAATTTAATATTTTTATATTTCAAAATACTGATGATATTCTCTCCACCTTTGCCATGATATAATGCAAGAATCCAAAATACTCTATTCTGCTGTTAAAAATCTCTTCTTAGTTTATATCTAACTTTTGCAAGCAGGATTCTTCATATATACATATGAAAAATGTATGCATATTATATACTGAGACATATATATACACACACACACCAATACTTCCAATATCAAAGCAATGCATGAGAAAGGGATTTAGTCTTATGTAATACAAATCAGTTCCTTAAAATTGGAGGAATTTTTTTTGCGGTGACAGATAATAAATGATTGTCTGGGTCAATATTGCCTTAATGAGGACATTTATGCATTCTCACAATTGTAAAGTTTCTTTCCCTTTCATTTTGGTGACCGATAATACTACTTTAAATGTATTTGGTTTTTTGAAGCTCACAGGGTATTAATATGTTGGAGCACTATGTAAACTTAAAGAAGTCATAAACAGTATTTATTACCTTGGTATATCCAAAAAATATATATTTTTGTATATTTTTTCTAGAAAGCACTCTGTACCATTTACTGAAATTTTAATTTCTCCCCCCTCCTTATGTAATTCTTTAATACCATCTTTGTGACTCAATGCCACCTAGAACATTATGTGCAAAGAAAGTTACAAATGTAAGAGTCTGACCACTTTTGTTAATCTATAATAGCAAATATATGTTAATTGTTGTAAATTACCACATGCATTATCACAAAGAAGCTTATTTAAAGTTGCTTCACTGTATTTTTGGTATTAGAATATAAGGCAATCAAGATGAAATAGTTAAAATATCAGCTAAATGTTTCTATCTTTAAGATCCTTTTTTAATGATCTTAACTATGGCTGATTCTTAGCCATATGAAGTCTAGTAACGAGTTCATAGAAGTCATTCTTCATTTTTGTTACTCTTTGTAATTTCTAGGATTTCTTTTGATTATTAGTTTTCTTTTTGTTTTTTTAACATTTTTATTGGAGTATAATTGCTTTACAATGGTGTGTTAGTTTCTGCTTTATAACAAAGTGATTCAGCTTTACATATACATATATCTCCATATCTCTTCCCTCTTGCGTCTCCCTCCCACCTTCCCTATCCCACCCCTCTAGGTGGTCACAAAGTACCGTCTCTGCTTAGATTATCCATCTGTGCTTGCACGTTGTTTACTTTTTCATTTAGAACCCTGCACATACTAATCATAGTTATTTTAAACACTATATCTGATAATTCCAACATCTTTGTCATAGCTGATTTTGGTTTTGATGATGGTTTTGTGTTTTCAGACTGTTTTTTTTTCTTGTGTTTTGCCATGATTTGTTTTTGTTGAAACTGGACATGTTAGGAACTGAGATAAATTATCCATTAATGTGAAGTTTATGTTAGTCTGGCTAGGAGTAGCTATAGGTGTTAGAGGCTTCAAGTTCCACTAATGTCCTTGTTTTTGTCTCCCATATTGACTTAGTGCTTTCCTAAGAACTTCTCCTTGGAGAATCTGTGTCTTGCACTTCTTTATGCTGCAATCAATATTACTGTACTAGAGCCCTCACTGTTGTGGTATAAAGTGTATGGGGTGTAGGAAATGTGTTCTGTAATGTCCTGATTTGGACATGTGACCTTCACAAATATTTTCACTGGCTATATAGGTATAAACCCTGTTGTCTATGTTGATTTCCCTTCCTTCCTTCTTTCCTTCCTTCCTTCTTTTCTTCCTTCCTTCCTTCCTTCCTTCCTTTCTTTCTTTCTTCCTCCCTCCCTCCCTCCTTCTCTCTCTTTCTCTCTTTCTCTCTTTCTCTCTTTCTCCCTTTCTCCCTTTCTCTCTTTCTCCCTTTCTCTCTTTCTCTATTTCTTTCTTTCTTTCTTTTTCTTTCTTTCCTTCTTTTCCTAGACTGCAGAGGACTTTCCTTCCCTCTGCAGTGATAATGTTTCAGATTTCTACTCTGGCAAAGTCCTCTTCCCTGGGGAGTACACATTAACTATGAAGAAGTCTTGGGAGGTATATTTCACAATAGTTAACTCTTCCTCTCTCCTACCAGAGCCACAAGAGGATCTTTCTTGTAACTTTACTTTCAGAGCCTACTGGGGTTCCTGGAGGGGAAGTTTATGAAAATGTGGGGCTTTTAAAGATTGAGGCTCCCAGGCATTTGCTACTCTCCTATTCCACACTCAACCTCCAGAAATTCATCCAGATTATAATTTAAGTGTTTCTACCAGTTTATGGTTCCATACATTTCTGTTCCACACTAGCTGTTCTCTGCTGTGATTCTCTGGATGTGCTCTTTTCTCCAGATTTCTGTGTGGTCATTTGCCCTATAGCCTCAGTTCTTTGACAGGGCCAAGAAAAATCTTTGATTTTTAATTGGTCCAGCCTTTCTTGTCATAAGAACAGGGATGATGACTTCTAAGCCCTTTACGTGCCACAGTTGTTGAAACCAGAAGTCCTTAACTTTCTTTTGACCCTTATTTGTATCATCAGCAAAATTGAAAATGATAAATGATACTCTATTCTTTGTCCAAAGTATAGAGCTGAATAAGAAATATACAAAGAAATTTGACAGGTACATGTTTTAAAAACATATTTCAATTTGATACTTGTAAAATTGTTTTGGAAGATGTGATTTAGCTCTTTGGCCAAACGGTCTTTGTAGAATAAGACATACATACTCACAACAGCAATGACTTCCAAACTCAATCCTTCCCCTTACATCTCCTTTCCCTCATACCTCCTAAAGAGAGCAATCTGGAAGGGGCTGGCATTATTAGATTCAAAATCCCCACTGGAGTTATAGAGAGTAAAGCTATTTTGAAAAATTAAAACAGTCACATGGCAACAGTCCAGAGAATAAAATGAGTCAAGGTTCTATAGGATGGAGAAAAAATGAAAAGGAGTGCCAGTAGTAATGAAAGATTTGTTAGATGAGACAAATCAGAAATAATTAAAGCATTCTCCAATCCTCTGTCAGTAACCTTCCTGACTGTCATTACCCTCTTCTCAGAAGTCTTGATTTACATAGTTCTTGTAGTAGTTCTGTTTTCTCGACAAATCCAGGTAAACTTAGTATGATATCTATTATGATGCAGTTGGAAATATGATGGTATGGAAAACAGAAGAATTATTTTTATACCCTTTCTACCTTTAAAATAATGAGCTCAAAGCTTTTATTACTATAATAATAAAATATTATTTTATTTGGTGAATAATTAAAGGCTAACTATACAGTACTAAGAAAATATTAGTTTCAACAATGGCAGAGGATCAGATATCATAATGTAACATTGTGTGGTTATTTATCTTTTATGTACATTTAAAGTTCCTGATAAGGACATACTCAATGATACAAACACATGTATATGTACACACACATACTCATGTAGTAACTCTCTATCCCCTGTACATGGCACAAAAATATTTGCTTTTAATGGTGGTTATGCTGAAATAATCATTCTAAAAAGTGCTAATTACAGTTCAATTCACTTCTTATAAATTAGCAGTAATGACAATATATTGAAATCATGCAAACTGAAACAGCCAGAATTACTTTAGCTCTTAAAAATGGGCATTCCGTAATACTGATGCTAATTTGTTGAATATGCCATTGGATGTCCTTCCTTTTTATCTAGAAAATGATTTGGTACTTCCATAAGTTTATAAGCTAGCATTGTTCTGCTCTATGTACAGAATCCTGTTTTTCCCTCCATGTTTTCTATTATCCTGTGCCTTGTGTTCCTTTATTCATGGAATACTGAGGAATGTGATGTTTCATTTATGCTCATTTCCACCTTGATAGACTGAGGCCTCCTGCCAATCATTTCATGGCATTCTTTCAAAATTAACATGAGCAATTTAGTAACAATATGAATAAAGAGCATTCAACTGCAAAGAATAAAAACAAAGGCAAAGAGTGAAGATGTTAACTGTGGGCACCAGTGCTGCACAAACTTTATAATTTACCCAGTAATGAGTATTATGCTTGGCATAAAAGAAGCAAATAGTAGGGGTATGAGCAGTTATTTCCAAAATTTTAGGGTAGGTTTTTAAGATAAAAAGGAAGAGCTAACTGGGAGATGCACTATGGAAACATTGAACTTATGACATGCACCTAGCAAGTTTAGAGACCTTGATGATTACGTTTATGATCTAAGTGAGAGGATGTGAGACTATGGTCTTTTGAAGGTATCAACAATAGATAGGAAAGAGCACCCACTAACAAGCTGGTCAGCTCCACTGTTGTTCCTTTTACATTCTAATGTGGAAAAGGGTGTGTTTTAAAGACTTTTAAATCAAACTAAAGTTAAGAAAGTGGAGTAGAGAAGAGGCCAAAATTTACACTTGGGATATTAATTATGGGTGGCAAAGTTCTTTATTCAGGAATTGAGTCGGGATTTTTCCTTTGACCTACAGTCTAAAACTTAAAACATACTTTCATAAGTAGTCATGTTCTAAGAGTGTCAAAATATTTAATTGGAACAAAAGCTGATTTTTCATGACTTTCTTTTATTTTAATGATTTGTGTGTTTTTTTTTAAATTGAAATATAGTTGACTTACAATATTAAGTTGCTTTCAGGTATACTACATAAAGATCTGACATTTGCATACATTATGAAATGCTTACCACTATAAGTCTAGTAACTATCTCTCCCCAAAATACAGATTTTTAACTATTTTTTAAGTAAGTTAGAATACCTGAATTATATTTAATAAAGGTATATCATTCGTTATGGTCAACTATCTTAAGTAGACAGAAAAAATATATATTGATATATATGATGATCTTTTGTGTTGACTTTATGATTTAATGCACTAAAAACATTGACATTTTATTATTGGTATCCTTACATTAGAAATGGCTGCCTAGACAGGTTACTCTGAAACCATAATTCAAAAAGATTAATGTACCACAATGTTCATTGCAGCTCTATTTACAATAGCCAGGACATGGAAGCAACCTAAGTGTCCATTGACAGATGAATGGATAAAGAAGATGTGGCACATATATACAACAGAATATTACTCAGCCATAAAAAGAAACGAAACTGAGTTATTTGTAGTGAGGTGGATGGACCTAGAGTCTGTCATACAGAGTGGAATAAGTCAGAAAGAGAAAAACAAATACCGTATGCTAACACATATATATGGGATCTAAAAAAAAAAAGGTCATGAAGAACCTAGGGGCAAGATGGGAATAAAGACGCAGACTTACTAGAGAATGGACTTGAAGACACGGGGAGGGGGAAGGGTAAGCTGGGACGAAGTGAGAGAGTGGTAGTGTATATATGGACATATATACACTACCAAATGTAAAATAGATAGCTAGTGGGAAGCAGTCTCATAGCACAGGGAGATCAACTCGGTGCTTTGTGACCAGCTAGAAGGGTGGGATAAGGAGGGTGGGAGGGAGGGAGGGAGATACAAGAGGGAAGAAATATGGGGATATATGTATATTTATAACTGATTCACTTTGTTATAAAGCAGAAACTAACACACCATTGTGAAGCAATTATACTCCAATAAAAATGTTAAAAAAAAAGCCAAAAAATAATTTGTTTAAAATTATTACAAGAAATAATTTTAAAATAATAATATTATATATATATATATTTAACATTATATATTAAATATTATTATAATGTTTTAAAATATTAGTATACTATAATCAATAATGTTAAAAATGTACATATAAAAATTGCTTGCAGGACCAGCATTTGAATTTCATTCTGCAACAGTTGCTGCCATAAAAAATTGAACAGGAGAGAGAGAGAAGATGGCGGAAGAGTAAGACACGGAGATCACATTCCTTCCCACAGATACAGTAGAAATACACCTACACGTGGAACTGCTCCTACAGAACACCCACTGAACGCTGGCAGAAAACGTCCGACCTCCAAAAAGGCAAGAAACTCCCCCCGTACTTGGGTAGGGCAAAAGAAAAAAGAAATAACAGAGACAAAAGAATAGGGACGGCACCTGCACCAGTGGGAGGGAGCCGTGAAGGAGGAAAGGTTTCCACGCACTAGGAGCCCCTTCGTGGGCGGAGACTGCGGGGGGCGGAGGGGGGAAGCTTCAGAGCCACGGAGGAGAGCGCAGCCACAGAGGTGCGGAGGGCAAAGCGGAGAGGTTCCCGCACAGAGGCTCGGCACCGAGCAGCACTCACCAGCCCGAGAGGCTTGTCTGCTTAGCCGCCGGGGCGGGCGGGGCTGGGAGCTGAGGCTCGGGCTTCGGTCGGATCGCAGGGAGAGGACTGGGGCTGGCAGCGTGAACACAGCCTGAAGGGGTTGGCGCACCACAGCTAGCCGGGAGGGAGTCCGGGAAAAAGTCTGCAGCTGCCGAAGAGGCAAGAGACTTTTTCTTGCCTCTTTGTTTCGCGGCGGGCAAGGAGAGGGGATTCAGAGCGCCGCCTAAACGAACTCCAGAGAAGGGCGCGAGCCGCGGCTATCAGCGCGGATCCCACAGCAACAGGGGCGCAGAGGGAAAATCGGAGAGACTCCCGCACAGAGGCTCGGCGCCGAGCGGCGCTCACCAGCCCGAGAGGCTTGTCTGCTCCCCCGCCGGGGCGGGCGGGGCTGGGAGCTGAGGCTCGGGCTGCGGTCGGATCGCAGGGAGAGGACTGGGGCTGGCAGCGTGAACACAGCCTGAAGGGGTTGGCGCACCACAGCTAGCCGGGAGGGAGACCGGGAAAAGGTCTGCAGCTGCCGAAGAGGCAAGAGACTTTTTCTTGCCTCTTTGTTTCGCTGCGCGCAAGGAGAGGGGATTCAGAGCGCCGCCTAAACGAACTCCAGAGAAGGGCGCGAGGCGCGGCAATCAGCGCGGACCCCAGAGACGGGCGTGAGACGCTGGGGCTGCTGCTGCCGCCTCCAAAAAGCCTGTGTGTGAGCACAGGTCACTCTCCACACCTCCCCTCCCGGGAGCCTGTGCAGCCCGCCACTGCCAGGGTCCCGGGATCCGGGGACAACATCCCCAGGAGAACACACTGCGCGCCTCGAGCTGGGGCAACGTCACGCCGGCCTCGGCCGCCGCAGGCTCGCCCCGCCTCCTCCGTACCCCTCCCTCCCCGCGGCCTGGGTGAGCCAGAGCCCCCGAAGCAGCTGCTCCTTTAACCCCGTCCTGTCTGGGCGGGGAACAGACGCCCTCAGGCGACCTACACGCAGAGGCGGGTCCAAATCCAAAGCTGAACCCCAGGAGCTGTGCGAACAGGGAAGAGAAGGGGAAATCTCTCCCAGCAGCCTCAGGAGCAGCGGATTAAAGCTCCACAAACAACTTGATGTACCTGCATCTGTGGAATACCTGAATAGACAACGAATCATCCCAAATTCAGGAGGGGGACTCTGGGAGCAGGAGATACTAATTCTTCCCCTTTTCCTTTTTTTTGTGAGTGTATATGTATATGCTTCTGGGTGAGATTTTGTCTGTATAGCTTTGCTTTACAATAGCTTTATTTTACTTCACTATATTATAGCCTATTTCTTTCTTTCTTTCTATTTTTTCTCCCTTTTACTCTGAGCCGTGTGGACGAAAGGCTCTTGGTGCTCCAGCCAGGCATCAGGGCCGTGCCTCTGGGGTGGGAGAGCCAACTTCAGAACACTGGTCCACAAGAGACCTCCCAGCTCCACATAATACCAAACGGCAAAAATCTCCCAGAGATCTCCATCTCAACATCAAGACCCAGCTTCACTCAACGACCAGCAAGCTACAGTGCTGGACATCCTATGCCAAACAACTAGCTAGACAGGAACACCACCCCATCCATTGGCAGAGAGGCTGCCTAAAATCATAATAAGGCCACAGACACCACAAAATACACCACCAGACGTGGACGTGCCCACCAGAAAGACAAGATCTAGCCTCATCCACCAGAACTCAGGCACTAGTTCCCTCCACCAGGAAGCCTACACAACCCACTGAACCAACCTTAGCCGCTGGGGACAGATACCAAAAACAACGGGAACTACGAACCTGCAGCCTGTGAAAAGGAGACCCCAAACACAGTAAGATAGGCAAAATGAGACGACAGAAAAACACACAGCAGATGAAGGAGCAGGCTCAAAACACACTGGACTTAACAAATGAAGAGGAAATAGGTAGTCTACCTGAAAAAGAATTCAGAATAATGATAGTAAGGATGATCCAAAATCTGGGAAATAGAATAGACAAAATGCAAGAAACATTTAACAAGGATGTAGAAGAACTAAAGAGGAACCAAGCAATGATGAAAAACACAATAAATGAAATTAAAAATACTCTAGATGGGATCAATAGTAGAATAACTGAGGCAGAAGAAAGGATAAGTGACCTGGAAGATAAAATGGTGGAAATAACTACTACAGAGCAGGATAAAGAAAAAAGAATGAAAAGAACTGAGGACAGTCTCAGGGACCTCTGGGACAACATTAAACGTGCCAACATTCGAATTATAGGGGTACCAGAAGAAGAAGAGAAAAAGAAAGGGACTGAGAAAATTTTTGAAGAGATTATAGTTGAAAACTTCCCTAATATGGGAAAGGAAATAGTTAATCAAGTCCTGGAAGCACAGAGAGTCCCATACAGGATAAACCCAAGGAGGAACACGCCAAGACACATATTAATCAAACTGTCAAAAATTAAATATAAGGAAAACATATTAAAGGCAGCAAGGGAAAAAAAAACAAATAACACACAAGGGAATCCCCATAAGGTTAACATCTGATCTCTCAGCAGAAACTCTGCAAGCCAGAAGGGAGTGGCAGGATATACTTAAAGTCATGAAGGAGAAAAACCTACAACCAAGATTACTCTACCCAGCAAGGATCTCATTCAGATTCGATGGAGAAATTAAAACCTTTACAGACAAGCAAAAGCTGAGAGAGTTCAGCACCACCAAACCAGCTTTACAACAAATGCTAAAGGAAATTCTCTAGGCAAGAAACACAAGAGAAGGAAAACACCTACAATAACAAACCCAATACATTTAAGAAAATGGGAATAGGAACATACATATCGATAATTACCTTGAATGTAAATGGATTAAATGCTCCCACCAAAAGACACAGGCTGGCTGAATGGATACAAAAACAAGACCCATACATATGCTGTCTACAAGAGACCCACTTCAGACCTAGGGACACATACAGACTGAAAGTGAGGGGATGGAAAAAGATATTCCATGCAAATGGAAATCAAAAGAAAGCTGGAGTAGCAATTCTCATATCAGACAAAATAGACTTTAAAATAAAGACTATTACAAGAGACAAAGAAGGACACTATATAATGATCAAGGGATCGATCCAAGAGGAAGGTATAACAATTGTAAATATTTATGCACCCAACATAGGAGCACCTCAATACATAAGGCAAATACTAACAGCCATGAAAGGGGAAATTGACAGCAACACAATCATAGTAGGGGACTTTAACACCCCACTTTCACCAATGGACAGATCATCCAAAATGAAAATAAATAAGGAAACACAAGCTTTAAATGATACATTAAACAATATGGACTTAATTGATATTTATAGGACATTCCACCCAAAAACAACAGAATACACATTTTTCTCAAGTGCTCATGGAACATTCTCCAGGATAGATCATATCTTGGGTCACAAATCAAGCCTTGGTAAATTTAAGAAAATTGAAATCGTATCAAGTATCTTTTCCGACCACAATGCTATGAGACTAGATATCAATTACAGGAAAAGATCTGTAAAAAATACAAACACATGGAGGCTACACAATACATTACTTAATAACGAAGTGATTACTGAAGAAATCAAAGGGGAAATCAAAAAATACCTAGAAACAAATGACAATGGAGACACGACGACCCAAAACCTATGGGACACAGCAAAAGCAGTGCTAAGAGGGAAGTTTATAGCAATACAAGCCTACCTCAAGAAACAGGAAACATCTCGAATAAACAACCTAACCTTGCACCTAAAGCAATTAGAGAAAGAAGAACAAAAAAACCCCAAAGCCAGCAGAAGGAAAGAAATTATAAAGATCAGGTCAGAAATAAATGAAAAAGAAATGAAGGAAACAATAGCAAAAATCAATGAAACTAAAAGCTGGTTCTTTGAGAAGATAAACAAAATTGATAAACCATTAGCCAGACTCATCAAGAGAAAAAGGGAGAAGACTCAGATCAATAGAATTAGAAATGAAAAAGGAGAAGTAACCACTGACACTGCAGAAATACAAAAGATCATGAGAGATTACTACAAGCAACTCTATGCCAATAAAATGGACAACCTGGAAGAAATGGACAGATTCTTAGAAATGCACAAACTGCCGAGACTGAACCAGGAAGAAATAGAAAATATGAACAGACCAATCACAAGCACTGAAATTGAAACTGTGATTAAAAACCTTCCAACAAACAAAAGCCCAGGACCAGATGGCTTCACAGGCGAATTCTATCAAACATTTAGAGAAGAGCTAACACCTATCCTTCTCAAACTCTTCCAAAATATTGCAGAGGGAGGAACACTCCCAAACTCATTCTACGAGGCCACCATCACCCTGATACCAAAACCAGACAAAGACGTCACAAAGAAAGAAAACTACAGGCCAATATCACTGATGAACATAGATGCAAAAATCCTCAACAAAATACTAGCAAACAGAATCCAACAGCACATTAAAAGGATCATACACCATGATCAAGTGGGGTTTATCCCAGGAATGCAAGGATTCTTCAATATACGCAAATCAATCAATGTGATACACCATATTAACAAATTGAAGGAGAAAAACCATATGATCATCTCAATAGATGCAGAGAAAGCTTTTGACAAAATTCAACACCCATTTATGATCAAAGCCCTGCAGAAAGTAGGCATAGAGGGAACTTTCCTCAACATAATAAAGGCCATATATGACAAACCCACAGCCAACATTGTCCTCAATGGTGAAAAACTGAAACCATTTCCACTAAGATCAGGAACAAGACAAGGTTGCCCACTCTCACCACTATTATTCAACATAGTTCTGGAAGTCCTAGCCACAGCAATCAGAGAAGACAAAGAAATAAAAGGAATCCAAATCGGAAAAGAAGAAGTAAAGCTGTCACTATTTGCAGATGACATGATACTATACATAGAGAATCCTAAAGATGCTACCAGAAAACTCCTAGAGCTAATCAATGAATTTGGTAAAGTAGCAGGATACAAAATTAATGCACAGAAATCTCTTGCATTTCTATACACTAATGACGAAAAATCTGAAAGTGAAATTAAGAAAACACTCCCATTTACCATTGCAACAAAAAGAATAAAATATCTAGGAATAAACCTACCTAAGGAGACAAAAGACCTGTATGCAGAAAATTATAAGACACTGATGAAAGAAATTAAAGATGATACAAATAGATGGAGAGATATACCATGTTCCTGGATTGGAAGAATCAACATTGTGAAAATGTCTCTACTACCCAAAGCAATCTACAGATTCAATGCAATCCCTATCAAACTACCACTGGCATTTTTCACAGAACTAGAACAAAAAATTTCACAATTTGTATGGAAACACAAAAGACCCCGAATAGCCAAAGCAATCTTGAGAACGAAAAATGGAGCTGGGGGAATCAGGCTCCCTGACTTCAGACTATATTACAAAGCTTCAGTAATCAAGACAGTTTGGTATTGGCACAAAAACAGAAATATAGATCAATGGAACAGGATAGAAAGCCCAGAGATAAACCCACACACATATGGTCAACTTATCTTTGATAAAGGAGGCAAGCATATACAGTGGAGAAAAGACAGCCTCTTCAATAAGTGGTGCTGGGAAAATTGGACAGGAACATGTAAAAGTATGAAATTAGAACACTCCCTGACACCATGCACAAAAATAAACTCAAAATGGATTAAAGACCTAAGTGTAAGGGCAGACACTATCAAACTCTTAGAGGAAAACATAGGCAGAACACTCTATGACATACATCACAGCAAGATTCTTTTTGACCCAGCTCCCAGAGAAATGGAAATAAGAACACAAATAAACAAATGGGACCTAATGAAACTGAAAAGCTTTTGCACAGCAAAGGAAACCATAAACAAGACCAAAAGACAACCCTCAGAATGGGAGAAAATATTTGCAAATGAAGCAACTGACAAAGGATTAATCTCCAAGATTTACAAGCAGCTCATGCAGCTCAATAACACAAAAACGAACAACCCAATCCAAAAATGGGCAGAAGATCTAAATAGACATTTCTCCAAAGAAGATATACAGATGGCCTACAGACACATGAAAGAATGCTCAACATCATTAATCATTAGAGAAATGCAAATCAAAACTACAATGAGATATCATCTCACACCGGTCAGAATGGCCATCATCAAAAAATCTAGAAACAATAAATGCTGGAGAGGGTGTGGAGGAAAGGGAACACTCTTGCACTGTTGGTGGGAATGTAAATTGATACAGCCACTATGGAGAACAGTATGGAGGTTCCTTAAAAAACTACAAATAGAACTACCATACGACCCAGCAATCCCACTACTGGGCATATACCCTGAGAAAACCATAGGTCAAAAAGAGTCATGTACCAAAATGTTCATGGCAGCTCTATTTACAATAGCCAGGACATGGAAGCAACCTAAATGTCCATCGACAGATGAATGGATAAAGAAGATGTGGCACATATATACAATGGAATATTACTCAGCCATAAAAAGAAATGAAATGGAGGTATTTGTAATGAGGTGGATGGAGTTAGAGTCTGTCATACAGAGTGAAGTAAGTCAGAAAGAGAAAAACAAATACAGTATGCTAACACATATATATGGAATCTAAGGGAAAAAAAAAAAAAAAAAGGCCATGAAGAACCTAGTGGCAAGACGGGAATAAAGACACAGACCTACTAGAGAATGGACTTGAGGATATGGGGAGGGGGTGGGGTGAGATGTGACAGGGTAAGAGAGTGTCATGGACATATATACACTACCAAATGTAAAATAGATAGCTAGTGGGAAGCAGCCGCATAGCACAGGGAGATCAGCTCGGTGCTTTGTGACCACCTAGAGGGGTGGGATGGGGAGGGTGGGAGGGAGGGAGATGCAAGAGGGAAGAGAAATGGGAACATATTGTATATGTATAACTGATTCACTTTGTTATAAAGCAGATGCTAACACACTAAAAAAAAAAAAAAAAAAAAAAAAAAATTGAACAACTTCTGACTAAGAGCAAATAAGTATTATTGGAATGATTTGATAATATGATACATAGAATAATTTAAACATAAAGTATTTTCATCTTTAAATTCCTAGATAAACTATACATATTTTGTTCTATTCAATTGCTACATATAGCTGGCATGTTTCAATACAATTTTGGTAATTCATGATTCATACTACTTACAGACAGGAAAATTTTTGAGGTAAGTTTCAATGTCTTATAATTGGAGTCTGAGACATGAGCTGTTATAGCTTATGATCTGTCAACACCGTTTTGTATTGTTTTTAGGAATCTTTGTAATTGGTTAAAAACAAGTTTTTTACTAGTCCAACATATATTTCCTTACAATATTTTTATTGTTTTCCCCAGATAAACACATATATGACTGACCCAGGGATTCCACAACTTTTGCTGAAGTAACGCAATTCTATCATACTTCAAATGATACACATTTTAGTAACACCTATAATTTATTGGTTGTCTGCTGTGTGTCAGATGTTTATCATATAAGCACTCTAATCTTAGAAAAACTTATCAATATTGCCACTCTTATTTTAGAAATGAGGAAATTGTATCTCAAAAAGATTAAATAATTTGATCTATTCACACAATTAGTAAGAAACATAACCTGGGACTTAGATAGCCCTCTTCAATACAAAGCAATAAAATGGTCTCAATAAGTACTTTGATAAAGACATGGAAATTTTCCATGGATGTATTTAATAACTATTAAAATGTTGTTTCTGAAAGAATGTATTAAAATATTCTATACATAATCTAAAATTTACGTTGTATGTTGCTACACATTAATTGCAATACTAATCAAATTGTATGTGATGTATGCACTCAACATTTATTCAACAAACAATCATAGTTTGTCCACTAGGTCCAGACACTGTTGTAAGATTTGGACATATAGTTAAAAATAGAGGGAGAGAATTAGAGGTATAAGTAGATAGAGAATTAGAGACACAAGTAGATATAAAGACAGGGTATGGATATATCTATAGATACATATGTATATGTTTTATTTCTAAACTGCACTCGTGAACTTACTCTTCAGTCTTCTTCCTTTTACAGGCTTTTCATTATTAATAAGTGGAATGATTTGACTGAATATATCAGAGTCATTTTTGATTAATTTTTCCCCCTTCCACCTCATAGTCAGTCAGCAAAACTTCCTGGAAATAAGATACTTTCAAAATATTGTCAGAATTTAGCCCCTTCTAACCATCCAGCTGTTATTACCGAAGTCAATGTAGCCATTATTCCTCATTTGGCGAATTGAAATAACTTTGTCTTCCTGTTTCAACTCCTCCACCCCTAACCCCAGTCCTCTGCCTACACAGCAGCCAGAATAATCCTATAGAAAAGACATCAGGTCTGTCAGCTCAAAATGCTCTATCTCTCCCACCACTCCACCACTCATCTAGTTTAACCATCACAGCCTCTTTATATCTTTCCTCTGACATGCTAAGCAATGCTTTTTCTTCAGGGCTTTTGAGCCTACAGGTCCTTTATCTGGAGCACTTTCCCCCAGATGTCCATATCTAATGAATATCTTTACCTTTTTCAAATCTTTGATCAACTTCACCTTCTCAATTAGACCAATGCAATCCAAGATATTTGAATTTGAAATCACACTCCCCCCCAGAGCCCTTTTTATTGTCCTATTCCATTTCACCATAGCACTCACTGTGATCTAACTTAGTATATAGTTTTATAATTTTGAGTTTGTCACCTGTCTTTCACTCTAGAATGTAAGATACATGAGGGCAGGGGATGTTGGCTTTTTTTAATTCAATGCAATTGTTACAGTACTTTGAAGAATAACCTTTCCTAGTTTAGTTATGAAAAAATACTTGATTGATTTATTGATCAAATAAACATATATGGAAAACTATAATTATAATGATATAGTATATTGCTATATTCATGAATAACTTTGTCTATTCTTCAATTTTTATTTTCTAAATCGGTTAAATAAATATTGAATGCATGGAAACTGATTTGAAAAGTAAAGCTGCCAATGGGTCATTTAAATACATGACTCATTGAGTTTTTGTTATATCAAATGATGTAATACTAAATAAGATGGAGGAAAACAACATTACTCTCTCTCAAAATTTGTATTTAGATTTTTTTTTCATGTTAGAATAGTAATTCATTTCCACAAAGTCTGAACATTTATTTATTAAACTCTAAACACATGCATACACTTTAATCCAAATTAGTACTGATAAACACATCTTCCTTTTAAAGTCATCCAAACAATTTAAAATCTTTGAATATAGAAAGTGAATTACACATCTGCAGACTTTTTCTGTCTAAAATCACTTTCTAAGTTAGGAAGTAATTGAAGTAATGAAATCATTTTATCTTTATGATGTGTTTACATTTATCTTATCTTTAAGCATAGCATAACATTTTGCGCACAATGCTAATGAATGAAGCCTTTGAATCTGTATACTACATGTCAGGGGAAAATGAATGTGTACCCTAAGGCTGTCTGAAATAATAAATGCCCCTTATTTACAAATTATGCTGTCTCAAAAAATGTTAAACAGTCTTCCAGAATTGCATGTCACAGTGGCCAGCCTTTCAATTATCAAGTCTCATTTTTGCAAGATCATAAGGCAAAGGAAATATTTGCACCTGTCTGACCTGGCATGCAGTGACAATTGATGAACCCATTTCCACTGCAAGGTGGTTAATGTCTTTGTAAGACCAAAATGTGACAAGAGCCTACTCGCATATACCAGGCAGGGCTAAAGTAGGCTGATGGATGATAGCAGAGGAAAGCAGCTCTTTTGAAGTCAGGTTTTATATATATATATATATATATGAAAGGGAAATATTAAGATTACATTCAATTATTTATAATTGAATATCTCAGATAAAAAGACAATTCACATTATACAAAGTATACTTGTGCATTTTCAAACATTGCAAAATCTCAGATAAAGTGATATTAATGAAAGTAAAACAACCAGATTTAATTTGTGTATGAAGTAAGCCTCCTTCCATAGGTTGAAGCAACATTAATAAACATCATCCACAAACAATGCTTTGTGAATTTTGCAAATACTCAAAAATAAATTTCTGAAAACATAATTTGTTTTTGTTTTGATATTAAGTTTCGTAAGTATATGACACAATTTGGATTATTTCTGGAGTGACATTGTTAAAATAAAATATACATAATGAAAGAAATCTTAAAAGGTCAATTTGAGCCTATGTTAAAATACAGCAAATGAGATTGGTTACACAACAATGTGACTGTACCAAACACTAATGTACACATAAAAATGATTAAGATGGTAAATTTTATGTTTTATTTTTTACCATAATTAAAATTTTTGTAAAAAAGGAAAAAAAAAAAAAGAAAGAGAGACAAAGAAGAAGAAAGACACAGATACGTAACTAGGAGGAGGCAATGCGACCACAGAGGTTTAGTCATGGAGACAGGAAAGCCAGATAAATTCTAGAGTCGCCAGAAGCTGGAAGAGGCAGGAAACATCCTCCTCTAGAGCCTTCGGAAGGAGTGTGGTCCTGCTGACACCTTGAGTTTGGACTTCTGGCTTCTAGAGCTATGAGAAAATAAATTTCTGTAGTTTTAAGCTACCCAGTATGTAACAATTTATTGTGGCAGCCATAGGAAATAACACACCCTTCAAAACCAGCTCTGCTTGGATTAAACAGGAAAAGGTAGTAATGAAAAAAGTGTAGTGTAGCTCAAAGAATAACTGGGATGGCTGGAGAACCAGTTTGGAAAACAAGCATTTGTCAAGAGAGGCTGAGAAGACAGGCCCACAAACCTAATCACTCCACAGGCGTCATCCAGAAAGGGGGTGATCCAGCCGGCATCACACAGCAGGCAGAATTAGACACTGGACACAGCCCATGGTATAGTGTCAAGTTCAGCCCTCAGAAAATGTTACAGCAGTGGCTGCCCACCTAGTGCAAATATACAAGGTGGGGACTTCCTCAAAGGCAATAGCAAATTAATGAAAAATGAAGTCTCTGTTTATAACCAGAATATTGTCTTTTACAAAAGAAAGTAAATTAATCCATCTTTTCACATTATAATAAATCATACCTAGGTAATAATTTATTACTATCAAGTCTCTAAGAGAGCATTAATCCAATAATTATTATAATTAATGTCAGTTTGTACCCTTCTTAGACCCCAAAATGAAACTACTCCAATTTGAATAGTGCAAATCTTGTTATGACTACTTTCTATGTTGTCAAACATCATCATTTATTATAAAAGGAAAAAATGAAATTAAAAATAATGCACTATGCTGAATTCATTTATGTGGCAATCTGTAGAGAAGACTGAGAAAGTGAGTGATTTGAATTAAATTACCTTCCTGTTAATTGTAGTTTAAGCTTATATTAGTGTTTCTGGGAAAGAAAAAGCAATGGAATCAAGACATGGTTAAGGTTGGACACTTTTCAATATGTCAAAAGCATATTGAGAGTGGACATCCTTGTCTTGTTCCTGATCTCAGTGGAAATGCTTTCATTTTTCACCATTGAGTATGATGTTGGCTGTGGGTTTGTCATATATGGCCTTTATTATGTTGGGGTAGGTTAATTCTATGTGCATTTTCTGAAGAGTTTTTATCATAAATCAGTGTTGAATTTTGTCAAAAGCTTTTTCTGCATCTAATGAGATGATCATATGGTTTTTATTCCTTAATTTGTTAATATGGTGTATCACATTGATTGATTTGCATATATTGAAGAATCCTTGCATCCTTGTGATAAATCCCACTTGATCATGGTATACGATCCTTTTAATATGTTGTTGGATTCTGTTTGCTAGTATTTTGTTGAGGATTTTTGCATCTATGTTCATCAGTGATATTGGTCTATAATTTTCTTTTTTTTGTGATATCTTCTTCTGGTTTTGGTATCAGGGTAATGGTGGCTTCATAGAATGAATTTGGGAGTGTTCCTCCCTCTGCAATGTTTTGGAAGAGTTTGAGAAGGATAGGTGTTAGCTCTTCTCTAAAGCTTTGATAGAATTCGCCTGTGAAGCCATCTGTCCTAGACTTTTGTTTGCTGGAAGATTTTTAATTACAGTTTCAATTTCATTACTTGTGACAGGTCTGTTTATATTTTCAAATTCTTCCTGGTGCAGTGTTGGAAAATTATACCTTTCCAAGAATTTGTCCATGTCTTCGTGGTTGTCCATTTTATTGTCATATAGTTGTTTGTAGTAGTCTCTGATAATCCTTTGTATTTCTGCAGTGTCAGTTGTGATTTCTCCTTTTTCATTTCCAATTTTATTGATTTGCATCCTCTCCCTTTTTTTCTTGATGAGTCTGGCTAAAGGTTTATCAATTTTGTTTATCTTCTCAAAGAACCAGCTTTTAGTTTTATTGATCTTTGCTATTGTTTTCTGCATTTCTAATTCATTTATTTCTGCTCTGATCTTTATGATTACTTTCCTTCCACTGTCTTTGGGTTTTCTTTGTTCTTCTTTCTCTAATTTGTTTTAGGTGTAAGGTTAGATTGTTCATTTGAGATTTTTCTTGTTTCTTGAGGTGAGATTGAGTTGCTATAAACTTCCTTCTTAGAACTGTTTTGGCTGCATCCCATAGGTTTTCATTCGTAGTGTTTTTGTTGTCATTTGTTTCTATGTATTTTTTTTTATTTCCTCTTTGATTTCTTCAGTGATCTCTTGGTTATTTAGTAGCACACTGTTTAGCTTCCATGTATTTGTGTTTTTTACAGTTTCTTTCCTGTAATTGATTTCCAATCTCATGGCGTTGTGGTCAGAAAAGATGCTTGACATGATTTCAATTTTCTTAAATTTTCTGAGGCTTGATTTGTGACACAAGATGTGATCTATCCTGGAGAATGTTCCATGTGCACTTGAGAAGAAAGTGTATTCTGCCACTTTCAGGTGGAATGTTCTATAAATATCAATTAAATCTATCTGGTCTATTGTGTCATTTAAAGCTTGTGTTTCCTTTTTTATTTTCTGTTTGGATGATCTGTCCACTGGTATAAGTGGGGTGTGAAAGTCCCCTACTAGTACTGTGTTACTGTCGAATTCTCCTTTCATGGTTGTTAGCATTTGCCTTATGTATTGAGGTCCTCCTATGTTGGGTGCATATATATTTATAATTGTTATATCTTCTTCTTGAATTGATGCTTTGATCATTATGTAGTGACCTTCGTTATCCCTGTAACAGTCTTTATTTTAAAGTCTATTTTATCTGATACGAGTACTGCTACTCCAGCTTTCTTTTGATTTCCATTTGCGTGGAATATCTTTTTTCATCCCCTCACTTTCAATCTGTATGTGTCCCTAGGTCTGAAGTGGGTCTCTTGTAGACAGCATATATATGGGCCTTGTTTTTTTATCCATTCAGCCAGTCTGTATCTTTTGTTTGGGGCATTTAATACATTTACATTCAGGGTTATTATCAATATGTATGTTCCTATTACCATTTTCTTAATTATTTTGGGTTTGTTTTTGTGGGTCGTTTTCTTCACCTGTGTTTCTCACCTAGAGAAGTTTCTTTAGCATTTTTTGCAAAGCTGGTTTGGTTGCGCTGAATTCTCTTAGCTTTCGCTTGTCTGAAAAGCTTTTGAATTCTCCATCAAATCTGAATGAGATCCTTGCTGGGTAGAGGAATCTTGGTTGTAGGATTTTCCCTTTCATCACTTTAAGTATATTCTGCCACTCCCTTCTGGCTTGCAGACTTTCTGCTGAAAAATCAGCTGATAACCTTACGGGAATTCCTTTGTATGTTTTTCCCTTGTTGCTTTTAATATTTTTTCTTTGAAGTTAATTTTTATTAGTTTGATTAATATGTGTGTTGGTGTGTTTCTCCTAGGTTTTATCCTGTATGGGACTCTCTGCACTTCCTGAAATTGGGTGACTATTTCCTTTCCCATTTTAAGGAAGTTTTCCACTTTAATCTCTTCAAATATTTTTTCAAACCCTTTCTTTTTCTCTACTTCTTCTGGGACCCTTATAATTCTAATGTTGGTGCATTTAGTGTTGCCCCGGAGGTCTGTGAGATTGTCTTCAATTCTTTTCATTCTTTTTTCTTTATTCTGCTCCTCTGCAGTTATTTCCATCATTTTGTCTTCCAGCTCACTTATTAGTTCTTCTGCCTCAGTTATTCTGTTATTGATTCATTCTAGTGTATTTTTCATTTCAGTTATTGTGTTGTTCATCTTTGTTTGTTTGTTCCTTAGTTCTTCTATATCTTTGTTAAATATTTCTTGTATTTTCTCAATCCGTACCTGCATTCTATTTCCAAGATTCTGGATCATCTTTACTATCATTACTCTGAATTCTTTTTCAAGTAGATTGCCTATTTCCTCTTCATTCATATGGTCTTGTAGGTTTTTACCTTGCTCCTTCATTAGTGGCATAATTTTTGTTGTCTCTTTTTTTGATGGGTGGGATTGTGTTCCTGTCTTACTGGTTGTTTGGCCTGAGGCTTCCGACACTGGAGTTTGTATGTTGTTGGGTAGAGCTGGGTCATGGTGCCAACATGAGGACCTCTGGGAGACCTCACTCTGCTGAATATTCTCTGGGGTCGGAGGTTCTCTGTTAGTCCAGTGGTTTTGACTCGGAACTCTCACTGTTGTCCACTCTTGCCACTCTCATTCAATGTAGTTGTGGAAGTCCTAGCCACTGCAATCAGAGAAGAAAAAGAAATAAAAAGAACACAAGTTGGAAAAGAAGAAGTAAAACTGTCACAGTTTACAGATGACATGATACTACACATAGAAAATCCTAAAGATGCCACCAGAAAACTACTAGAACTAATCAATGAATTTGGTAAGGTTGCAGGATACAAAATTAATGCACAGAAATCTCTGGCATTTCTATACATTAACAACAAAAAATCAGAGAGAGAAATTAAGGAAACAACTGCATTTAACATCGTAACAAAAACAGTAAAATACCTAGGAATAAACCTACATAAGTAGGAGAAAGACTTGGACTCAGAAAACTATAAAACACTGATGAAAGAAATTAAAGATGACATAAACAAATGGAGAAATATATCATGTTCTTGGATTGAAAGAATCAGCATTGTGAAAATGACTATACTACCCAAAGCAATCTACAGATTCAATGCAATCCCTATCAAACTACCAATGGCATTTTTCACAGAATTAGAACAAAAAATTTTACAATTGTATGGAAACACAAAAGACCCCAAATAGCCAAAGCAATCTTGAGAAAGAAAAATGGAGCTGGAGGAATCACGCTCCCCGACTTCAAACTATACTACAAAGCTGCAGTAATCAAGAAAGTATGATACTGGCACAAAAACAGAAATATAGATCAATGGTACAGGATAGAAAGCCCAGAGATAAACCCACACACATATGGCCAACTAATTTATGACAAAGGAGGCAAGAATATACAATGGAGAAAAGACAGCCTCTTCAATAAGTGGTGCTGGGAAAACTGGACAGCTACATGGAAAAGAATGAAATTAGAACACTACCTAATACCATATACAAAAATAAACTCCAAATGGATTAAAGACCTAAAGGTAAGACTAGACAGTATAAAACTCTTAGAGGAAAACGTAGGAAAAACACTTTTTGACATAAACCACAGAAAGATCTTTTTGACCCACATCTTAGAGTAATGAAAATAAAAACAAAAATAAACAAATGGGACGTAATTAAACTTAAAAGCTTTTGCACAGCAAAGGAAGCCATAAACAAGATGAAAAGACAACTCTCAGAATGGGAGAAAATATTTGCAAATGAAACAACAGACAAAGGATTAATCTCCAAAATATACAAATGGCTCATGGAGCTCAATATCAGAAAAAACAGACAATCCAGTTAAAAAATGGGTAAAAGATCTAAATAGACATTTCACCAAAGAAGACATACAGATGACCAAGAGGAACATGAAAAGATGCTCAACATCACTAACTACTAGAGAAATGCAAATCAAAACTACAATGAGGTATCACCTCACACCAGTCGGAATGGCAATTATCAAAAAATCTAGAAACAATAAATATGCTGGAAAGGATGTGGTGAAAAGGGAACCTTCCTGCAATGCTGGTGGGAATGTAAGTTGATACAACCACTATGGAGAACAGTATGGAGGTTCCTTAAAAAACTAAAAATAGAACTACCATATGACCCAGCAATCCCACTACTGGGCATATATCCTGAGAAAACCATAATTCAAAAAGAGACATGTACCCCAATGTTCATTGCAGCCCTATTTACGATAGCCAGGACATGGAAGCAGTCTAAATGTCCATCAACAGATGAATGGGTAAAGAAGATGTGGCACATATATACAATGGAATATTACTCGGCCATAAAAAGAAATGAAATTGAGTTATTTGTAGTGAGGTGGATGGACCTAGAGTCTGTCATACAGAGTGAAGTAAGTCAGAAAGAGAAAAACAAATACTATACGCTAATACATATATATGGAATCTAAAAAAAAAAGAAAAATGGTACTGATGAACCTAGTGACAGGGCAGGAATAAATACATAGACATAGAGAAAGGACTTGAGGACATGGGTGGGGGAGAGGGAAGATGGGACGAAGTGAGAGAGTGGCAGGGACATATATACACTACCAAATGTAAAATAGATAGCTAGTGGGAAGCAGTCGCATAGCACAGGGAGATCAGCTAGAGCTTTGCAACGACCTAGAGGGCTGGGATAGGGAGGGTGGGAGGGAGGCTCAAGAGGGAGGGGATGTGGGGATATATGTATGCATATGGCTGATTCACTTTGTTGTACAACAGAAACTAACACAGTATTGTGAAGTAATTATACTCCATTAAAGATGTATAAAAAAATAGTTTGGATTTGGCTATCAGGAATAAAAACGAACCTTAATATTAGGTAATATATTAATTAATGTAGAATGATTCTGACTTTCTATATTTTCTCCTTTCTGTTACTGCAGAATAATGATTTGAAAGAATGAGCAGAAATGAATTTGCAGAAAAAGAAATCAGGTGATCAGTTATTGTAAGAGAAGAAGGAATTTTGAATATGTGATAAAGTCAGAAGCTGGCAACACATTCAGATTCTAGAAACAAAAGAGAAGAGGAAATTTAGATGCAGGTGTCTCTTCTTTTGACTATTGTCCCAGCCTAACCCTCCGATCACTCCATGTAGTTTTTCTAAAATACATATTTTCAGTTGTTTTAATAAAAGTGAACTTATTCAAGGCAGAAATCTATTAGTACAGCTTTATTATCCTCATATGCAGGACTCTTGCAAATGTTGGACAACAGTAAATTCAGCAAAATATCTTAATAAGTTTATAATCAACACATTAAATCAGGAGCCTAATGTGGATAAATGATGGCAAGAAAATTTAACGTCTGAAAAAATTAAGAGCAATATTAGGGTGAAGCCTGATGGATGCATAGCACAGGAAAAGTGAATGAAGAAGATGGTATAAGTCCAGGGCTTAACAGAGGCAGGGGCTTCCAGAAGCAAAGAAAGCCAGTTCTGAGAATAATGTATAACATTTAGTTTTAGGTTGTTGATTGTATTATGATATACCCTGAATACTCTGTTACTCCAAAAGTTCAATAAGAGTTGAGGCTTATTAACTGGAAGGGAGGATATGCTTGTCCAATAAGTTACATTTCTATCCATGAAAGAGAGAGAGGACACAGTTAAATAAGTGTTCTTTTCATAAATACGTAGTGTGTTCATAAAACAGGGTTCAGGGACAGTGGCAATAGAAGCATTGCACAGTGTAGAGAAAAGTGGCATAAAAAGATTCCAAATTCAATGAGGCCGATCATGTAGCAGAACTCAATGTCATTGGAATTTATAATAACAATAATGAGCATAATTCTTCTGAGGGTCCTTTTGAATGATCAATTATTGGAAATTGAATTATTATATTTGCACATTAAAAGGAATGATCCACTAAAACAGATTTCTTCAGGCACCAAAAACTTGGGTTGCATAAATGCACAGATATATAATGCCATATTTGTCCACATATGTTACTATAATGACATATCTATCATACTCACTGCCTTAGTAAAAAGAACTTTAAAAAAGAAGATGTATATAAGTTTTTAATACAAAGAGATGGTCTTAGAAAGATTAATTATTGGTCCTCTGGAACCTTGTGACGTCAGGTGTGGGCTGTAGAGCAGCATCACCGTCATCAGCTGGGAGCTTGTAAACAATGTAGAAGCTCCAGGCCTGACCCCATACCACTGAATCATAATCAATCATTTGTCAAGATACACAGGGGACTCAAATTCACATTGAAGTTTCAAAAGAACCACTCATTTCAGCTGCCAGTGGTTGGTGTAACAAACCACTCCTATGTTTAATGGCTTAATCTAAGATAAATTACATTATTTCTTATGGAGAGATTTTTTGTTTTGTTTTGGTATTTTTTTGAGTTGATTGGTCCTTCTTCCGGGCTCCTTTGGTGTCTTGTGCAGCTGCAGTCAGATTATGGCTTATGCTGGAACATGCGAGACAGACTTACTTTAATTTTATTTATTTATTTATTTTTGGCTGTGTTGGGCCTTCATTTCTGTGCGAGGGCTTTCTCTACTTGCAGCGAGGGGGGCCACTCTTCATCGCGGTGCGCGGACCTCTCACTGTCGTGGCCTCTCTTGTTGCGGAGCATAGGCTCCAGATGCGCAGGCTCAGTAGTTGTGGCTCACGGGCCCAGTTGCTCTGCGGCATGTGGGATCTTCCCAGACCAGGGCTCGAACCCGTGTCCCCTGCATTGGCAGGCACATTCTCAACCACTGCACCACCAGGGAAACCCCCGAGACAGCCTTACTGATGAGTCTGTACCTTAGTGGGAACAGCTGGAAGCCTGCCGTGACTCTCTGTCTCCCTTCGTGGTCCCTCCCCCTGGTATATTTGGCTTCTTTCTAAATTAGTTAGATCCCAGGAACATTCGAAAGGAAAAATCTCCAATGTACAAGCACTAAAATGCTAACCAAGCTTCCACGTATGCCATGTTTGTTTATTTTCCATTGCTCAAGGCCAGTCACTAGACCAAGGTCAGCGTCCATATGGGAGGCAGACATTTGAGGCTTTGAATTCCAGTGTCATGGTTTATAAAGTATCACTAAATTACTGTCCTCCCCACTGCTCTCAAGTATCTCAATTCATTAGTTCCCATGTTTGTTTATGATGCCAGCTGAAATAGCAATGGCATAAGCCCTTTACAGACACTCCTTGTTGTCAAGTCTGGAGTACCAAATGAAAGAAATGTCTGTACTACCCTTAAATGACCAAGAGAGATTTTGAGAGCTGGCCCTCCCTTCCTATGCAACCTAGAAACTTACCTCCAAACAAACAAACAAACAAAAAACATAATAAAAATAAATGGAGTCACTGGGGCCAGTAAACATCAAGTCACTACTTCACCAAATTAGTGAGTTAGGCTTTTTGACTTCACTCTGCTAATCACTGCTAGACCATAAACAACTACACAGAAGTACCTAGAAGAGGAAGATGTATTGGTTAATATATTAACTTTTAGCTAATACATAGTATTCTTCATGAAAATGGTTTTCTTGGAACTAAAATGCACATATCAATTTTCTAAATGGCAGATGGTTGATCATTTTGCATTTGGCAGTAAAAATAATGGGGACATGCAAGTCCCCCTTTTCTCAAGGCAAGGGAACATTATTGAGACTCATGGAGGGCCATATATAAATACATTAAAGAAATTCTAAAATGTTTTGTCCTTTTAACAAGTAAATAAATCTGAGTTTGACTGGAAGCATTAAACTGATCCAAAATAAACACAGCTAGCTGCGATAAAAATTAATTATTCATTCAGGGTACTCATTTGGCCTGCAAATGTAAAATAGATAAGATAAACAGAGGTCTCCACAATTATTGATCACAATGTCTAATAAGAAAAGGGAAATAATATGGCATTCTTTAACAGAATTTGATTTCCACATAAGGAAGTCATTAAATTGAGTTGCCTCTGAGTCCAAGGAGGGAGAACATGAAACCATTGTGTGACCCTCACACTTAAAATCAGCAATATTTTTACATTAATGTCTATAAGTCATTTGCTAAGCCTGTCTGAGCACTGGATTCAGCTAATATAAAGTCACAGCTATAATGTACTTTTGGAAAGTTTTATATTTTGTAATCAGAGTTGAGGGCCCTAATGGGTCAGTGGTGAGAAGCCTCAGCTGTTGGCACATTCATTCTTCCATGACCAGAGATAACATTAAAATTTGTATGCATGGAATAAGAACAGATTCATCCATTTTTGTAGTCATAAACTATAGTTGCCAAACAACACTCCTGCACAGAAATACCTCTGTGAGACTGGCCTGCTTTGCATTCTTCTGAAGACCTGAAAATATGGCTGTATCCTCATACAGTTGCATTCTTAAAATAAGAAATCAAATACACTAACATTACACTTTCGCAAACAATAGGTCTTTCAGTTCTCTCAGAAGCTGAAATACAATGCATGGTATTCATTGATAGAGGACAAGAATAGAACCTGTAAAGATGCAAATGTCATACAGAAAATTGGTAGCAAATGCTCATATATTGAGATAAAAGGAGACAAAGCTTTAGATCTGAAACCAATGGAAGTCCTTCAATGTGAGAAACATTGACTTTTGCTATTTTATAGCTAACCTATATGAGGAGTAGGTGTGATTTTAACAATGCTTTGAGGGCTCTGGGGAGCAGGGATACTGAAATTGATGTGCTATATATCTCTGAAAGACTGTTCTGAAAAGTTTAAACATTTGTTTGACTGCTGTAATTGACCTCTGTGAAATTTATGAAAGAAAAACTAGAAAATCTAAACTGATGTATATGATATATAACAAGTAAAGGGAACAAAGTATTTTAAAAAAATTGCAACAGAGAAATTCCCAGCCAGGTGGCTTCACCGGTGAATTATGCCAAGTGTTTAAAGATGAATTAACATCAATGTTTTAAAAGCTCTTCTGAAAAATTGAAATGCAGACAGTACTTTTAAACTCATACAATAAGGCCAGTATTACCTGGATACCAAACCAGATGAATACATCACAAGGAAAGAAAACTACAGACCAATATCTCATTAGTGAAGACATCAGAATCCTCAGTAAAATACTAGCAACCCCTATCTATTCACATATAAAAGGAATTATACATGTAATGACAGTACTACTCAAAGTGACCTACAGGTTCAACAAGATCCCTATGAAAATGCCAATTGCCCTTTTTAGATAAATTGACAATTTGATTCTAAAATTCATAGGAATTTCAAAGGATCAAAAGGCAAAACAATGTGGTTAAGGAAGAGTAAAAAAATAATAAGAAAGGAGGGCAGAGTTGGTGTACTCACATTTTCCTATATCTATAAATTTACTATAAAACTACAGGAATAAAGACACTGTGATACTGACATAAGGACAGACACATACATTAATGGGGGTCCTGATATAAACCCTTACTGGATGGTCAATTGATTTTTGATGAGGTGTCACAATATTTAGATGAGAAAAGAATTATCTATTAAACTAATGATGCTAGAACAAATAGGCACCCACCTTAAAAAAAAAGAACCTTGACTAACTCTCACACCTTATAGAAAAATTAACTCAAAATGGATCGTAATGTAAGAGCTAAATTAAACAACTCTTAGAAGAAATAATAGGAGTTGTATTAGTCTACTAGGACTGCCATAACATAATATCACAGTCTGGATGGCTTAAATACAGAAATGTATTTCTCATAGTTCTGCATGCTACAAGTCCAAGATCAAGGTCTTGGCAGGTTTGGATTCTCCTGAGGCCCCCTTCTTTAACTTGCGATGTTAAGCTACCTTCTTTAAGTTACCTTCTTGCTGTGTCTTTACATAGCTTTCCTCTATGCATGTGTATTCCTGGTGTCTCTTCCTCTTTTTATAAGGACATCGATCGTATTAGATTACAGCCCCACTCTTATAACCTCACTTAACATTAATTACATTAACCTACATTCATCCTAATGAAAGTCCCTATCTTCAAATATAGTCACATTTGGGGTTAGGGCATTAACATAAATTCTGGGGGGAGACACATTCTGTCCATAGCAGGACTAAAACTTTTTGACCTTGGGTTAGACAATGGTTTCTTAAAATTACACCAAAACACATGCAATGGACAAATAGGTAAATTGGATTCTATCAAAAAAGAAACTAGAAAGGCGATCTGTAGAATGGGAGGAAATATTTGCAAATGTTATTTTGGATAAGCCACTTGTATGCAAAATATGTAAAGAACACTTATGACTTAATAAAAAGAAAAGTAACCCACTAAAAAATGGGCAAAGGACTTTTATTCAAATGGATATACAAATTGGCAGCAAGCAGAAGATGAGAAGATGCTCAAAATCATTAGTCATTATGGAAATGCAAATCAAAAAAACAATGAAATGCCATTTTACACCCACTAGACTGGCTAAAATAAATAATATTTTTTGAAAGATAGTAACAGGTGTTAAAAAGAATATGGAGAAATTGGAACTCTCATTCATTGTTAATGGGATTGTAAAATGGTACAGCCACTTTAGAAAGCAGTCTGGCAGTCCTCTTAAAGTTAAACATAGAATTTCCATATGATCCAGGAATCCCAATTCTGATTATATATAAAAGAGATAAAAAGCATACACTCATGCAAAAATTTGTTCAAAAATGTTTGTCGCTGCATTATTTATAACACCCAAAATGTGAAAACAATCCAAATGTAGATTAACTGATGAATGGATAAACAAAATATGGTATATACATTCGACCCTCCATATCCATGGGTTCTGCATGGATTCATCCATGGATTCAACCAACCGTGGATCAAAAATATCAAAAAATATAAAATAAATTCCAGAAAGTTCCAAACAGCAAAACTTGAATTTGCGGTATGCCAGCAATTATTTACATAGTATTTATATTGTATTTACAATTATTTGCAGAGTGTTTACATTGCATTAGGTATTATAAGTAATGTAGAGATTAAAGTATATGGGAAGATGTGCATAGGTTATATGCAAATACTATACAATTTTATATCAGGGACTTGAGCATTGGCAGACTTTGGTATCTGTGTGGGTCCTGCAACCAATCCCCCATGGGCACTGAGGGATGATTCTAATGAGATATTGTTTGTCATTTAAAAGCAATGAAGTACTGAGACATGTTACAATATAAACAAACTTTGCAAACATTATGCTAAGTGAAAGAAGAAAGTCATCAAAGACCAAAAATGTATGATTCTATTTATGTGAAACGTTCATATAATAGGCAGATTTGTATGACCAAAAGTAGATTAGTGGAATTTGGGTTCCAAATGTAAGGAACTTGGGAGTCATCACTGCATTCAACAAATAAAAACCTGAACAGACTGAAAGATCAACAACTCTTCTTGGAGAGGACACAGGGAAAATCACTGCCAGCAAGTATGGAGAGACACATCCTCATAAATATAGTCAACTGATGTTTGACAAAGGAGCAAAGACAAAACCATGGAGTAAAAATAGTTTTTCAACAAATGGTGATGCTTCAACAACTGGATATCCACATGCAAAAAAATGATTCTAGATACAGACCTTCCACCCTTCACAAAAATTAGGATCACAGACCTAAATGTAAACTGGAAAACTATAGGACGCATAGAAGAATATATAGAAGAAAAACTACATAACCTTGGGTATGCTGATGACTTTTTATATACAACGTCAAAGGCAGGACCATGAAAATAATAACTGATAAGCTGGACTTCATTAAAACTAAAAAATTCTGCTCCGCTATAAGACAATATCAAGAGAATGAAAGAGTCACAAACTAGGAGAAAATTTTTGCAAAAGACATATGTGATAAAGGACTATTATTCTAAATATACAAAGAATCCTTAAAACTGAACAATGAGAAAACAAACAACCTGACTAAAAAATGAGCCAAAGACCTTAATAGACACCTCACCAGAAAAGTTGGCAAATAAGCATATGAAAAGATGTTCTACATCATATGTCATCAGGGAAATGCAAATTAAAGTAACAAATAAGGTACCACTAAACACCTATTAGAATGGCCAAAATCTGGAACACTAACAACTCCAAATGCTGGTGAGGATGAGGAGCAACAGAAATTCATTCATTGCTGGTAGGAATGCAAAATGGTACGACCACTTCAGGAAACAGATTGACGGTTTCTTACAGAATTAAATGTACTATTCCCATATGGTCCACTAATCACACTCCTTGGTACTTACCCAAAGGAACTGAAAACTTATGTTCTCATAACAACCTGTATATAAATGTTTATAGTGGCTTTATTTATAATTGCTAAAACTTAGAAGCAACCAAGATGTCCTTCAGTCGATGAATAAATTAACTGTAGTACATCCAGAGAGTGAAATATTATTCAGTGCTAAAAAGAAAAAAGGGGGCTATCAAGGCATGAAAATACATGGGGTAACCTTAAGTACTTATTACTAAGTGAACTAAGCCAACCTGAAACAGACTATATATTTTAGATTTCTAACTATATGACATTCTAAAAAAGGGAAAACTATGGATTTAATAAAAGTATCTGTGGTTGCCGGGGGCTGTGAGAGAGAGGGAGGAATAGACATAGTACAGAGGACTTTTAGGGTAGTGAAGCTGTCCTATAGGATGCCATAGTAGTACATACATGTCCTTGTACATGTGTCTAAACCCTTAGAATGCACAACACTAGGAATGAACCTAATGTAAACTCTGAACTTCAGGTGATTATGATGGGTCGATATAGGGTCACTGGTTTTAACAAATGTACTACTCTGGAGGGGAGGTTGATAGCAGGGGAGGCTGTGCATGTGTGGGGACAGGGGGCATATAGGAAATCTCTGTATGTTCCATTCACTCTAGCTGTAAACCTAAAATGGCTCTAAAATAAATATAGTCTTAAAAAAGTAGGTAAGTGGTTGCTTAGGGCTGTGCTGGTTGAACGGGAATGGGTATTAAGTGTTAATGGGTGTGGGGTTTCCTTTGGGGTGATGAATGTTTTCTAAAATTAGATGACAGTGATGGTTACAAAACTCTGCTTAAAACATTGAATTTTACACTTTAAGTGGGTGTATAGTTTGTGAATTACATACCAATAATTGTATTAAAATAATGCAATACTTGCATCTAATTAAAGTTAGGAAATGAAGCAAGTCTAGTTAGTATGATTTAATTTATAAATACAGTACTGTAAAATATCCCATGCCATTGTTTTTGCTCTTGCTTTTATTTTCCAAGAAGTAGAGGAAGGAAAATAGGACAGACTCAACACTTGAAAAGGAATCCCTAAAGATCTTCCAAATATGTTGAAAGATAGCCAGTTCATATACGGAACACTATAGATATCATGCAACAGACACAGAAAGAAAACATAGCCGAAGAACATCTTAATAAAACTGCTGAAAACCTAAGGATAATTTAAAAATTTGTAAGATCTTCCAAAGAGAACCATATAATCTTCAAAGAACAAAGATAATTCTGACAACTGAATGGTTACTATAAACAATGGAAATTAGGAACGATGTGACAATATCTTCCAAAATCCTGAAATACATTAAATGATTGGATACCAAGAAAATAGTCTTCATTTTATTCTTTCAAAATGAAATGAAAGGACATTTTCATGGAAACAAAAACTGAGATGTAACTTGTTATCACAGGTTAACAGTAAAAGAAACACTAAGGATTTTTTAAAGGAAACACTAGGGACAAAAGCAGCCTCTGAGCTTCAGGATCTGTCTGTGTGTTATTAGCTAGGTCTTGGTGTTACTACCAGACGCTCTGGCATACATGGCTAGGTTTTGGTCTTCTTCTCTTAAAAATGAAAAACTTCACATAATATCAACATCAGATAATGACAAAAATAAGACCACGTTTCTGAACAGAAACAGAATGTAGTTCACCATACTTCTATCCCAGTTAATATGAATAACTGCTATTTTGTTTTTACCAATTATAGTTTTAGCTGCAATCTAGTCTCCCCTCCCTATAGATAAAATTTATTAAAATACACAGTCACAGAAATATCCCTGCTTCTTGGTAACATCCTATCTGGAGCAAAGCTCTACTTCTTTAAGCCCTCTCCAAATCATCTAATTCTTTGATAAGCCTTTCTAAAAAATATCCTGTTACCAAGATGCTCCATGGTTCATCATGATGTACTTGCCCTGTTGCTGCAAAAACAATAAACCCAACTTTTTAAACCATAGGTGTATTCTTTTTGGTCTTTGCCTGAAAGGCATTGGCAAAGCAGAAATAAAAAAAAATTAGCAGAACAAAGCATAAAGATGACAAAAGTAATGGAACCCAACAAAAAGTGAACATGTGAGAAAATTAATTTTGACGTAATTAAAATGATTAACATCCCATTATGTTTAAAAGTATAAGGGTACATGGAGCTAATGCACTCTACTGTCCAGGATGTGGTAAAAGTGTTAGTTTGCATTACTTTTAATGAGTTAAGGATGATTTTTGTTTTAAAATCTCTACCCAAGAGAAGGGAAAATATATTGATAAAAATAACTAATAGAAAAAAATGTAAGAAAAAGAAGAAAAAGGAACAAATGACTGATAGACATATAGACAAATATTATAATGGTATTTTGGGCTCAAATATATCAGTGATTTTATTAAATACAAAAGAAGTGGATAATTCAATTATAGATATTTTTATGGAGTTGAGAAAAAAAAAACTATTGGTCATACCAATCAATATAAGTGGTCTTAATTCACATATTAAAGGAGAAAAAATCAACTTGGTTCACAAAATAAAACCAACTATATACTGTTAATAAGAGACACCCCTAAAATAAAGTGAGCCAGTGATTTAAATCAAAAAGAAAAGAATGAAGAAAAACATTGACCAGGTAAATAGAAAAAAAAAGGTATCAGTGGTCACAACCTTGATGTCAGAAAAAGCAGAATACTGTATGCAAATGTACAAACTGTGACTAAGAAGGGCTATTCCCTCTTACATTCTTGGTGATTTGTTTCTTCTATCTTGTCTTTCCTGGTCAGTCTGGCAAGACGTTTACCAATGTTATTGAATTTTTTAAAAAATTGTCTTTTGATATTCTTGCTTTTCTTCTATTACTTTTTCTGTTTTATATGTTATTGTTGTCTGCACTTTTACACTTATTTCCTTTTTTATGCTTTGTTTGGTTTTAATTTGCTTTTGTTTCTTAAAATGGTCGTTTAGATCATTCACTTGAGACGACTCTCGGGTGTAAGTTACTTGGAATAACTATTATCTTTTCTGAGCTTTAAAAATCTCTTTTCAGAGCAAGTCTGAAACAGATTTTAGGTTAGGACTTAGCTGTTAATTTTTGAAGAATTTACTCAATACTCAGTTTACTAGGAGGTTTATTTCACTCTTCTTGATGAGTGCAAGAATATCCTTAGCCCTGTGTGATCTCTAGGAATTATTCAACTCATCACAATTCTATCCTGTGGCTCTTTCTCCAGAATTGGTAGTTTCTTCCCATAAATGTATAGATCAGTTCTCAGCCAAAGAGTCTAGGGAACTCCTGTAGAGATCTCTGATTTCTTTCCCTCTATGGCTTGATCCTCTCTACTCTGGGCTGAAAATTAAGCCAATTCGACCTTTCTGGACTATGAACTCTTTCTATTCAAATCAGCAAGACCACAAAGCCCTCTTGGTTTTCGCTCTGTGCTGAGGTCAGGAAGCTATTTTTAGGTAGCAGTCTAGGGCAGTCCTCTCAGCAACCACCGTCCTACGCTTTTGTTTGTGCAGGTCTGAAAACCATCATTTTATACATTTTATTTGGCTTTCTAGCTGTTTAAGTGAGAAAGGTAAATCTAGTTTCTTCTATCACATTGTTGATGGAAATGGAAATCTGTCCATATTTCTCCAATTTTTGTCTTTTTGTTCTTCAGAGAAGATAGTTCCTTTCGATCTGTCTTCAAAGTTACACATTATTTTTTTAATCTCCAATCTGCTGTAAGCCTAAATAGCATTTTTTAAATTTATGTGTTCTACTTTTAGCTTTAAAATTTTTAAGTGTTTTAATTTTGATATTCCTTATCTGAATCCATATTTTCCTTTAATTCTTTAAATATATGCATAATAGTTGTTTGGAAGTCTTTGCTAAATCCAATGTCTGGAACTACTCAGAATCTGTTGTCATTAACTTCATCTTTTCTTCAATATATGTCTCATTTTCCTATTTCTTTTAGTGTCTAATAATTTTGGGTTGAAAGTTGGACATTGTTGAATATACTTTAGCAAATGCTGCTCTAGAAGGCAGTTAATTTTCCTGGACTTAAACAGCAAAATTTTTCTTCCCTGCATTTTACAGAAACAGATGTATATGTTGTTCTAACAGTTTCCCACTATTGCTGTTTTATCCCAACACTCTGGGGGTGTCTCCCTGCTTCCTGTGTTATTTACACCCTCTACCAGCTTCAGACTGTCATCTGACGTTGTAAAACCAGAAGACTTCTGCTTTCTGAGCTGCAGACTTTGGGAATGTACTCAAGTAGAGAAGCAAAAATCTCACAGATCTCACCCCATACTGCTCTATCTTTCAAGATCCCACTCTCTCCCTATGTATTCTGCTGGGCCATAGGGTCTCCCAAATATGTGCATAATTCATATAATAGCAAGTGATTTGGTGAAGAATATATGCTCAAAATTTGTGGTGTTCTGTGATATCCCTGCTACCAGAATTCCCCTCTTTAAATTCCCCACCTACCTCTGGCACCTTGAATGACTAAAGTTATGGTTTCCATTGTTGTTTTCCACAGTCTTAGAAAAAAAAATTGGTGGGGGCTCTTGGGCTGGAAAGCCTCAAAATCCTAATTCTTTCCCTTCCAGTTGCACTTTTGTGAAAGCAAACTCATGCTGACTTCTGCCTGCTATTGGATGCTTCCCAGTGTCTTTGTTTTTCTTTAATATTTCTTTTTCTAAAGGAGCCACATAGCTTATTTCATCCAATTTCCAATCTTAACAGAAGATTACAGAAAAATAAACTTAATAATTCCAATATACCAATCTTACATTATTGCATAAGAAATGGTTAATTATGAGAACTAAAAGGAATAGTTATATTAGGAAACTAGAAATAGCAGAACAATGTAAAGGAAACCAAGATGAGGGAACTACTAAAAGTAAATAGTGAAATTAATGACCAACACAAAAAATGGTAGACTGGACAAATAATAACCTGTTCCTTTGAAAATACCAATCATTTATTAGAGAAATCACTGTTGATCCTGATGTGAGTGTGTAAAAATGTGCAAATTTAGAAATGTTGAAAGAGATCTACCACAAATGCATGAGCATTACTACTAATTATTATTATCCAATCCCATGGTGACATGTTGGAAACTTGAAGATAATTGGAATGTTCTTTGTAAAATATAAATTACTTCAATGAGTCCTCTGGACTGTATATCATTTTACAAAGAAAAAAAAAATGATTTCACTTGCTAAAATGCACCTGGACCAGAGGACTTCACAAATAAGTTTTATCTGAATTTTAAGAAGCAAGCAAGTAATTGAAAGTTCTCCAGATGATATCCAAGGTTAGAAATCTCCATAATCAATTTTATAATACTAACTCAGTATTAAAGTATGGTAAATAACATAGCTTAAACAGAGGCTATAAAGAGATGAATTTTATCCTCCCATTTTATTGACAAGGACTGAACATCAAGAAGGATTATCCCACGTTGCTGGTCCAGCCCTTTCCAATGAATAGAAGAAACTTGAAGCTCAAGAGAGACTCGAGGACCTCAAGCCTCTAGGCTTATCTCTAGATAAGTTAATGAGAGGAAGAAATAGGAAGAGAGAAGGAGTCCCAAACTGTTTCCATAATACAGGCCCTTCTACTTCACTTAGGTTTGGTTACCAGCCGGAATGGAAGAATAGAGAAGATGCTCCGATCATTCTTAATTCTCATCTCTGTGGCAGCAAGTTTGATAGAAAATGTAGCACATTTCCTGAACTTGAGGTGATTAAATCACCCATTTGAAGAAGCAAATTTCCTCAAAGTGTATCAGACTCTGTCCAAACTTCACACTTGCCCTTACATTTAAAGAGCATAATTTAAGGGGGAAACAAAGACTGAGCATAAGAGAAAGAAAGACTAAATGTGTTCCTTCCAATAACCCAGTATTTGGGAAGTAAGTGGCTTCCTACGTGCTAAGGAAGGAATATTGAATAGGAAAAAAAACACTACCTAATCCAAATATATAATTAACCTTACAGTGCAATTGTGTAACTTTTTTGGTTAAAGTGAATGTTATTTTTTCTCAGAGTTGGACAACATTTGAATTCACAATGAGGTCTGCTATATTAATAAAATTTACATGCAGTGTTAAATAGTAAGGTAAATTTGGTACTATACTACTCAAATTAGTATTATAATATTTTAGAGATTTATCTGACATCACCCAGAAAGATGTTTCCTCCTTTTGAAACTAATTTATGAGCACATGAAAAGCTAATCTTGTATTTCTTATATTACATATTCAGCTCCCCTCTGTGAACAGAAGATACTGTTTTTGAATGAAATTCTATGGAATTACTCATATAAGTACCCAAAAAGCAGAACAGCTGCACATGATTAATGTTATTATAATAAATGCTATGAGAATTTATAACAAGTTGTCAACTGCCATTATCTGCTAACAAAATAATCTATCACTTTTTAATTTAATGTATAATTACCAACCTAATTAATCCCTTTTAAGTTTACTCAGTTCATTAGCTGATTTGATTTGGTTCATTGGTCAGACTCTAATATACATGTAAAAACTATATTTTAAGTCTTCTCCTTTGGGACAATGGACTTATGACTTAATATGTTAATCAGGTAACATTTTATGTATATTCTTATGAACTTTAATTAACCTTATTGAGATCTAGGGATAAAAATTAACGATATCTCGGGGCTTCCCAGGTGGCGCAGTGGATGGGAATCCGCCTGCCAATGCAGGGGACACGGGTTCGATCCCTGGTCCGGGAAGATCTCACATGCCACGGAGCGACTGGGTCCGTGCGCCACAACTACTGAGCCTGCGCTCTAGAGCCCGCGAGCCACAATTACTGAAGCCCGTGTGCCTAGAGCCCGTGCTCCACAACAAGAGAAGCCACCGCAATGAGAAGCCTGCGCACCGCAACGAAGAGTGGCCCCTGCTCGCCACAGCTAAAGAAAGCCCACACACAGCAACAAAGACCCAGCACAGCCAAAAATAAGTAAATTAAAAATAAAAAAAAATGCAGCATCTCAGGCACCACCAGAAACCTACTGAATCAGGCTCAGCATTTAAAAAAAAAAAAAAAAAATTAACGATATCTTTAGCCTAATATCCAATAAGTGGGCATTCAGAAATTTTTGTCCAGAATGCCAAGGAGGATATTTCACTCATTTTCTGATCTTTTTATTTTCCTTTTTTTGATTCATAGAAACTGCATTTTTCTGGCTTATGTGAGAGGTGGTAGTTGAAAGAAAGGTGTTTGCACTGTTACTTACCTCTTTGAGACATTATATTGTTATTTGACTATCAATGTTGAATCTTGAAATTCAAATATCTATAATATGTACTAGGGTAAAACATTTTAAATGTGTAAGCCTTCCTTTATGTATTCGTGACTAAGTTATTAATTTAAGAATTTTCATTTAGTCACTCTCATCCCTCCTCACAAATAATATATGGTGTGGGCCACTCATTTTTTCTTCTGTATTTTGCAAAGACATATCTACCTGTATCAAAACAGACTGTGTTTTTTTTTTTTTTGAGGCTTCTGTGATAAAAAATGGAGTCAAAAGCAGTCACTAGTACAAGTTTGTACAGAAGAGGAGTACAGAATAAAATTTCAAAGATTTTTGATGAGAGCTCGGAAAAATTGCTACAGAGTGTAAAGGAATTCTACAAAACAAGGAAAGAATGTTAAATAGTTCTCTGTTTCCCTATGTATACAACATTTGAACTCTAGTGTAAAATTCCTAACGTTTAAATATGATTCTATTGCTCCTGAATTCCAAGTTTTCTGACTAAAACTGTTCTGTGGTTAGATCATGTATTTCACTGCCTCTATGTGTTGCAATCTGAAGATTTCCAACTGACATTTGATTTTCATTATGGCAAGTAATTGTACTATATATAAATGTGTTACTCCCAGGTGAGGGGTTGGCAAATTGTGGGACCCTCCACAGATCACTAAAACCATATCTTTATTCTTTCATTAAACTTTTCCAACATCTAGAAACACACAATCTTTGTGAAGTTCCAAAATAACAAACTAGCTGATCCTGTTAGACCTAACATGTTAATTGGTTGGCATTATAGCAGGAAATCCCAGAAATTAGAGTTGTGCCAGCACTCTTTATCTGTTAAAACACCCCAGCATGGTGGCAAGTAATTGGAAGGAAAATATGGTTGGGGTGGAGTGTGGCCACTGCTCTTTTCTTTTCCACCATGTCCTACTACACTCATCACGAGTTGGGTAAGAATATGAAATGATGAGATGCAAGAATGGTTTCTATTTGCTCTCCTTCTGAATCCATGAATTCAGGCAAATTGAAGACAAAAACAAAACAAAAACCTCAACTAGAGTGGAGAAGAAATTTAGTAGATCAAAATCCAATAGTCCTATTAAAATACTTGAAAATAAAACAGTCGTTTTTACCAATTATTTTACTTATTCACAGTCTAATTTTAAGACATATTTTAAAATGTATTTTTTTCTTTTTGTTGCTGTTTATGTTCAAGTTAAAGCATCTCTAAGCACTGCATCATTTCCCTGAATCCATTTGTTAATTTAAATTAATGTTTCTCACAATAAATTGAAGATGAAGATGTCTAAGCTTTTTTCGAGATATCACTAAACAGTAAGTTAATATTCTTGAGAAGAGTTAAAGGATTCTCAAGATACCATATAGTACAATGCTGTGGAATTCCAGTTTAAAATCACGACCTTCCCTAATGTATTATGTTTCACATGCACACATGTGATCAGAAATCATATAAATCATGATTGCCATTCATTTCACTTTAAAAGGTTTCCTCTGAAGTAAAGTTGTTATGACCAAATACATCATTCTTATTTTAGTTCACAAAAGAAATAAAACAGAAATTCATTTGTAGTTGAGTGTGTGTGTGTGTTTTGAGCAGCACAAATCTTAGGAGATCATTCCTGATAATTTCTCAGGAATGGATCAAATAGTATTTATTTCACTGATACTTAACATGCAAAATTAGCCCAGGTGATCATAGACTTCATTGCCCATGTGTATTTAGCAACATTTTGAAACATCAGTTGCACTCAAGTGATACTTTCTATTTAATTTTTCCCTCATTAAAATTTTCCTTATAATTTTATACATTTTTAGTTTAATTTCTTCAGATGATGCAGAGAGAGGAGTATAGTAAGAGCATATTTCCTCAGCTATAGGAAGATTTTAAATGTTGAATAGAGACAATAAAACCACTCTTCACATTTTCTGCAACTGTGCCATTTAAGTGTATGCAGTTTTCATTTCAGATCTGTACTCTGGAATTAGGGTGCTGCTTTTCTCAAACAGCATTTTTAAAATAGCATCTGGGATATTTTTCCCAGATGTTAAATTCTGCTTCATGGAAATAAAGCAATGAGCCAACTATTTATTGGTATGTGTTTGGAGGACTTTCAAAGATTTAAGGACAATAAGAAAAACTTCCTATCTCAGGAAGAGTTATTACTGTTCTAATGACAAAACCATTTTGCCGTGAATTTGGTCATGAATAAGAATATACCACAAATCTTGCCCTAGATAGAGAATGTTTGTTAGACATTTTTGGGCAAGTCTTTCATGCTCTTCAGAAAGACATTTGGGAAGTCAGACATTCATTTCTTGCTAGATGAGAAGGTGGAAGTTGTATTCCTTGATCACCACTGGTGGCCATCCTATAAGTATCAGGTGAATTTATCTTAGAATGAACCTGGCAATGCGGTGGCTGGTCCCAGCAAAGGACAGCATGAATGAATAGAGGTAATCATAGATCCTGAGAAAGTTATAACATCCTGGAGCTATCAGCAATGGTCAAACTCTGAAGGCTAATTCTCAAAGTAAGTAAGTTTAACAATCCTTCACCTAGGAGGTAACTAACAACTTAGTTCTAATTCTGCAAAGACACAAATACATTTCCATTGTATTTTCCATTCCATATCTTCACATAAAGATCTTTGTACAATATTATGCTCCAATTATTATTTTGTATTAGAAAAGCATATTGTCTCAGCTAAAAATGGTTATCTTTTTCTTTTTCTTAGAAAAATGGAGGTACAGTGGGAATAAAAGTGAAAATCTGTTTTGTTTTGTTTTGTTTTTAATACTTTGCAGGGTGCTGTAGCTGGCTTTGTTTTCTTATGTTATCCTCACCATGATTCTTAGCTAAGTTATCAACTCTTATTCAGCATTAAGGAAAATAAATGTTCCCCAAACATTTATCAAGTTAGTGGTATTAATACAGATGTAGAGTGTATTTACATTTTCACATTATTTGCATAAAATAGCTTTCATCTCAATGACTGATCATGATCTACCCTCCTCTGCCAATGACAGTGGAAAAGAACTCCGTGCTTGGTGAATTGTGTTCTACGGTTCTTATATTTCAGGGATTATTTGAAATGGGTAGTTATTATTAAATTTCCATTAAACCCCACACAATTCTGAACATTTCCATCCTATCATTTCAGCTCTGTTTTGACTTTAAATATTTCTCATAGTAAAAGTTATTAAAATAATAAATTCAGGAATAGTGATAATGTAAAAAACAGAAAATGAAATTTTGTACATTATTTAGGAAGCTTTTCGGTTGTCACAGAATTTATCATAAATGGAAAATCATTCAATAGTTTAGATTTTAGCATTGTTTATTGTATGGTTTTGGAAACAAGTTAAGGGCCTAGAACTTAATATTAGTTAACTGTATCATAATAGAAACAAACATTGTAATATCATGTAGCCATTAAATAAAGTTAGTTCATATTTATTTTCATGGAATTATGTCCATGTTATATAGTTGAGTAAAAATGAAAGGCATGTTAATAAAAAATATGATAATAAAATATGTAAAATTATATAATTGGTATATCATCATATATGTAAACACACAGAATATTATTAAAGATGGTCACCTCAGATGATGAAATATCATTTGGTTTTTATGTTTACCTTTAAAATTTGTATATGTATATATATAAACATGATTTTAAGGGCTTTGCTCTGTTTTTAAATTTATTTTCCCTAAACAATGGTTGTTTTATTTTTTTCCCCTCACACATCTCTTTGAAGATATAATGAAAGTGGCATAGCATTTTCCCAGAAAACGTTTTAAAATATTGCAGTGGCTGGAAATTATACATAATTGATTTACACCAATGATTTCTGATGTGAAAATAAATACGCCGTGCTGTCTAATGGGAGACATATCACTCCAGAAGCCACACCAGAGTCATAAATGTCTTCATTTGTTTATGCAACAAAAATAACCAAGGGCTGAATATGTATCACAAAATATTCTCAGAATTAATGATAGTGAAAAACAAGGTGATGTCCATAACCTCATAAAATATTCTATGGTAGAGTTGAAAGTACAAATAAATAAATAAACAAAAGCAAGTGGTATAAATAAAAATAAATCTGGATGATAAGTGATTGAGAAAATAAGAGTTTTGGAGGAATTTTTTTGAGAAATTAGTCAAAACAGGAAACTCTGATTATGTGACCTATATCAAGTAACAGGCTGATCTATGGCAATGTTTAAATATGAAAATATTTTAATTCATGCTTTTGGGGTTTTTTTCTATGAATAGCACCTTTATGAAAAGAAAAATTCCTATTTTGACCCCCGGACAAGGCATAATCTGATTCTTCCCTCCAGGTGGCAAGTATTTTATTTTCTAAAATAAAAACTTCCCTAGATGAAAAAGAAATGTATATACTTCATGAAGAGATGGAATGTCTTCAATGCTGAGTCATATCTCTCCTGCTGACCTGCCCATTCATGGCTGTGTTTTTTGTTTTTTAGTTTTTGTCCCATCCAATGTATCAGGATGCCTAGAGGTGAGCTACATGTGTCCATTGCTCATCTTTGTTACTTAAGAATGTTACTCTTTTCTTATTTTCTAAGAACACTAGTTCCATTGAAGCATCCGTTAATCCCAATTACTCCAAACTCATTGAAAATATTTTCTACCAACTTGCCGAATTTCTTTCTGTTAGAACTTTCACAACAATTTTGATGAGTTGATGAGTCACATGTATAATCTGTCCAACAATCTGTCTCTATTTCTTGAACTCATTTTCTGGCAATTTTTGCTTATTCTATATCAACCATTCACTTCTATGGGCCTCATATACAGCCTCCAAAAATCTTGACTTCAAAGTCTCACTCACTTAACATTATCCCCATCTTTACAAACAAATGTATGCAGACAAATTTCCACATGCCTCAGGATTATCTGGAGGGTTTGTTAAAACAGAGACTGCTGGGTCTTTCCACCTGAGCTCTGATTCAGTAGCTCTGGGTAGGACATAGAATTTGTTTTTCTAAAGGTCTAGGTGATGTTGATACTGCTAATTCATAGATTACATTTTGAGAACCACTGCTCTAGACAATGAGCTCCTCTCATCCCACAAACACATGCCCTTCAAACATCCATCACTCCCTTCAAACAGCCACAGCCCTTTCCTTTTCTATAAGTGCCTGGCATAATCTCACTCCTACTTAAGTGTCAATACCTGTGTTCTCCATGCTTCATCTGAGCAGCATAAGATGACAGGTGAAACTGTACAGTCCAGCCTCAGTTCAAATTTTTCTTCTCAACTCACTATCCTACTTTCTAAAATGTTGACTATTTTCCCTTTCTCAATCCCATCTTTGAGCTACTAATTGTTCTTGTAAAAATAAAATGATATTTGTCTTTCTCTCTCTGACTTACTTCACTCAGTATGAAAATCTCTAGGTCCATCCATGTTGCTGCAAATGGCATTATTTTGTTCTTTTTATGGATGAGTAATATTCCATTGTATATGATATCGCTTATATGTGGAATCTAAAAAAAAGGTACAAATGAACTTATCTACAAAACAGAAATAGAGTTATAGATGTAGAAAATAAACATGGTTATCAGGGGGTTGGGGGGAAGGGATAAACTGGGAGATTGGGATTGACATATACACACTACTATATATAAAATAGGTAACTAATAAGGACCTACTGTATAGCACAGGGAGCTCTACTCAATACTCTGTAATGGCCTGTATGGGAAAAGAATATAAAAAAAGAGTGGATATATGTATGTATATCACTGACTCACTTTGCTGTACACCTGAAAACAACACAACGTTGTAAATCAACTATACTCCAATAAAAATTAAAAAAACAAACAAAATAAACAAAAGATTGTATGTGGGAATGAATGAATTAATTAATAAATAAACAAAATGATATTAAGATTGCCATAGCTTTGAAATCTAAGAATGGTATAGTTCCACCATAAAAAATGAGTATAGAGACATGAAACCCCAGATCTCTGAGTAAAAAGATAAATGTAACATGGACCCCAAAACCACAGACATTTTTCTTACTGAAGACCCACTGTATCATTAGATACTCTGGGGAAAATCAAGTAACTTTCAAAATCTGGAACCCTCTTTCAAATTGGGAGGAAACAGTGAATCAGGGGCTGAATTTCTAAAACAATTTGATTGCATTTGATTCTATAAAGTAATTATTAATATTCAACTAAATATTTTAAGAAATTCTATGTCATTATTATCTAAGCATTTCAAAAGCTCTGATAAGAAATCGGCAATTTTTAGAAAGAGTTGGAATCCTAGAAAACAAGCCATGTGGATCACAATTTGTCCTTAAGTCATCCTGAAATTTTATCTGATGTAAATTGGTATATTTTCACAGTAAAATAATATATTTTGATCTCTCAAGATGTTAATACCTGATGTACACCAGATGTGAAGCCCTTGAAATATACTCGAAATCAATGTTAGTTACTGACAGTAAGAAAGTCGTTAAATTACAAGTATTATTTCAACCATCATTTCAAAATTCATATATGAACTTTGAGGAGTAGTGGACTTCAGAGTGAGAAAAACAGAGTTCTTTATTGATTGTCCCCTTTCTCTGTCTTTACTTCTTTATTTTTTACAGCACATTGAAATCATATACAACCAATGATTGCGATTTACATTTTTGAACAATGAATCAAGGTCAGGGAACAAATTATTGATAATTAACTCGAATGTATATAAAATAGTGTGTGGAGTGACATGTAGTCATTAATTCATGTATTTTCCTAACAGCGACTTTTATTGCTACACTTGTCTCTGGTATATTAATACATAAAAGAGTACTCTCTACATTCCAGTTTACAAAATCCTGTATCTCTAATTTTCTCTGTAGAGAGAATATTTGGCAAATATTTTTACTCAAGTATTTACCACTACTGTACCAAGCATTGCATGTTCAGGGTCTCATCAAGCTCTATGTTTTTTCATGAATATAGTCTCATTTTTTCTGTCATAGGTTATGACATTAATATCATAGAACCACAATCATTCATTAGACAAAAGAATTTTCCCAAAAGCTTGGTTTTGCTGTTTTGTCTGAGAATATTTGTCATAAAAGCCTCTCACCATAACTGTGGCTTTTTCCCATTTTCACAAAGGAGAGAACAAGTTTGAATGATAGCCCCCTAATTTTCTTCTCTTTCTCTTCTTCAGCTACTAAACTGAATGCTTATAGTAAAAATCATAGTTTAACTCTTACCTTAGGAAAATTCAATAAATTAATGAGAGAGAAGCTTTGTTTGAGAGTTAGGAAAAATCTGAGGTTGCTTTTATAAAAACTACTGTCATTTCAGACTTATGACAAGTCCTAGGGTCACTTTTCCAGTAAAATTTGTTTTTTAAATATTCACAATATTTGCATATTTTTCTGCTTTGTCAACATATCTTTACTAGCCAGTTCAATTATCCAACAATTACAAATTTGCTTTTTGTCATATTTTAACCCTGTTTGTTTTTATAGTACATTATAATTTAAGTAAAATTTAGTGAAAATAATGCTTTATTTCATTGACTTTAAGACGGTTTTTAATGTAAAATTTGTCACTACTTGAGAAAAGGTACCAGTTAAACATATATACAACCTAATATCATAAATGTTAGCATGAAATATGGGTCAAGAAACTCTTAAACTATGATCTACTTATAATTAATATTCAGAACATTGATCATATTTCTGAGAATACAATTACTAGTAACAAATGAATATTTAGCACATTTTTTTAAATTCCAATAATTGAAATAACTAAGAAGCAAAGCTTCATTAAATAAATCTACAGAGATTAGCTGAAAAACACTGTTCTTCTAAGTGTTTTAGAACTTTTGCAGTCTTGAAGATAGTTATGTTTAGTATGAATATTCTGAAATTTCTATATAAAAACCTCAATCTTTCATTTCAAATCTGTGAACTGTATAGAAACAGAAATACCAGATTGCTTGCAGACTGTTTTCAAGTCTACCAGTGATCAACAGTGGGCGGTCAGTATGGATCCTAAATTTGAACCCCTAGTAATAGAGCTGAGACGATACCTAGCTATTCACTAAACTTGTTATTTGCCAATCCCAGAAAATACAGGTTTTAAAAAGGGATAGTCCCTATCCTCAAGAAATTTAAATCATGATAAGAACATTGAAAATAGAGCAAGTACCTCTAGAGCATCTATCTCCTTAGTGTTCTGGGTGTTTGTATGTTGAGTAGCTACATGCCATCCATAGGTCCAAATGGAAAAACCATGTGCAAGGGCAAACATTTTAAGAGATTTTGATACTTTTGTGTATAAAGAAATAAGATATTCAAAGGAACAAGAAAGCAAGTTATGAAATGTAGTTTGGAGAAATATGGAGCAAGATTAGAAAGTTGGTGCAACATGAATGAATTAGGACTTTTTCTGTGAGTCGTGACAATAAAGTATTTTTTTAGGTGCATCATGGGCATTTTTTCTGCAATATAATTGCAGCCTCTCATCATTGAAGTCAAAGGTTAGTGAAGTTAGCCCAAGAAATAATGGCTCTAAGCTGTAGACTTCCAACATGCCATAGGTGAAGTTGTCCTAAGTGACTTTACAAACCAAGTTAGAGGTCCTTTCATATATGTGGCACTTGATTGCTAATATAAATATACATGGGTATATATGAGAAATGAGACAGTTTTGTTTTTAATTTGCTATGACTTCTTTCCATTAAGCCATTTCATTTAGTTGGTTTTAAATATTATTTAGAAATGTTTCTCATCTTCCCAACAGTTATCTAAAAATAAATAGGAGGTGTGCATTTTGTCTTGTTCATGTATCAATATTCAGAAAAAAAGTGTTTAAATAACCTTGGGAAGCAGGGAGAGATTTACAAAAAGTAATAAGCTGGGTCATACCAGGAAACATTATAACTAAACCTTTCCTTGCTATTTTGATAGATTAATAAGTGTATTCCCATTTTCCATTCTGAATAATAAATTGAAGTTTCACAATGAATTTGTGTATTGGCAATTCCAAACTTGGCATTTGGGAAAAACATATGCTTAGAAAGGGGTTTGGCTGAAAGTCAAATGTAAGCTTTTCTGAGTTATTAGAGCCCAGGGATCTGTTCTAACATATAAAGTGCTTGTGGGAAAAAACATTCAAAATAAATATCTCAAGAAGCGTGGGAAGGTTAAATGAATCTCCTTGGGTGACCTATCCCTGGAGTATACCAGTCATGGTGTTTTAGAACCTGCAAAGTATCAAGGGGAAACTAGAAAACTGTGAAGAAACAAAGAAAAAGAGCACTTTTAATACCAACATGAAATCCAAGTTACAGTATCGAAATCGGTTGTGCATGAAGCGTTAAATTATACATTTTTTTAAAGTTTCATGATGTGTAAAAAGCATTGATTTTGTATGTTTGCTCACTTGCCAAGTAAAAACAGCCCAATTGTTTTAAAGGTTAAAACTTATAATTTATGTACATTTCAAACTGAAATATCAACCACTTGTAGACTACCAAAGATAATAACTCTTAACTTTATATCACTATATATATATATGAGATATTTTATCAATATATTTTAGTCATAAATGTCCAGAACTATAACTTTAAGAGTATTTTATATTAACATTTTGGTTGCATACACATCAATTACTAATTTCACTTGCTATTGCATTTCTCTGAGTATAAGTACTATTATCAATACTTAATTGAAAAAGTTCCACATTTGTTAGAATGAAGATATGCCTTTAACTCAAAAAAGTTAAAGGGTCAGTTAACTGATCAATAGTCATTCATTTAAGACATTTAAATTAGGTGAATATAGTTCAAATTATTAGAATAAAAAAACAGGAAAAAATTATCAACTACACATTTAAGTTAAAAAATTGCATAGAAGCAGAGATAAATATTCAAACCTGAAACTTCTATGGGTATTCAACGACATGTATGAGTTCTATGAAATTCAGACTGAAAGATCTTCTACTTAATGACTTTGTTATGAATATTGAAGAAGTGTTGAGAATTGTTTTATATAAGGTCATATTATAAAAGAAAACTTTAAAATTGTACAGAAGATGAAGATGGAGTCTCTTTCTGCTTCAGCTGTAGGTAACAAATAGGAAATGTATCTCTAAAGATTGCAGAGGATTCAAGTATGTTTTTTGCATGTAGACTGATTTAATTTGCCTAAGCTAAAATGCCTGTGAACTTACAAGCACATGAATTACCTGAAAACTCAGACTCTTTAATCAATGAAAATGCTATCACAATACACAAACCATCCCTCAGAGAAAGTATCAGGTATGTCCTCTTTTGATATAGAAACAGGGTAAGAGCCTTAGTGAAATAGCAGATGAAGTATAAAATGACCAACGTTGGGAAAATCAGAACAAAACAAAATAGGTGTTATTGTATCCTAATTACGTCTCTGTTTGCCATGTTTTCTTACTGTAAGAGTTCTAAGTATGTATCACTGTAATTTTTATACAGAACCTCATATAGATTGGCAACTTGACTCACTGTGCTTATATTCTAGTGTCCTATGGTAATTTTACAACATTCCTGCAAATTGAAAATCCCCACTCCCAAATCTGGAAAGATTTGAAACCAGCATAACCAATAGAGTATAAGGAAAATAACACAAAAAAGATTCCCAAGTCCAGGTTAGAAGGGATCATGCTGCTTCAACCTTGTTTATTTGAATATTTGATCCAATAGAAGCCAGTTGCCATATCAGGAGGAGTCTGACTCTCCAGCTTGAGAGCCCATGTGCTTCCATTACATCTTCTAGATGACGGCCAGCAACAATGTCGCCATGTTGAGTAAGTCATCTTAGGTATCCAGCCCAGGCTAACCTTCAGATGACTGCAAAGAGCTGACATCTGTCTGCACCCTGCACCACAGGAGAGACCCAAACAAGTAAGAACTGTGCAGACAAGTTCTTCCACAATTCCAGATTGTTGGAGACAGAATTCTAAAGTGGTTCCCAAGTACATCCACTCTGGAGTACACACCCTGTATATTCTACTCCTTCTGAGTGTAGGCAAGAATTGTGAATATGATAGGATATTCAGTCCCTTGAATATACCATGTTATATAAGACAGAATAAGATAGTCACTCTTGCGATTATGTTACATTTTATAAAATTCTGTGGTAGCATAGCAGAGAGAGATTTCTTCTGCTGGCTTGGAAAATGGAAGCTGTCTTGCTTGACCCTGAGCAGGAGCCCAGCTATTTCATGCCCAGACTCCTGACTCACAAGAACTTTGTGATAATAAATGGCTGTTGTTTAAAGCCTCTAAGTTTCTGGTAATTGCACAGTAATCAAAATGAATACAGTAGTCCACAAAATTATGAGAAACATAAACTAGTTGTTTTAGGCTGTTCAAATTTTGTAATTTGTTACAACCATTAGTAAACAGATTGAATTGGGAATGATTTGTCATGCAGCAATAGTAAAAAGGAGAATTTATTTTGTTAGGCCTTTCTTCCATTGACAAAAGTAGAAATAGGTCATTCACCAGTCTCCAACACTAAGGGAAAAAGGGATAACTTGGAGTACTGCTGTAAGATTCAGATTGATTCACGGAGCTATAGCATAAAGGTTAACGCAGGAGAAAAATGCAAGTCACTTATTTGTCTGTGTATTTGCCATAGAAATTCCTGAAAATATCTTCTGAAAGTTTATGACCAAGATGACAGAGTTCCTTATCTCAGGGACTTATGCCCTCTAGTTCCATCAGCTCTGCCAAGTGTCTTTTGCACTGCTGTACATACAATGGCAATCTCCATGAGGATACGGAGGTCCTAGAGATTTGCTATACCAGAAAAAGAGCAGCTTTCTTCTTCTCCCATTTCTGACATAATCATATTATTTTTCCTCTAGACTTGCCCCAATGGGCTGCTTCCACAATATCTGTGCTCAAAGCAACCTTGTTTTTATCCTCGTCATCCCAAAGGTGTGTTTGTTATCAAGCAAAATCTCATCAGGCTTTAAGCAATATCTATTCAACAAATGGGCTGATTAATAATATGTGAGACATGTATATTATCTCAGTGGTTTAAATAGATAAGATTGTAGGATATTTTAAAAGATTTTTGAGTTGAATTAACATATCAAAATTTGTGCTTATCACATTCATTTCCTATGGCAGTTATAACAAATTACCACAAACTGAATGGCTTAAAACAGAGTAAATGTATTCTACCACATTTCTGATGCTGGAAGTTCCGAATCAAGATGGCAGAGCCTGGCTCTCTCTCTAAAGTCTCCAAGAGAAACTGTTGCGTGCCTTTCTCTCAGCTTCTGCTGTTTCTGACAACCTTTGTCTGTAGATACATCATTCCTGTCTCTGCCTTCATTGTACACTGACGTTCTTCCCGTGTGTTCACATTGTCTTCCCTCTGTGTCTCTCTCTTTTTATGACTCTTCTCTTCTTCCTATAAGGACACTAGTCATATTGGATTAAAGTCCCACCTTACAACAGTATGACCTCATCTTAATTAACATCTTAATTACACCCACAAAGACCCTGTTTCCAAAAAAGTTCACACTCACAGGCACCAGGGGTATGGATTTTAACCTACCTCTTAGGGGGATATAATTCATTCTGCGACCCATGTAACCATTAGGCATGTTACTAGTTAAAGGACAGTGTTAAGACTTAGGCAACACTTTGAATAAATGGTCTGTACCTTCAATGTGGGGGAAACTTGATAACTGGAGGATAAAGGATACCAGCAGCATTTTAATTTAATCAGTACTACACTCTATCAAGTACATATCCTCTCACCAGGGAGCCCTCTCTGTTCCTCCTAAGGCTGCCTCATAAGGTCATTTGCATAGTATTAAATTTCACTCTTATTACTGATTTCCTAAGAAGCCATGCATAACTTCTGATGATAATTTCTTGAATATACTTTTGAAATTTCTACAATAAAGTAGGAAAAAGCAGCAGAGTGCATGGTAAAATAGGCAAAAACTGTAAAAATCACTTGGAAACAAACAGTGTCAAAATGACAGACATGTATATTCATGTACTCTGCTAAAGGAAATACACATTTTTATTAATAAGGAAAGCTATACTCAATTTAGTATATATGAATTTTAACCCTTATAACTATTCTCATCATTATTAGTTCAAATTCTCATTATTTTGAAAGAAAATATTTTAATTCATGAGAATAGTACATATACAAACATGCCATTAAAATTTCTCACTTGGTGCATTTTCTTAAATTTTTCTGAAATTAAGATATTTGAAAATATGGAAAGTATGTATACATGAGATCACTGGGTAAGTCTTAATTTCCTTATGGTGGAGTTTGCCAAGTCAAACCACTCCTTCTGAGCCAAAGAGAGGGAAATAGAAAAACAGTGCACGTTAAATTCTAACACTGGTACCTGGGTAAATGCCTGGATTGTGTGTGTTTCATGCACCAAGGGCTTCAGCAGTTATGGGTTAGTGCCATTTCTCTTGTCAGAAGTATCCCTGCTTGCCTGAGGGAGCCTTGGCAAATATATAGTCTGGTGCTCCATAACTATTTTTGGATATGAAATGTTTTATACCAAAGAAAAAGTGTGTTAGTTGATGTCTGTTTATTTAAAGTGGAAATGCAGAAATGCATAATTTAAGCTGACTGGGATGTTTTATGTGTGCCCATAAATATTTGAGAGGAAACTCTCTTCCCATCCTTATGCACAAATATACACACAAAACCACAATACGTAAATAACTTGCTAGAATTGTTGCCATCTTTATGTTATTGCTAATCTTTTCAGGTCATCGTTTTCACGGTGTCAAAGTTTATCTTGACTTTACAGCTTTAGCAGGTGTTCCATCTGCCACCTTGTGTTATTGTTATGTGAAAGCTGCAATCATAATTGTTTTTGAAACACCTTCCCCTATGAAATCTGTGATGGAAAAACAAATTGTATTTACTTCAGTTGTATTCTCTTCCTCTATTAACATTTCAAGCTGTTAAATCTCTGATAGAGCTCAACTTTTAAAACCTACCGAAAGCAGTATTTAAAAAAACAGCCTTTCCCTTCCAAAGTGCTGCTATAGTGTATTAAAGAGCTAAACTCATTTTCAGATAATTGAACTTTAAATGTTAGATGGAGCCATCATTTTTTTTCTAGAGGGAAATGCTATTTTTTCTTCTTCTTTCATAATGATTACTGCCCCATCTTTGCACAATTAATGAGGTTTTACTCTGCAGCTGTTATGTGTATTGATTTAAAAATCTTTAATTGCTGCCTGTTAAGAACAACTTAGGTGACATGTCTTTTCTCTTTCTTCCATGTTTTCTTGCCTTGTATCTACTCATGAATAACGATTCCATGCAAGATGACGGCTGACTCTAAAATACACTACGTATTAAAATTAGTGGCATTTTGTCAATATAGATTACCTCTTTGCTAATACAAGAACTATGAAAAAATGACTATCTTAAACACTAAACAATATCCAGGATCAGATATAGAACTAGTTCTATTCAATCTTTGATCAGAAAATATTTTTCTTGCCTGCTCCCACAGAATGAATTTTTCATGCTCAGATTTTGACTTTTTGTTTGTTTCTTTGCTTGTTTTAGTAATGGGAGCATAAATATCTTCTGGATTTATTATAAAATAGGGAAAACCAAACTTTAGCAAGGTATTTTTCTTTTGCATTCCACTTATTTGGTAGAATGGAGATGGGAAGGCAGAAACTAAAAACTGTAAGTTTTCTTTTGGGTGTATTAGAAGGAGAAAAAATCAAATTCCCTTTATTTTCCTGACCAAATCATATTTTCCTGTCTATCCTGTGTCACATCCTCTTAGTAATCTATCTTCCTTAGGATTGGAAGGCTTCATTCTATAGTTTAACTAATTACAGTACCAACTGGAGTGGTCAAATAATTGCATTGATCATAGACCTATCCATCATCTTCATCTTTCTTTATGTTTAAATTAATTAATTAATTAATTTAACAATGATTTGGAGGGAGGTCCACATAATTCTTTTGCAATTTTGAAAATAAAAGTATCAAAATTTTTAGATTTTTTTGGTAATTAATTTTTTAATTGAAAGAATTGGGTTTGCCTTCTAATGAATTAAGATGGCTTTGCAGGGAGGACCTTCAAGATGGCGGAGGATTAAGATGTGGAGATCACCTACCTCCCCACAAATACATCAAAAATACATCTATATGTGGAACTGGCAGAAGATGTCAGACCTCCCAAAAGGCAAGAAACTCCCCATGTACCTGGGTGGGGCAAAAGAAAAAAGAAATAACAGAGACAAAAGAATAGGGATGGGCCCTGCACCAGTGGGAGGGAGCCGTGAAGGAGGAAAGGTTTCCACACACTAGGAGCCCCTTCCCGGGTGGAGACTGCGGGTGGCAGAGGGGGGGAGCTTCGGAGCCACGGAGGAGAGCGCAGCCACAGAGGTGCGGAGGGCAAAGCGGAGAGGTTCCCGCACAGAGGCTCGGCGCCGAGCAGCACTCACCAGCCCGAGAGGCTTGTCTGCTCACCCGCCGGGGCGGGCGGGGCTGGGAGCTGAGGCTCGGGCTTCGGTGCTGGCCAGGAGGGAGTCCGGGAAAAAGTCTGCAGCTGCTGAAGAGGCAAGAGACTTTTTCTTCCCTCTGTGTTTACTGGTGCGCAAGGAGAGGGGATTCAGAGTGCCACCTAAATGAGCTCCAGAGATGGGCACGAGCCGCGGCTATCAGCGCGGACCCCACAGCAACAGGGGTGCAGAGGGCAAAGCAGAGAGATTCCCGCACAGAGGCTCGGCACCGAGCAGCACCCACCAGCCCGAGAGGCTTGTCTGCTCAGCCACCGGGGCGGGCGGGGCTGGGAGCTGAGGCTCGGGCTGCGGTCGGATCGCAGGGAGAGGACTGGGGTTGGCGGCGTGAACACAGCCTGAAGGGGTTAGTGCGCCACGGCTAGTCAGGAGGGAGCCCGGGAAAAGGTCTTCAGCTGCCGAACAGGCAAGACACCACTGTTTCGGGGTGCACGAGGAGAGGGGATTCAGAGCGCCGCCTAAATGAGCTCCAGAGACGGCCGCGAGCCACGGCTACCAGCGCGGACCCCAGAGACGGGCATGAGACGCTAAGGCTGCTGCTGCCGCCACCAAGAAGCCTGTGTGCGAGCACAGGTCACTCTCCACACTGCCCCTCCCGGTAGCCTGTACAGCCCGCCACTGCCAGGCTCCCGTGATCCAGGGACAACTTCCCCGGGAGAACACATGGTGCGCCTCAGGCTGCTGCAACGTCACGACGCCTCTGATGCCACAGGCTCGCCCCGCCTCCTCCGTACCGCTCCCTCCCCCCGCCTGAGTGAGCCAGAGCCCCCGAAGCAGCTGCTCCTTTAACCCCGTCCTGTCTGGGAGGGGAACAGACGCCCTCAGGCGACCTACACGCAGAGGCGGGTCCACATCCAAAGCTGAACCCCAGGAACTGTGCGAACAAAGAAGAGAAAGGGAAATTTCTCCATGCAGCCTCAGGAGCAGCAGATTAAATCTCCACAATCAACTTGATGTACCTGCATCTGTGGAATACCTGAACAGAAAATGAATCGTCCCAAAATTGAGGTGTTGGACTTGGGGTTTACTGTCTGCAACTGACTTGTTTCTGATTTAATATTTATCTTCGTACAGTTTTTAGTGCTTGTTGTCATTGGTGGATTTGTTTATTGGTTTGGTTGCTCTCATCTTTTTTTTTATTAGTATTATTATTTTCTTTTTTATTACTTTAATAATTATTTTAAAATTTATTATTATTATTATTTTTTAAAATGTTCTTTCTTTTTTTTCTCCCTTTTCTCCTGAGCTGTGTGGTTGACAGGGTCTTGGTACTCTGGCCTGGTGTCAGGCCTGAGCCTCTGAGGTGGGAGAGCTGAGTTCAGGACATTGGACCACCAAAGACCTCCCAGCCCCACTCAATACCAATCAGTGAGAGTTCTCCCAGAGATCTCCATCTCAAAGATAAGATCCAGCTCCACCCAATGGCCAGCAAGCTCCAGTACTGGATGCCCCATGCCAAACAACTAGCAAGAAAGGAACACAACCCCACCCATTAGCAGTGAGGCTGCCTAAAATCATACTACGTTCACAGACATCCCAAAACACACCACCAGATGTGGCCCTGTCTATGAGAAAGACAAGATCCAACCCCACCCATGAGAACACAGGCACCAGTGCCCTCCACCAGGAAGCCTACACAAGCCACTGAACCAACCTCACCCACTGGGGGAAGACACCAAAAACAACAGAAACTACAAACCTGCAGCCTGCAAAAAGCAGACCCCAAACACAGTAAGTTAAGCAAAATGAGAAGAAATATGCAACAGATGAAGGAGCAAGTTAAAACCCACCAGACCAAACAAAGGATGAGGAAATAGGCAGTCTACCTGAAAAAGAATTCAGAGTAGTGATAGTAAAGATGATCCAAAATCTTGGAAATAGAATGGAGAAAATACAAGAAACTTTTCACAAGGACCTAGAAGAACTAAAGAACAAACAAACAATGATTAACAACACAATAAATGAAATTAAAAATTCTACAGAAGGAAACAATAGAAGAACAAATGAAACAGAAGAACAGATAAGTGACCTGGAAGATAAAATAGTGGAAATAACTACCACAGAGCAGAATAAAAAGAAAAAAAAAAACAATGAAAAGTATTGAGGACAGTCTCAGACACCTCTGGGACAATATTAAATGCACCAGCATTCGAATTATAGGGATCCCAGAGGAAGAAGAGAATAAGAAAGGGTCTGAAAAAATATTTGAAGACATTAGGAAATAGTCAGTCAAGTGCAGGGAGAGCAGAGAGTTCCATACAAGATAAATCCAAGGAGAAACACACCAAGACACATATTAATTAAACTATCAAAAATTAAACACAAGGAAAAAATATTAAAAGTAACAAGGGAAAAGCAACAAATAACAAAAAAGGGAATCCCCATAAGGTTAACAGCTGATCTTTCAGCAGAAATTTTGCAAGCAGGAAGGGAGTGGCAGGACATATTTAAAGTGATGAAAGGGAAAAACTTACAACCAAGATGACTCTACCCAGCAAGGATGTCATTCAGATTCGAAAGAGAAATTAAAACCTTTAGACAAGCAAAAGTTAAAAGAGAATTCAGCACCACCAAACCAGCTTTACAACAAATCCTAAAGGAACTTCTCTAGGCAGGAAACACAAGGGAAGGAAAAGACCTTCAAAAACAAACCCAAAATAACTAAGAAAATGGTAATAGGAACATAGTTATCAATAATTACCTTAAATGTAAATGGATTAAATGCTCCAAGCAGAAGACATAGACTGGCAGAATGGATACAAAAACAAGACCCATATATATGCTGTCTACAAGACACCCACTTCAGACCTAGGGACAGATACAGACTGAAAGTGAGGGGATGGAAAAAGACTATCCATGCAAATGGAAATCAAAAGAATTCTGGAGTAGCAATTCTCATACAAGCAAAATAAACTGTAAAATAAAGACTATTACAAGAGACAAAAAGGACACTACATAATGATCAAAGGATCAATCCAAGAAGAAGACATAACAATTGTAAATATTTATGCACCCAACATAGACGTACCTCAATACATAAGGCAAATGCTAACAGCCATAAAAGGGGAAATTGACAATAAAACAATAAGAGTAGGGAACTTTAACAACCCACATTCACCAATGGACAGATCATCCAAAATGAAAATAAATAAGGAAACACAAGCTTTAAATGACACATTAAACAGGGTGGGCTTAATTGATATTTATAGGACATTCTATCCAAAAACAACAGAATACACCATCTTCTTAAGTGCTCATGGAACATTCTCCAAGATAGGTCATATCTTGGGGCAAATCTCAAGCCTTGGTAAATTTAAGAAGATTGAAATTGTATCAAGTACCTTTTCTGACTACAATGCTATGAGACTAGATATCAATTACAAGAAACAAACTGAAAAAATACAAACACATGGAGGCTAAACAATACACTACTTACTAACAAAGAGATCACGGAAGAAATCAAAAAATACCTGGAAACAAATGACAATGAAAACACAACAACCCAAAACATATGGGATGCAGCAAAAGCAGTTCTGAGAGGGAAGTTTATAGCAATACAATCCTACCTCAAGAAACAAGAAACATCTCAAATAAACAACCTAACTTTACACCTAAAGCAATTAGAGAAAGAAGAACAAAAATCCCCAAAGTTAGCAGAAGGAAAGAAATAATAAAGATCAGATCAGATATAAATGAAAAAGAAATGAAGGCAACGATAGCAAAGATCAATAAAGCTAAAAGCTGGTTCTTTGAGAAGATAAACAAAATTGATAAACCATTAGCCAGACTCATCAAGAAAAAAAGGGAAAAGACTCAAATCAGTAGAATTAGAAATGAAAAAGGAGAAGTAACAATTGACACTGCAGAAATACAAAGGATCATGAGAGATTACTACAAGGAATTATATGCCAATAAAATGGACATACTGGAAGAGATGGACAAATTCTTAGAAAAGCACAACCTTCCCAGAATGAACAAGGAAGAAATAGAAAATGCAAACAGACCAATCACAAGCACTGAATTTGAAACTGTGATTAAAAATCTTCCAACAAACAAAAGCCCAGGACCAGATGGCTTCACAGGCAAATTCTAACAAACATTTAGAGAAGAGCTAACACCTATCCTTCTCAAACTCTTCCAAAATATAGCAGAGGGAGGAACACTCTCCAACTCATTCTACAGGGCCACCATCAATCACCCTGATACCAAAACCAGACAAAGATATCACAAAAAAAGAAAATTACAGGCCAATATCACTGATGAACATAGATGCAAAAATCCTCAACAAAATACTAGCAAACAGAATCCAACAGCACATTATAAGGATCATACACCATGATCAAGTGGGATTCATCCCAGGAATGCAAGGATTCTCAAATATAGGCAAATCAATCAATGTGATACACCACATTCACAAAATGAAGGATAAAAAACATATGATCATCTCAATAGATGCAGAAAAAGCTTTTGACAAAATTCAACACCCATTTATGATAAAAACCCTCCAGTAAGTAGGCATAGAGGGAACCTACCTCAACATAATAAAGGCCATATATGACAAACCTACAGCCAACATCATTCTCAATGGTGAAAAACTGAAATCATTTCCTCTAAGATCAGGAACAAGACAGGGTTCCCCATTCTCACCACTATTATTCAACATAGTTTTGGAAGTTTTAGCCACAGCTATCAGAGAAGAAAAAGAAATAAAAGGAATCCAAATCAGAAAAGAAGAAGTAGAACTGTCACTGTTTGCAGATGACATGATACTATACATAGAGAATCCTAAAGATGCTACCAGAAAACTACTAGAGCTAATCAATGAATTTGGTAAAGCAGCAGGATACAAAATTAATGCACAGAAATCTTTTGCATTCCTATACAATAATGATGGAAAATCTGAAAGAGCAATTAAGGAAACACTCCCATTTACCATTGCAAGAAAAAGAATAAAATACCTAGGAATAACCTACCTAAGGAGACAAAAGACCTGTATGCAGAAAACTATAAGACACTGATGAAAGAAATTAAAGACAATACAAATATATGGAGAGATATACTATGTTCTTAGATTGGAAGAATCAACATTGTGACAATGACTATACTACCCAAAGCAATCTACAGATTCAATGCAATCCCTATCAAAGTACCAATGGCATCTTTCACAGCACTAGAACAAAAAATTTCACAATTTGTATGGAAACACAAAAGACCCCAAATAGCCAAAGCAATCTTGAGAAAGAAAAACAGTGCTGGAGGAATCAGGCTCCTTGACATCAGACTCTACTACAAAGCAACAGTAATCAAGACAGTATTGTACTGGCACAAAAATAGAAATATAGATCAGTGGAACAGAATAGAAAGTACAGAGATAAATCCAGGTACATATGGTCTCCTTATCTTTGATAAAGGAAGCAAGAATATACAATGGAGAAAAGAAAACCTCTGCAAAAGTGCTGGGAAAACTGGACAGCTACACGTAAAAGAATGAAATTAGAACACTACCTAACACCGTATACCAAAAGAAACTCACAATGGATTAAAGACCTAAATGTAAGGCCAGACAGTTTAAAACTCATAGAGGAAAACATAGGCAGAACGTTCTATGACATAAATCACAGCAAGATCCTTTTTGACCCAACTCTTAGACAAAGGTAAATAAAAACAAAAATAATTAAATGGGACCTAATGAAACTTAAAAGCTTTTGCACAGCAAAGGAAAACATAAACAAGATGAAAAGACAACCCTCAGAATGAGTGAAAATATTTGCAAATGAAACAACTGATAAAAGATTAATCTCCAAAATATATAAGCAGCACATGCAGCTCAATATCAAAAAAACAAACAATCCAATCCAAAAATGGGCAGAAGACCTAAATAGACATTTCTCCAAAGAAGATATACAGATGGCCAACAAACACATGAAAGGATGCTCAAATCACTAACCATTAGAGAAATGCAAATCAAAACTACAATGAGGTATCACCTCACACCAGTCAGAATGGCCATAATCAAAAAATCTACAAACAATAAATGCTGGAGCAGGTGTAGAGAAAAGGGAACCCTCTTGCACTGTTGATGTGAAAGTAAATTGATACAGCCACTATGGAGAACAGTATGGAGGTTCCTTAAAAAACTAAAACTAGAACTACCATATGACCCAGCAATCCCACTACTGGGCATATACCCGGAGAAAACCATAATCCAAAAAGAGTCATGTACCACCATGTTCATTGCAGCACTATTTACAGTAGCCAGAACATGGAAGCAATCTAAGTGTCCATCAACAGATGAATGGATAAAGATGATGTGGCACATATATTCAATGGAATATTACTCAGCCACAAAAAGAAATGAAATTGAACTATTTGTAGTGAGGTGGGTGGACCTAGAGTCTGTCATACAAAGTGAAGTAAGTCAGAAAGAGAAAAACAAATACCATATGCTAACACATATATATGGAATCTAAAAAAATGGTTCTGATGAACTTAGGGGCAGGACAGGAGTAAAGACACAGAAGTAGAGACAGAAGTAGAGAATAGACATGAGGACACAGGGAGGTGGAAGTGTAAGCTGGGACAAAGTGAGAGAGTAGCGTTGACATATATACACTACCAAATGTAAAACAGATAGCTAGTCAGAAGCAGCTGCAAAGCACAGGGAGATCAGCTCGGTTTTGTGACCACGTAGAGGGGTGGGATAGGGAGAGAGGGAGGGAGGGAGGGAGATGCAGGAGGGAGGTGTTATGGGGATATATGTATAGATATAGCTGATTCACTTTGTTCTACAGCAGAAACTAACACAACACTGTAAAGCAATTATACTCAAATAACGATGTTTAAAAAAAGAAAAAAGAAGAAGGCTTTGGGGGATAATTTGGATGATCCAGAGTTTTATTTATTTATTTATTTTGAAGTATAGTCGATTTGCAATGTCATGTTACTTTAAGGTGTACAGCATAATAATTCACATAGATAGATAGATAGATTCTTTTTCAGATTCTTTTCCCTTATAGGTTATTACAAAATATTAAGTATAGTTCCATGTGCTATATAGCAGGTCCTTGTTGGTTATCTGTTTTATATATATTAGTGTGTATCTGTTAATCCCAACCTCCTAATTTATCCCTCCTCTTTCCTTTCCCCTTTGGTAACCATAAGTTTGTTTTCTATGTCTGTGAATCTCTTTCTGTTTTGTAAATAAGTTCATTTGTGTGTGTGTATATATATATATATATATAGATAGATAGATAGATAGATAGATCTATTATTAATAAGCAATTTGTTTTCTCACTTTGAGCTATTATAAATAAAGCTGCTGTGAATATTTATTGTGGATATATGTGCAAATTTTTTAGGTAAATACATAAAGATACAATTGCTGAGTTATTATTATTATTTAATTTTCAGCTCTATTAGGAATTGCCAAGTTATTTTACAAACTGGTTATAAGCATTTCCACTTCCTCCCCCATTCCTACCCCCCCGCCTCCAGCAAGGGGTGAGAGTTTTAATTGCTCTACATCCTAACCCACAATAAAATATAATAGACTTTGCTTATCTGCTATGCGTTGTAGTAGTTCATTGATGTTGTAATTTATATTTCCCTATTTTTATTAAGGTGGCACTTTTTCATTAGTTTAAAGGCAACTTAACTCTTTCTCTTTGGGAAGTGCCTATTCAAATCTCTTGATCATTTTGAAGTGTCTTTCTCATTTTGAATTGTAAAAATCTGTACATTGTGCTTATTATTGCCTTGTCAGCAATATATGTGCAAATTTCTTAATTTCTGGTGCTTGTCTTACCATTTCTCTGTGAGTTCCACTCCCAATACAAGAGCAATCTTCCTCAAGTTACTCCACTCAGTCTCTGGATCTTCAACATTTTATCTACTCTATAAAGTTTTCTTCATTTAAGTTAGCCATTCTCTTATGCATAATTATTCTCTTCCTTTTTGACGAATCATTTCTTCAGTTTTCAAACATGTTGCAATATCAAGATCTTTTCTGGTCTCTGTTGAACCTAGTAGAACATGTAGAAAAATGTTTCAGTTGAAATGGTTTCTGTCAATCTCTTTAGAAATTAGATTGCGACTAACGTACTCATGCGGTATTCCTTCGTTCTCATCTATTTAGATATGTTTTTGCCATTTTTGTTGTTGTAGGTTTAAACCTGAAAGTGAATATATAAAATTTGAAAGTCTCATATTGTTGCAAGAGTCTAAAGTAAATATACTTGTGAATGAAAAATATCGCCTGCCATAACAGTAAACAATGGAATTTGCAACCATCAAGCCATCACATTACAGCCACCAGAAGGTGAACCCTGTTGGAACCCAGGATTAAGGCAGGACCCGCCCCATCTAGAAATCAGCTGCTGCAGCCACCCCCAACAGTGCACCCGAGGAAACTCAGAATGAGAAAACAGGAGATGCTGGCCCTAGATAGTTGAGGTGCATTTCAGAAGAATGCTTTCAGTGAGCCCAGACTCTTGTGTCTTTCCATACACAGAAAAGCACTGAATTCTTTAACTTGAGATAGTTGGTTTTCTTTAATTAACAGTCATCTTTTGATGTTCTGACTACCTGGTCTTTGTTGCAAGAACTCCTGTATATCCTGGCCCCCCATTTGTCTCTTTGGAGTGGTCCTTCAGAGCGATCTGAGGGTCCTGTCTCCTGGGCTTGAAGTCCTCAGAATGTCCACTGAATAAAACATAACTCTCAACTTTTAGGTTGTGCTTTTTTTTTTTTCAGTTGGCATACTGAATTTCATGAGATAACAGAGAAACAGTTACACTTAGTGTTACATACATACACATTTTTTTTTTTCTGGGTAAAAATACAACGTATCAGATTGCAAGGTCCATCTTATTCTTTTTTTTTTTTCTTTTTTAGTATATTAGAGAATTTATAATTGACTATCTATCATTGGTAAACAGTATGCTTAAACTTTGGGAATGTGAAAATAACGATCACACCATCCTTTGCCCAGAGAGTTACAGTTTAGAGGATGGAGAGACTGTGGCTAACAGAAACTGTGGGACAAGAAATTATGTATAGGGCTATGCACCAAAAACTATAGGAGTCGGGAAGCTAGAGAATCTTCAGAGTAAGAAAAGATGTTCTGCAAGTGAGAGCATCTGCAAAGTCTAAATGATTGAGTTGAGGAATTTAGATGAGTAAAGATTGCAAGGCTACTTCAGGTAGAACAAAACAAACAGTGTAGGTGCAAGAAGCATGAGTCTACGAAGTGTGTGTACGTGTCCTAGATTTTATGTTGTAGAATAACTGTTCTCAGACTTGCGACTACATTAGAATCACATAGACAGCTAGTAAAACAAAGACTCTGGACGCCACCCCTGGGGTTTCTGATTTGATGGGTCTAGGATAAGGCTTGAGATTTTCATCTCAAGTAATTTCCCAGTTAACTATGGTACTGCTGGTCTGTAGACTTACTTGAGATCCATTACTGTCTTTTTTTTTTTTTTCATTTTATTCAGCTCAATCTGGCAGTGTTATAAAATGTGGATTTGAAGGGGACAAGGGAGAGAGGGTGGAAAACTCAATCTGAATTGTTGCAAAGGGTCTGGAAGAGCCTGAGTAGCATCAGTAGACATGGAGGTGGTAGAATGGATTGAGAAGTGGAGGGGACAAGAAAAAGGAATTCTGGCTGGTAAGAAACAAGGATGAGAGAGAAATCTAGGATAATCTCAAAGCTTCTGCATTTTATGTACAGATAATTGTACCACATTCTTTAAAAAATGAAATAAAGGCAACTGACCCATTTCAGAGAGAAGATGGTGAGTTCAAACATAAGTGTATATATATAGAAATGTGTAATCATATTCTCGGTAACCATGTCCTTCAGGCAGTTGGATATTAAAACTTAAAGTTCAAGGACATCATGGGAGGGAATCATATATTTTGGAGTGATAAGTAAAGATGGCACTTGATAATTACCATAAAGAAGAGGGGAGGTGAAATATGTTTAAAGAGTTACAATAGAAAGGGAAACTTGAGGGAGACAGAGGAAGCTTAGAAAAATAATGAGTGTCATTGAAGCTAAATGAGTAAACAACTCCACATTGAATGGGTAGTTTCAAAGTGTAGGAATATAGTGGTCGTTGCTGAAATCGTTAGAACAATTTCTGAGGAAGTAAGAGGAGAAGCCAGTATTTGGAAATAAGGAAGAAGAAAGAATTGGGAGAACCTACTAAAGGCCTATGACTGTTAAGGAAAGCAGAATACAGGACAGAGATATTCTTCAAAGAAATAGAATGGTTCTTTAAAGTATTAGGCGTTCCCTCTATACTTTATAAATATCTGGTATGGTGGGTGTTCAAAGACTTGTCTTTAAGCAGGGGCATACTGAGAATCAGGCTCAACACTACATTTGATATTGCATACATTTCTCTATTTATGGTGAATTTGCATGCAAAGTACTTGCAACAATCAGCCTTCTGAGAAACTCGAGTACGCATGTTGCAAACGCCAAACACCGGAGTAATTTCCATACAGTCTGCAATAGATTACTCTTGGATTTCATTCAATTAAGTTAAAACTAAATTGGTTTCTTTCCGCTTTGAGATTCTTCTGGAGGTAGGTTATGGGAATTTTTATGATGTTCTTTACTTACCTACTTTACCTCCCAGAGATGGTACATCAAGATTCTTTGTTTATCTTAACATTTAAAAAGAAGATATATATTTCCTACATTTGATTATGGCAATTTGCTCACCCTGCTTTGACTCACTTAAGCAAAATTGAGAAGGATGACAGGGAGACCAGAAAGAGGTAAGTCAAAGTTGTATTTATTTTTGCATGTACATTTTCAGTAGCTCTGTTGAAGCAAAATTAGCTATTTGTACAAATTGATTTCTTTGTGTTATTTTGTAGTTACCTTTATTGTTGCCAAAATCCTCAAGATGTTAAAGACTTCACTAATTTCTAGGAGTCCAATCTGCACTTATGTTTTACTGTCACCAGGTGTTACAGACACAAGTGTTTTTCTAACTGTCTAATAACCCTGGAGACATTGGGATTTTTTGGCCCAGGTGCATAGAGATTATATAATTTAGAATAAAAACATCTAAACCCTATGCAGTTTATGTAAAAATTAATAAGCTAGATAAGAGAGGTCTGTATAAATTACTCAGGCTATCAAATCACAGTATAGGAAAGGCATGTCAATTTAATAACAGCAATTATTGTCTAATTAAAGGACATTTTATTAAAGTTCTTAAATATTATCACATGCAATATATTTTTATTTGCCAATGAAAAAAATTTGTGAAGAGAACTTGGCAAAAAGCATATAACTGTTCAATCAATAGAAATATATTTATAAATATATTTCTAATTTGTATATAATGAATGTGCATTGTTTAAAATCTGAGTTGCTTCTATTTAAAGTTTCTTCTTTGTTCAACTTGAATAGAATAATGTGTGGCAAAACTATGCCCTGAAATTATATTTTAAATAAGCTAATATTCATCATTTTTTTTTTTTTTTCTAAAGAAGACCTGACATAGGAAACCAGTTGATTGGCCATGTTGCATTCTAATAGAAGAGAGGTTGATTCTTTGCTCTTGGTTGAGCAACTCTCATGGTACTGAACATCTCAAGACATTGTAGAGAGGTTATTTTAATGATAAAAATAGATGATTTTAAGGAAATTTATATTTTGTATGAGTTTGTGAAAATTTCAGTAGAGGCAATAAAAATAAGAAAAAATAAAATTTAAAGTGTATAATATACTTAGTAGAACAATGAAGAACCAGAACCAAATATTGACTCATTATTCATCAGACTAATTTAACCTGTGTTATTTCCTTACAGTTTGAGCCCTGTTCTACCCAATACTCCATTACAGAGACTTTAAACACCATTCCTTGCATGGGGCACTGGGGATCCAATGGAAAAAAAGATATTCTTTGTCTTGTTCATGATATTTTCATGACATTTGCAAGTTAGTAAGGAAAGACAAAAGAGTAAATGTATAATTATCACACAGTATGATGGGCTTTCTAGTAAGAATAATCATGGAAAGGGGGGTTTAGCCCAACAAATTAGAAAGACCATGGGATCTTTCACATTTCTAGGACTGAAAAAGGTTTTCTGAGACAATGACTAACCACATTCTGCTCCAGTCCAAAATTGAGTCCAGAGGACGATAATACAAGGGTGAGTAGTGTGGGCTAATCAGGTCCTTCTCGGGAGTTAGAGAAACAAGGCTTTGGCTTGTCTGGATGGTCTCCGTGGAAGCTGAGCAACTTCTAAGACAGAAGGCTCAGCTTGGTGTCTGGAGCATATTCACTCACTGTCTGAAGAGAAATGGTCCTTTTGGACTAATTCATTCACTTCATAGATAAGGGAGAGGATCCAGTTGAAAGAAGAGATCCAGGACTCATCTCTGATCTTTTCATCCCAAACACATTGCTCTTTTCCCACTTCATAATCCTGCCCTTGTATTTCTGATTATCTCGAAAAGAAAATATTTCCAATTTTGTGAATTATTTTAACTTATTACATTAATCGTGATAAAGGAAAAATGTATTTCATTCCTTTTCATCCTAAGGAAATGTGTTGTAATAATAACAGCACTCAGTAATCATACAAGTATCACTCTAACATGAGTTCTGTGAGGAGGATTTTTTTCTGTAATAGTCACTTTAAACACTTTTTATACATTGTATAAAAATGAAATGAAACAGAAAAGTCTTTACATGTAGCTACCAGTACTTAGAATATTACTTTATTCAAAATGGAGTCATAAGTATTCAGAATGTGCACTATGCTATCTATATAGTTTACACAAACTTTTTATACCTAAGATGTGAATTTTCCTTCATCTATTACTTTGTCAAATATCTTAGTACCAGGACCTGTTCAATATGTCTGTTCTTGTAGTCATAGAAACATGTTACATTATTCATTTTGTTGTCTTAACACTTTTTTCTCTTTCCTCCACATAACAAAAAGAGAAGTAAATAAGTGACTTCAATTTATCATAAACAGTTTTCCTTTTATATTTTTTTTCTCACATAGGCTTCTTGTAAATGTTTTCTTGAAAAAAGTAAATATGTATGGAATAAATATATTGAGTTATTAAGATTACTGAAAGCACTATAATTTCAAAACATGAAACTGTGTTTTAGATTTATTACCATTTTTCCCCTTGAGGTAGTCTACAAAACAAGAATAAATACTAAATCTGTGAGTGCTGGGCTGGGAAACTATTCAGAGATCAATTTCCATATGTTCATGTAATTTTGCTTACAATCTGGTGGACTTGATGCGATTGGCACTTGTGATTTGGGTAAAGTCATGGCTGCCTGTTAAACGATGGAAATCTCATTGAACAAGGAAATATCAAAACTGCAAACATACGTGTTATACAGAGCTTGGGTAATTATGAATGATGAGCTGTACAAAGATGTGTGTGGGGTGCTGATATAAGTGTTCCACAGAGCCCTTGATGATGACCAGTCGTGATGATTCTTTTAGATAGAAGTAAATGACATCTGATAATATTTCAGAAAAATATAAAAATAAAAACCTACCACCCAACAGTATCCAAAGGATGTGGTCCTCCAATTTCATATAACAGAAGGGGAGTCATATCAAGATTCTAACAAGTAGTCTGTTCTAGTTGTTCACCAGACAAATTCTTATTTAGTGCATGTATTGTAACCGATATTCTTATAACATTTTCCAGGATGAGTGAGCACATGTTGAGGCCTAAATCTTGAAGTCAGTTGCTCTTGCCGAGTTCCTATTGGATTAAGTGATCTCCAAGGGCTGGGCTACACTCTCTATATTAGAAATTTGATTTTCTTAAGACAGAATCTAGTGCTAAAGAGATTTATAAACAGCTGCTGGCCCTTTGTTTGTGTAACTGGAGCACAAGAAAGTATCTAAATATTGAATAACTTTGTTCCCTTTGTGGACTTCTGTTGACTGACATAGATAAAGTTTGCTTCTAGCCAGAATTCTTAAAGGTTAAGTGGGGTCTATATTCTACCTATGGTTTTTTAATGAACTACAGAAGAAAATTAATGTGTATCCAATACAAAGTTTACTTTGTGCAGTCCTGTTTTAAATAGAGGTATCTGTATTTCAGCAATTATTTATTAAGTCCCTATTGTGTTTTATGCTCTATCTATGTGGTAGGGTAATGGAAAGATCATTATAACATAATGTGTGTTCTAAACTAAAACCAAATGTCATATTAACCTGGAAATACCAGTTAAATAATATATATAATAATCACAATAATATTTGAGGTCTCTTCAGAGACAGAAACACCATCTGTTAGCTTTCTTTGGCCAGGTAAGTTACAGAATACATGGTAATTATATCAAGAGGCTTTTTGTTATTTCTCTTAATTATTTCACCAATATGCTTTTATTATTTACAATGAACAAGACACTGAAAGAATCACGCTGCGCTTAGAAATACATTTTAATAAATAATGGATTATTCAGGGAACTTGTCTTTTAAGGAATTTAGCCTCTTAAACAGTAAATCCTTTGAAAAAGCTCTTGGGTCACAAAAGCATTGGGTCTTGTGTTGAGATTTGTTGTGACCTGATGAAATGATTGTATCATAGTGTATTCCTTCTAGATTTTTCATTTGAGAAGTAGAGTGCATAAGTATGATATTGAACAAAATAATATCTTTATTACCAGTACAGCTGACTAGAAAATGTTGTTTGGACCAAAAATTAAGATGAACTTCCTATATATTTCCCCCTGAATTGAACTTGGTTACAGCAGCTTATGCCTAATAGACCTTACCTCAAGGGAGAAAGGAGAAGATAGGAAGTCAGAGAGAAGGAAGATCAGAAAGAAAGCACACTCTGACCTAGTCTTGGCAAAGCACAACTTTTCCTATGGAAGGATATTCTAGGAAATAACTTCATGACAATAGATTAGGATAGGAAGAGAGGATTTTCTCCTAAGAAATAATCTACACTGTTAAAGCAAGATAAAGCAGAAAACCCAAACCAAATACTAAAAATTGTAGTAGTAAAACAGCAAGCAGTCACTGGAAAGAAAATATTATGGTTGTTATTAGCTACTACCCCAACTTTAATGAAATGCATCCAATATTAGGAAAAGAATGACAGAATATACTCTGAGAATAATCAAGAGTGTTATTTCTCTACATTCTAACTACATGCTGCAAGAATACAAATAATTTCTTTAATTTAAAATTCTTTTAATAATGTCAAATAGTCAAATTACTTGAAAGTATAAATGCTTTTTTTAAAATGTCAATTTGTAGGGACATTGACAGAGATAAAATATCACCCATAAAATCTATTTTAAAAAAATAATTTACAATTATATAACTTTACAACTAGAACTAACCACAAACCAACATATCTAACTTAGTTCTCTTCATTTAAAAAATGTAAAATTTTTAAAAATCTACCTGAAGAGATTAAGTTACCCAAAATCTTACAGCTAAGTTTGTAGAAAATTTGGGTTAAGCCCTGTTCAATAGCTTTTAGATAATAGCACACTGGATATTTAACTTTTAAGGAAAATTCACTTATATATATATATGAAAAAAATTGAAAAATAAAGAAAAATGATGGGAGGAAGGAAGAAAGGTAGAGAAAAAGGGAGAGAATGAAAGAGAGAGAGAGGAAAGGAAAGACGGAAAGAAGGAAAGGAAGAAAGAAAGAAAGAAAGAAAGAAAGAAAGAAAGAAAGAAAGGAAGGAAGGAAGAAAAAGAAAGGGAGGGAAGGAGAAAGGGAGGGACGGTGGAAGGGAGAGAGAGATAACTAATGGCATATGAGTTGTAGAAAAGACAAAATATAAATGACTTTTTACAGGGAAAAATAATACTATAAAATCTCTTCTACACTTGCATATATCAAATGATGATCCCTTTCCCATGGTTATGTCTACCATTTGAGCTCAGTGAGATGGAATTCCAGAAAAGGCAGGGATGGAGTTCTTCTCTAAAAGAACTTAGCTTTACTGAGTTGTATGCAGTGGCTCAGCTCAAGAAACCCTGAGTTATACGCCGGAAAGAAAGTATCAAAATAACTTTGATTTATGAACGCTAATGTTCCCTGAGTACTTGCTATGCTACCTCTTCAAAGATGACTTGTGTTTATATCTAGAATATAAAGGAACTGCTTCTTCAGTGACCAAGAAGGCAAGAAAAAGATATTAGAATCCAGTTGTTCTAATTTCTTAGTAGTGTGACCTTTTGGACATGTCGTTCAAATTTTGAACTGTTTTGTCTTTGTAATGGAAAGTATTATAATACTTAACGCAAATTTGCTGTGATAAATAGAAAAATATATGGGTAGCATGAGAAGGTGGGCTACCTGTAGAGGTTGCATAAGAGGTTACATAAGATTTCAATGCTGAGAGATGAGTTTATAAAGGAAGTATGATCTAAATTCTGTACTGTGGGATGTGTCTTCATGAAAGGTTTGGTTTACTATCAATAGAGCAACTAAGGTTCATTTAAGATTTTACTTAGAGTAGTAAAATAATTATATTTTTGTTCATTGTAGAAATGTCCACTGTCTGTAATTTCTTGAATATTAGTGAAAGCTAGAATAGAGAAAAATCAGGAATGAGGTGGTTACAGATATTTTGTGTTGATATTAAGTCTATTTCAGTTTAGATTATTATTTTGATCCATAGATATTTTCCAGTGTTTTTGTGTCTGATATTTGTTAAAATAAGTTAAAAATAAATGGGAAAATAAGCTCTGAATGTCATGACCGCACCATGACAATTGGTTATTGATTTTATGCTGCATCATTCTAGTAATAATACAAAATAAAGAGGGAGTCCACTTATGGGGAAAAAAAGAGAATATAAAATCATTTTGACAATTTCATATTGTATACTTTGCAATTGACTCTATTTATGCCATAGAAAATAAAGGAAACACTTTAATTTTAAATTCTAACTAAAACATTTAACCTTACATATCAATATTTACAACAAAAATAAACTGAAGCTATTATAAATGCTTTGCAAATATTAATACTTTTTAAACTTAAAAATCATATTTTAATTTTCTAATTTAAATACAGTATAATAAGTTGATTACAGTCCATAATTTTGAAGCTAAATGCCTTTTTAGTAGGAGAATCAGAAATGAGGAATCTGATTATGTTTATTGATCTGAAGAAAATTATGTTAAAGTTAAAAATACTACTTTGTAGTTTCAGAGCAAGCACATTAAACTAGATACCTCAGGGACGAGAAAATGTTAAAATACTTTTATTCCCTTTGAGGAATCATCCTAATGGAGTTTTGCATACACTAGGATTACTTTGTTGCAGAAAAGGTAATGAAATATAAATTAGGATGTAGAATGTATCACTGAAAAGCAGTGTTTTCATGGCATATCTGATATACTGTAATGCTGTTATCCTTCTGATACTAAATCTAAAGAGAAATAAACATGCTTTGTGGTATTTTGTAAGTGTTTGGACATAGTTTTTCCTAAAAAAATATTTGAGGCAAATTTTTAGATGAAGTGATGGTTTGGTCTATGAAAACTGAAGGTCATTATCTGGCTACAGGATTTAAAAATATAATCTACTTGCACTGACATTGATGGCAAGATTCACCATTATAAAGGCTAGTCTCAAAGAGCATTATTCCATTTTACTTAATAATCCTCAACCAAATTAGAGCTAGAAAATTTTAACTGAGGATCACATCAATTAAAAAAACTAGCCAGCTGGAATTCTCTGTGGCCCATTGCAATCAAACCTGATAATACTTTCACAGAGTATGTGGCTTCTGTCTAGGGCTACTCCCAACAATCTTAAGAGTTTAGTGCCCTGTTTTCCTTTATTCCTGATATAGTTGCTAATTCTCATACTAGGATAAATGACTTTGAAAAAAATCAAAACCATCCTCAATTTATACCTCAGCCTAACCTGAATTTAGCTATTTTTCCCATCTAAATCCAGTCTTGAAAATTCCCCAGCTGAATAGTATACTCACAAGTTCAATTACTTCATCACTCAGGCTTGTTTGCATTCTATATTTGCATTGTGTAATTAGACACTTAAAATTTTATCCTACTTAATTAAAAAATAATTCCACTCAAAAATGTTACACAATAGTTCTTGGCAAAGAAGGAGTTCCTTTCTTACAGATTTTTTCATATATTTATTTCTGTTTATTTTATCATATTCCATAGAAATGGGGTACCAGTGTGCAAGAGCTACAATTCTCATGGCACTATTGAGAATACATAGAAAAAATGAGAATGGGGTAAATTAAAAGGTAGACAAAAAATGTGAAGAGGAGGAGTAGAGATTTTTCAATGAAGATTTGAGAAAAATAAAATAGGGAGGTTATACTCAGGATTTGAAATGTGCTCTGTAGATAGCTATAAAGCATAAGCAACCCCCCTCAAAAATGTGTGCTTGAGATAGCTTGACTCTTAATCTGTATATAAAGTAATCTTGGATAAAGATACACACACAATGCAGTACTGGGTATAGACTTGATAATAGCTAAATTAGATAGTTAATAATTTTGTATTTCACATATTTTGGGAGTCCATGGATCACCAGGAGACAGGGAACACCCAAAGTGTGAGTCTGGAAATTCCTGGACTTGTAAATGGACGCTGAAACTGGCTAAACATAATAATCAATACATACCTCATGCATCTTCTTCCCCAGCCTCTTACATGTATCATTAATAAAATAGGGGTTGAAATTAATTACAAACATTCATGAAGTTAGTGAATTTAAGTAACGTAAGTTTTGGTAAACATTCAGGGACACAGTATGCTAGTACATGGAAAGAAGTGATGGCCAACACATTCAGTTTTTGACAGGTTATTGGTGGCAGAGTCATGGGTGACAATTTTTGAGCTGTTTTCCCTGTGAGGACATGTTTCTGTATTATTTTTTATGATAGAGAAAGAAAACTCAACTCCCTGCTTCCCCCAAATAGGATTTCAGGGCCTTAATGGCTTTAAAGTTTTTTATAATCTCTGGATACTTGTTTTGAGGGTTCCTAAATACATTTTTATTAGTTATAGTTTATGATGACATTCCTCTCTTGTAGGTCGCTTAAGCTCCAGATTTCGCCTTCCCTCATCACACCTTCAACCCTCCCCGCCTCAGCTTGAACAGCAAAGGGGGTTGTATTAAAAATTACTCTAGGACTCATCCTGGTCAGTCTCACCCTCTTTCCTGAGAGATCAGAAGGGTGTTATAAGGTCTGGAAAACTCCAAGGCACAGCTTCCCAAAACAGCTCTCCTAGCACAGGGGCAGATTTATTCACAAGTCGAGGTCTTGCAGCAAAAGGAGAAGAAAAAACACAGATGTGGGTCTCTCTGCCATATATATATATATATATATATATATATATATATATATATATATATATATATATATATATATATATTCCCCTCTATCTACTTTTACTGTTTACAGTTAGCTAGACCAACGCAATTGCACTCCAGCAGTCAGAATAAAAGCCTATATAAATCAGGTGATGAACAGTCTTTTTGCCCAAGTAGTAGTCCCACTGAATCTTTGAAATCAAGGTTGTTCATTTCCTCAATTCTTGTATCTATGGTGAAAACAAACATTTTCAGCATTACAGTATTATGGCAGAAGTCTCAAAGTTGTCATGGTAGAAAGGACAAATAGCAGACCAGATCCTTATCAAAATAGTAAATGAAAAACTTTATCACACTTTTCAAGGAATTATAGAGTTTGCACCTTATCAGATACATGGAAAATGCAAGGTGAGAATTATTATCACATTATAATTTAACTAGCATATTTGGTAAATTCTAGGAAATGAGAGTAGAATATTGTAAACCAAATCATTATTGGTTATAATTGTAAATATTGTTCTAAGTGTGAACTTCTTCCAGAGCAGATCAAAAGAGAGCTTGATACTTGTATGCAATCCTAGGGCATTGTTCTTTCTTTATATCTGTTAGCAAAGACCACAAACAAACATTTGATTTAACCAAACAGATACAGCCAACTCTTGAACCCTCTGTAATAATCTGGTCTACAAGAGTTTTGATTATCCTCTTGTACACATGATACCATTGTAGTCTTCTATACTAATGATATCACTCTGTTGGACTTGATGAATAGGAAGTAGAAAATACTGTAGATGCTTTGAAAAGACTCTTGTATGCCAGTAGATAGAATAAACATGAAAACAGAGTTGGAGGAATCAGGCTCCCCAACTTCAAAATATACCACAAACTTACAGTAATCAAGACAGTATGGTACTGGCACAAAAACAGAAATATAGATCAATGGTACAGGATAGAATGCCCAGAGATATACCCATGCACATATCGGCACCTAATTTATTTCAAAGGAGGCAAGAACATACAATGGAGAAAAGACAGCCTCTTCAATAAGTGGTGCTGGGAAAACTGGACAGCTACATGTAAAAGAATGAAATTAGAGCATTACCTAACACCATATGCAAAACTAAGCTCCAAATGGATTGAAGACTTAAATGTAAGACCGGACAGTATAAAACTCTTAGAGGAAAACATAGGAAACACACTCTTTGACATAAACCACAGCAAGATCTTTTTTGACCCACCTCCTAGAATAACGGAAATAAAAACAAAAATTAAAAAATGGGACTTAATTAAACTTAAAAGCTTTTGCACAACAAAGGAAACCATAAACAAGACAAAAAGACAGCCCTCAGAATGGGAGAAAATATTTGCAAATGAAACAACAGATAAAGGATTAACCTCCAAAATATACAAACAGAACATGAAGATCAATATCAGAAAAAACAGACATCCCAGTTATAAAATGGGCAAAAGGCCTAAAGAGCCATTTCACCAAAGAAGACATTAAGATGGCCAAGAGGCAGATGAAAAGCTGCTCAGCATCACTAATTAATAGAGAAATGCAAATCAAAACTTCGATGAGGTATCACCTCATGCCAGTCAGAATGGCCATTATCAAAAAAAATCTAGAAACAATAAATGTTGGAAAAGGTGTGGTGAAAAGGGAACCCTCCTGCACTGTTGGTGGGAATGTAAATTGATACAATCACTATGGGAAAGAGTATGGAGGTTCATTAAAAGTCTAAAAATAGAACTACCATATGACCCAGCAATCCCACTACCAGGCATATACCCTAAGAAAACCATAATTCAAAAAGACAGTTGCACCCCCATGTTCATTGCAGCACTATTTACAATAGCCAGGACATGGAACCAACCTAAATTTCCATTGACAGATGAATGGATAAAGAAGAGTGGCACATATATACAATGGAATATTACTCAGTCATAAAAAGAAATGAAATTTAGTTACTTGTAGTGAGGTAGATGGACTTAGAGTCTGTCATACAGAGTGAAGTAAGTCAAAAAGAGAAAAACCAATACTGTATGTTAAAGCATATATATGGAATCTAAAAAAAAAAAAAAAATGGTACTGATGAACCTAGTTGCAGGGCAGCAATAAAGAGGTAGACATAGAAAATAGACTTGAGGACATGGGGTGGGAGGGCAAACTCGGGATGAAGTGAGAGTAGCATCGACATATATACACTGCAGAATGTAAAATAGTTGGCTGGTGGGAAGCAGCAGCATAGCACAGGGAGATCGGCTCGTGCTTTGCAATGACCTAGAGGGGTGGGATAGGGAGGAGGGGAGGGAGGCTCAAGAGGGAGGGGATGTGGGGACATGTATATACATATGGCTGATTCAGTTTGTTGTGCAACCAAAACTAACACAGTAGTTTGAAGCAATTATACTCCAATGAAGACCTTTTTTTTAAAAAAAGAAAAGGAATACAATACCAAGCATTAACTGTAAAAGTGAAGTCACCAGAATGCTCAACTAGTGAGGATATAAATTGCTACAGTCTCTTGAAAACTGTTCAGCAGTATCTAATTAAGCCGAATTATTCATAAGCTAGGACCCAGCTATCCACTTCCTGCAATTCTCAAGAGAAGTGCAAACACATATTCAAAAGAATCACATACAAGGATGTTCATAGAAGCTTTATACAAAATTGTCCCCAGATGAAAATAGCTAAAAGTCCATCAACACTGAAATGGTAAAGAAATTTAGGTGTGTTCAAACAGTGAATCCAAAACAGCAATGAAACTGTATGGGCTATAATAACACAGAGGCATATGGATGAATCTCACACACTATTTTTTAAGGAAAGTGAACTGAGAATATAATATACTGTACGTTTCCTTTATATAAAGTTCATTAAGAGGCAAAACTAATCTTTGTAATCAGAACTCAGTGTACTCTATGTAATCGGAACTCAGTGTACAGTTTGCAACACACAGTGATGATGAGAGGGGACCTGTGGAGACCTCCAGGGACCGGGGATGTTCTGCTACTGGCCACGCATTGTCACTTGCTGAGAATTCATCAAGAGGTACTCTTCAATTTGTACAATTTTTGCATATATGTTATGATTCACTATAGAGATAATGAAATACAACATTTGATGTAGCAAAGTCTGAGGGATGAAAAGATGAACTATAAAAATAAACCTATGGTAGGAAAGAGATACTCATTCTTGCCATGTCTATTAAATGTAGCAGAAACATTGAAAGGAAAGTGATATTTCCTTGCTTTAAATAACAGTTTTAATATACTACCAAATGCTATTTGGTATGTAAAATGGGAAGGGGTTCTTGGCTATTTTTCTCACAAAGAACATGATTTTTCACTTTTATAATTTTCTCTAGCTGAATGCTATACTATTCAGCAGGTAAATTAAATGTATTCTGATGAAAGACAAATATTTAATGATCTATTTCAGGAAGTCATCTGCATGCATTTCTGAAAGATAATGCACAATCAGTAGTTGTAAATTAGTATTAATAGAAATTGAAAAGGAAAATGTACATACTAATCATATTACAGAATGGCCCTTCACTGGCTTTAAAACAAAGCTAATGTGCAATGTTCCTGAGACCTAAATAATGTGCTTGTTCAAATACTTTAAAATAACACAAACAAGTATCTTTCCCTCTCTAGGACACTTGGCATGTTGTAAGAGAAACTAACAGTGGTTTGACAAACATTTTTGATATTGTTCATGTCATCAATACATTGTGTCCATCAAGACATGCTATGATAAAGTAGTTTGCCAAAACATTTTGTGTTACTGGAGTATTTGTTTACAAACTGCTCTAGAATACCTATGGCAAAGAGGTCATTACTATTAGGATTCAGGCCAGTATTTTTAAGACTATGTCAACCCTATCATGGTTTAGAAAATCTAGAAATATCTATTCTTTCCTTCTTTCACTGAAAAAGTTCCTAGGAAAAAAGTTATGGGAGAATAAGGAAATAAAGTATATGCATAATGCCAATGGCATGTGGATAGTAAGTTACGATATTACCAGGCTTATCTGTTTTTCCAGTGCTCATAGCAGCCATTGCAGGTAAAGAACAGGAGAAGGCATCTTTGTTGCCAGAGTCCTCAGTCCCTATGTCTTTGCCATGTGCTTGTTTTCAGTGATGGAAGGAGAGTCCTGCAGTTCTCTCTCTTGTCTCAGAACAGGTTAGAGGAAATGTCATCTTAAGCATCTTGACACCACTATTTTTTTCCCCTCAATTCTTAGCGGTGTTCATTCTTTATCCAGGTCCCTCTTTCCCATATGATTTTTTTGTTTTTTCCTTTCTGAATGGTCGATCCCAGGGCTACATTTTCTTTTTTTCCTGTGTGAGAATTTAAAACAAAACAAAACAACAAAAAAGTCACCCAGAGCTATCAATGCTTCACAGGCCAACTCACCAAGCCCCTCCCACTCTCAACAGTATTCCGAGTTACAAGGAGTGGTGGGAGCTTTGCAGTTAGGGACACTCTGCTTTTAAACACCTTGACACTTGATAAGTTCTCTGGGATAGTCTTTTCATTTGTCACTGTTGGAGAGGATCCTAAATGCTGCAAAAGTCTCAATTTTTGACTATTTAAGGGTTGTTGAAAGACCAGTTTAACTATTCTGATACCCTTTTTGCAAATGATTCCTTAGATATTTTTCTGGGTGTCTTTACCTGTTCGCTATCTAAGTATCTATACATACCCGCTTCTGAAATATCTCTGGGATGTTCCGAAAAGTTAAAATTTGACTTTTTCTTAGTTTAAGTGACTAGTGATAAACTAATTTTGGAAACAACGGTGCCAAGTGTATCTTCAGAGAGGGTTCTCTTCTAAGATTCTCTGTAGACAAGCACTGTGATGTCTTGAGTTCTTGTGCATCACCTTAATACAAAGATAATAATAATAATAATAATAATAATAATAATAATAATAATAATTAAACAGATAAAAAACAATACCTTGAATTGTGTGGTGTGATGTAACAGATCAAGCGCCAGTCTAGAGTTAAGAGATCAAAAGTCCTTGCCTTCTTTGGCACCAAATAGCACTGTATTATTCAGGAATTCTTTAATTTTATCTGAATTTAATTTCAATTTTACAATAAACTTTTTTTAGACTACTAACCATTATACCCCAACATTCTTCAGTAATACACTAGCAGTTTTGAGACACAGAGGCAGTAGTAACCCTGAAGATGACAAACCACTTGAAACTAGAAAATGTAGATTCTGGATCCATAACGTTGAAACCTGCACTCAAATTCCACAGAGTATTTCGCATTAGGGAAAGAAATAAGGTGCTTGTACTTTGATCCCTGGCTCCACTGAATGTTTTCTTTAGCCATCATGACCCCAGATGGGCTAATTAAAAATATTTTCATTCTATTTTTGTATCTAACACCTTAAGATTGCAAGTCAGAAATTACAACAATGCTTTCTTAATTTTGGCCCTTCCCTTCTAATTAGTTGTATGGAAATAATAATGATGATCAAATATGCAAAGTGCCCTCTTCCCACACCTTCCAGAGAAGTCACAGATTTTGTTCAGAATATTTATACAAAATGCCTTTCCCTGAGACTCTACTTCGTAAAACAAAAAGTTCCAGATTTGTACAAGCCATTTTTTGTTGTTATTGTTTTGGTTTTTTTCTCCCTAAGTATGAAAACTGCTCTGATTTCTTTCTGAATTAACCAGTTACTAGCCAGTTAGTCTTGAATACAATACTTCAGACAGATGTTGAGAATAATATAAGAACATGTGTAAACTGACTCTGTTATATAAACTTTGTGTTTCTTTGCTGCTCCAAACATTATTCTAAATTACAATTCAAATATAAAAAATATTTTAAATGTAAATGTGAATAAACCTATGTTTTAGATCACTCTAAATGGTGTGCCTTCTATAACTTTGAATAGAAAATTAAGACTAGAATGTACATAGGGTTTCCCAAAGTGTGAAGGAGATTAGAGCATGAATGAAGCTGGGAAATGGAGGATTCTATCACCAGGAATTCTTTGAGAAACTGGTTTCATATGGAAGTCATTCACCCTATGGGAAACATACGAGTTTTCATTTATGTCTGAGAAAGAAATTACAAAACTTTAAGCTATTTTTATCATATATTTACTTGGTTTTAAAAATATACTTATTATAGCGGTAGTATAGTATATAAATATAATATAAAATACACACACATTTTGAGTGTTCAGTTTTACTTATTGTGTGAACAATCAAAATATTGGAGAACTGCTGTTAACCTATCCTAAATACACCATTAATTTCCCCTATGTACCCTCAATGTCCAGCCATTGGCTGCCATATGTTAGATAACTAATAATTAATTAATTAATTATTCTAAATGAAATTTCTGGAGCTGAAAATTTTCAGCAATAAATTATTGTAATCCTATTTGAAAGTTAGGTATTACTGAAAATCCTTCACCATGCATATTTTGCCTAGACTATCCTGTATTGTCCTAAACAACTCAGGGATGTATATTTTAGAAGACATGAACTTTTTCAAATCTATTGCCCAATATTCACATATATACCTTTTAGACTATTCAAACACTTGCCACAAACTTGAAAAAATGCCTTGGAATTGATTATTGTCTATGTGCTTGAAGAAATACTTGGAAGGTTGAAATACCATAAATTTGTCTTTTCACATATTTTCCAACATTTCAAACCATGCTATATTCATATACCAAAAATTTATTAAGATCTTTTATGAAATCTTTTTCTTTACCCTGAGCTTACAGAAAACACTAATACTTCATAATAAGATAGCAGGAATTAAATATTGCATTATTTTATGGCATGAAATCATAATTTTAAATGTTTATCATGAAAACTACAGTGGGGAATAAACATATTGTGTACTTTGATATTTTTAAAAGAGAATCTGAGATTAGCTATGAGCTGAACATAACCTGGTATTTTAATTAAAAGAAGAGACTATAAAGTCATTTATAAAAGCAGTATTAAGTTAGCAGTTTATTTAATTTTAATTTCATGTTACTTTTCTCATTATGCCTTAGGGATTATTTTGAAAACTGTGCTTGTCAATTTACCATAGGAGATAATATAATATATTCCAGGAAGATGCTCTTTGTAATAAAATTACAAAAAAGTTGTTAGCTTTTTAATGAAACAGATTTATCAACCTCAGTTCCATTTGAAATCAAGTTTCAACTGCCCTTGGTAAATGGTATGCTATCTTCTAATAGAGTACCTTTTTCTTTTTCCAAAAATAGAAACATTACCAACTTAATGTTATTGGAATGGCTCTGTGTAAACTGGCTGAGAGCAATAAATTGGTATTAAATGGGAACACTGTATTCCTATAACTTGTGATAACAGAGTTTTAAAATATTAATTTTCATTACTTAGTTCCCTGCTTTTATACGTTTTGTATATTATACTCAGTCATGACATATCAGATCCTAAGAGGCTATAATGTGCTTTTGAATATTGTCACAAATTATAAATGACCATACAATACCCATACTTGATAGTTCTAAAGTATATATTCAAAATAAGCAATGAGATATTATACGAATAAGCATTAACATTAAGAAATAGTAAGGGGACAAATGGAATATTTCACTATTTAAAATAAGGACCAAAAGAAGGCAAAATTTTACATTCCCAATGACTTTTTTTTTTCTTTTTACTTTAAGATATCAGTAAAAAAGGTGTGGATTGTCTGTTTAAACAGGCTGAATAACAATATCCAACCAAGTTATTAATGAATACCTCACCCAAGGGAAAAACTCACCTATGTACTAAAACTTGATTTAGGCAGTGGACCTATTGGCAAAATATGAAAGATATTTCTTCTTTTGGTGAAGGAAAATTCCAGCTTACAAAAGAAGTTTTTAAATAAACTTTTTAAAAAGTAGTTTTAAATTTACAGAAAAATTGCAAATATAATACCAAGAGTTCCTCGATGCCACATACCTAGCTTTTCTTGCTAGTATGGTGTATTTGTCACATTGAACCAATATTGACACATTGTTTTTAAGTAAAATCTATACTTTATTCACATTACCTGGTTTTTGCTAAATGTCTTTTTTTTCCCTGTTCTAGCATCCCATGAAGGATATCACATTACATTTAGTTGTCATATCTCTTTAGCATTCTCTTGGCTATAACAGTCTCCCAGAATTTTTTGTGACTTTGACAGTTTTGTGGTGTACTTGTCAGGTATTTTGTGTACTGTCGCGATAGTGGGATTCGTCTGATGTTTTTTTTTCATGATCAGACAGTGTTATGGGGTTTTGAGAAGAAAGAGGTAAAATGTCATTCTCATTATGTCACGTCAAGGGTACAAACTATCATCACTGTTGACTTTAACTTTGATCAGCTCTCTGTGGTAGTGTGATAGTTTTTGCCAGGTTTCTAGACTGTAAAATTATTCTCTTTCCCCCTTCCTATTCTTCACTGTTTAAAAGGAAGTCATGGGTTTTCTTGGTGGCGCAGTGGTCAAGAATCCTCCTGCCAATGTAGGGGACACGGGTTCGATCCCTGGTCCGGGAAGATCCCACATGCTACAGAGCAACTAAGCCTGTGCACCACAACTACTGAACCCACGTTCCACAACTACTGAAGCCCACGTGCCTAGAGCCCATGCTCCACAGCAAGAGAAGCCACCGCAATAAGAAGTCTGCGCACCTCAACGAAAGAATAGCCCCCCTCGCTGCAACTAGAGAAAGCCTGCGTGCAGCAACGAAGACCCAACGCAGCCAAAAATAAATTAATTAATTAAATACATTTTAAAAATTAAAAAAACAAATAAATAAAAAATAAAAGGAAGTCACTATGCCCAGTCCACAGTTAAGGAGCTGGGTGGAGTTCAAAAGTCTTTGCATCACCTGCCAAGTAGGTACATATTTAATAACACTCTGCACTTGAAATTTGTCTATTCCCTCCATTTCATTTATACAGTTAATCATATATTTGTATCTGTATGGACTCATAGATATTTTATATGTCAGGTTATAATCCTGACATCTTCATTTGCTATTCAAATTGTTCCAGCGTGGACCATTGGAAATATATTCCATTTGGCTCCCTTTGTCATGCTGTCGTGTGTGGGTATGTGTGTGTGTGTGTGTGTGTGTGTGAGAGAGAGGGGGGGGGGGTGGGAGGGAGAGGGAGACTTGTTACTTTTGGTACTACAAATCTATATTTCCTGCTCAATCCTAGCATCAACCTTTTACTAAGGATTCTCAGTACTTTTTATGGGAAAATATTATTAGAAATAAAGTTTGGGAACTAAATGTGCTTGTTGCTACTGAGGAATTGCTGCTTATAAGTCCTCTCAGCCCACAGAGCAAGGACACATTTGCATACCAACCTGTGTATACACATATATCTACAAATACTTCTATATTTATCCATATGTGTCTATATTAAGTTAAACAATAGTTTATGCTTATGCCTCCAACTATAATCCTTTACTACTTGTTTATCCTAGCTTTTTCTTCTTGCTTATCTATAACTTCCCAAATCAACATGAGAAAACTGGCTCCCATCACTTGCCATCTATTTATTTAATTGTTAATTTCCAGTATACATTCTGCATTCCATTCTATGAATCCCTAACCTCCTAAATATATATACACATTTATAAATAAATAAGTAAATAAATGTATATACACACATATATATACATATATACATAGTGGTCAGCAACAATTAGACAGAGATTTCCTTAAATGCCTGGAATTGATCATTCTCTCCCAGACTTTGCTCCGTATGTCTGCATGTTGGGTCATACCTTCAATGCTCAGGCAGGCAGGACAGGTTATTTGTACTGAGGCTCTGAGTCAAGACAAATAAAGAGAACCCTGTGCTGAAGAATTCAGCAATTCCTCTTCTGTTAATGATTTTTGAAATGTCAGAAAGGCAGATGAGCTAGGAAGAAGATAAGCTGTCTTCAGGTTCACATACCTGCACAATGAAAATGAAACAAATGATGGAGACATTCCTTAGAGTTTTGTAACTCAACGTGCCTTTCAGATACAGATTTGAGAATATGATGTGGATACAACCCAAACGGAAGAGCATGTGATGAATCTCTCTTACTTAAAAAATCTGCTGGAAATTATCCAATCTGAAGTTATGGGAGTGGGTAATAAAACAACAAATATGGAATGAAGAAAAGACTGGAGACCAGCGATAATTCAAGCACTTTCTGATGACACAGAGGGCTACAAAAAGGCAATGGTCTAAAATCATTGACTGTAGAAACAGAAATAAATAAATATTGGGAAAATATAATTTTATATTTGAGATGTAAAAGGAAAACAAGTCATAAGGAAGTTTAAAAACTGAATAAAAAAGAGAATGTGTGTAGCTGAAAAAGGTAATGAAAATGTAATGAAAGATTGTAAGAGAACTCAAAAACTGTAGCAGAATTTAAATATGCTTTTAGATTAAATATATGTCACATATAGAGTCCAGATTCTCCCACATATTTCCACACTATTTTTATCTAAATTATATTTTAAATATATGCATTCACAAATACAAAAAGAATCATGTACAATTTTAGGAAAGCTATGATAAAATATATAACCTTTCTAGAAAGAAGTATAACGTTAAAATTGACTATGAGTAAAGTACCATTAATTTATCAAGCTTAAATTACTATCATGGCAAACCACCTATTTTCTTTGCCCATTTCTAAAATTATGGCGTTTGGAAGATTTCTTTTCTTTCAAAGTAAAGCTTTGCTACCTTTTGTAAACTATAAAACATTTACAAAAAAGGCTTTTATCTGTGGCTGTTAAGAGAAGCTCAAGTAATGTACCCTGATCTCTTTATTCACATAGATGTACCATACAGAGTACATTTTAATTAAAGAAAAATAACAATACTTGAGTTGCAGTTATGCAAATTAAATGTATTATTCTATAACTGAAGAAATTGCTTTAGTGCCTCTAATTCAGAGAGACACTTTATAATGTCAGCTGTAAATTTTGTAGTTTCTCAAAGGATATTATTTCATGTGCCTTCCATTAATGTTATCAGGAACTGGATTGCAGAACTTTAGTTTCATGCTTTAAAAAGGTATTTTCATCTGCCTGCTAATGCAGGGGACACGGGTTCGAGCCCTGGTCTGGGAAGATCCCACGTGCCACGGAACAGCTGGGCCCGTGAGCCACAACTACTGAGCCTGCGCGTCTGGAGCCTGTGCCCCGCAACGGGAGGGGCCGCAATAGTGAAAGGCCCGCGCACCGCGATGAAGAGCGGTCCCCGCACCGCGATGAAGAGTGGCCCCCACTTGCCGCAACTAGAGAAAGCCCTCGCACGAACCGAAGACCCAACACAGCCAAAAATAAATAAATAAATAAATAAAGTAGCTAAAAAAAAAAAAAAAAAAAAAAAAAAAAAAGGTATTTTCAGTTAAGATTTTGTTGTCTGACATTAAAGATATACTTTTGAAATGGAATTAATTCTGACCCTTTGTTTAATAGTTTCTTCTTTAGGTAAAGAAAACCATACAGAATGTAGCTCTATTTTTATACACACCAACTAGGATGTTTAGTCACCTTAATAAACCAAGAAGGGAAAATCTTGGAGGTGTGTTATAGATATGAACCTATGTAGACATTCAAGGCATGTAGAGAGCCTCCTATTAACTCTTTGGATATAGAGTAGGGTTTTGTTGTTGATTATGATATATTTTTTGATTATTATGTGTGTTTTATTGATAAAAGCCTCAAGAGAATATATAAATTTGTGATACAATAATTTCAATGGCTAGAGTAAAATATACCCTTATTTTGAAGGGCAGTAGATAAAATTATGTGAAAATCAAGAGACACCGGCTTCTCACAATAAAACAAGTACAATTTACTTCATCCAAGAGTTAATTGCCTCGCACTTGAATGATGTCAACAACTCAAGAGGTCAGCTTCACCGCCTCTACACTCCTGTGAAATCCATCCCAAGATAAATATTTCCAAAAATCGATTTCATCAGGCATCCTCACCAGATAAAGTGTATTCTTCACATAGAATTGTAACATATTATTGAATATGCATGATCCCCACCATTTTTTTATATATTGAAATGGTAAGAAATGTTAACATTTAGAGAACAGAGGTCTATGCCTGACTCTGCCTGTTGCTAGTTCCGTGACCTTGAATAACTTACCAAGCTTCCTCATTTGCAAACTATTACAAAATAATTGTACATATTTAATAGAGTGTTGTGAAATTTAAACAATATGAGTAACCTGTCCTGAGAAGTGGCTGGCACATAGTAAGCATCATGATGTTATTTTATGATCAAATTATTATTGATATAATCATCATTTAGATAATAAAGTCTAAATATAATGTATTACTCATCTTTTTTATTATTAACATGTTACAAAGTGCTTTGTATACATCACATGTTAAAATAGATTTATTTAAATACAAATTTAAGAAAACAAATATATATTAAGAAATAATGCTAAAAAAGCAAAAAGTTATTTTTGATTGTAAATACTTTGTTTAGAAATTTAAGAATCCTTCATGATATCATGACAAAAATTAAAATAAAGTTAGAACAGCTTTAGAGAGTATTCCATGCATAATATGAATATATTTGCAGATACTAAATTGATCTAAAAATTTACCTTAAATATTTTAAATAACCTCTTATTTAAAATTAACATTTGTACATTTCATTCACCTATTTCCTAAAGTTTGATTACAACAAACAGACCCAAGGATATGACATCCTGACAATTTTGTCATCCTGCACACTGTAATTATAAATATCTAATAATATGTTGAATATATAAATGTGCAAGCCATGACCTCAAAATCAACCTATGCTTAAATCAGTTATATGATATTAATTTCATTTTCTGCCACCCCCAATACCGTTGTGTCATCAGCTGTTCATTCACAAAATTTTGATTACTTCTCTTTGCCCCAAAGTCGAGTCACTTACCGTGTACATTTATGTCTTCTTTTATAATGCCCATCATCTGGACCTTTATTGTCATGCTAGGTGAATGCTAACTAAGAAGAAGATTTCAGTAAAACATCTTCTCCTTTCAATTCCAGAAAATTAAAACACACAAGATCACATAAACTTTGCTCTAAAAGTTAATTTTTACTCTAAAAAGTTATATAATTATCATTCATGGTAGACAGAGTGAGCCATCCCATGGATACTTTCTCCAACAATAAAAATAAAGCGTGTCATTTTGTCTGCATGACTTTAAATAATCTTTTTAGGACTATAGTAGCTCATTTAAGTCTCTCTCAATGGTCTTTTGCTATGATCTGTGTATGCAGGTAAAACAGAGTATAAAAATTACTCAATTCAATTATTCTAAAAACCTTCCAGTATGATAGAAAAATTTGACCTTTTAATCAGTACAATTCTCTTTTTTTCCTGTCTTTCCAGTATAGGCTGGTATTCTTTTTGACAGCTGTACTCTCTCTGTCCCAATCAGTGTTCTATGTGTGCTATGGTAAGACAAATGACTTTCAAAACCCCCTTGACATAAAATAGATCACTTCCTACTTGGAGTCAAACCGGCCCACAGATCCCTGTTTCCTGTGAATAAGACCCAGAAAGTTCAAAAATATTTCTCTTGACAATAATAGGTTATTTATTTTTTATTCAAATTATGCTCATACTCATCTAGTGATCTCCAAACTTGGTGGTGTATGAGAAAGCTCTGAGATGATTTTACAAATAACATTCAAAATACCCATCTAGATTTATTAAAATCAAAATCTCAATATTGGTGTCTATTAATATTATAATAAAAAAGCACACCACCAATAAACTCTATTTCAACCAATTTTTGCACCATATTGAGGATACATTGATTTCAAAATGCCATGTGCAATAAAATAATAATTTCCAGCAAAGAATACAATAAAATACATATTTTCTTGAGACTTAGTGAGCATGCATTTAACCATTTTATACGGTGAATTGAAATATGCTTAGTTACTGCAATGGTATAATGATACTACAGATTCTCTTATACCCAGATTTCAGCTCACACCAATAATCTACTATTTTCCCCAGGATTTCTGCATATTATTAAGTGCTTAAAGATCTCAATGGTTCTCAGTTACAGTGTCCACAGAACTCAGAATGTCTTTCTCACTATATGCCTACACAGTTCTTATCTCTTTGATCTATGCCAACCATGCTTGAAAATCAATCTCTATTCCTTAGTAGTTTCAATGTAAACAAGTAAGCAAACATACCCTAACCAAATTTTCATTTTATAGCCTGCTGGTCTATAAAGCAAATTTTACCGAAGGTTTAGGAGGTAGAGGAGCTTACACTGCAGTTGTTCAAATAGCATAAAATTGGATAATAGATCACTCTTTGGTCAGCGTATCAGCAGGAATTCCTTTCCACCACTTTTTGCCACACGTCTAAGCCTCTTGCCTCATTGCCTGAGACTGCTGCCTCTGTCACTTCCTGTCTCTTCTCCTCCCTGCCACACCCACAAAGTTCTGATGTTACATATGTAATAATTTACCCCTTGTTTCTGTTTTATAGTCTTCTTATAACACATGCCCTTATGATCTCATTTGGAAACAAGAGGTGGATAAACTACAGCTGGCTGACCACATGCATCTCAGCACCTGTTTGGTTTTTTTTTAATTTAATTTAATTTAATTCAATTTTATTTTATTTTATTTTTAAAATTTTATTGGAGTAGAGTTGATTTACAATGTTGTGCTAGTTTCAGGTGTACAGCAAAGTGAATCAGTTATACATATACATATACCCATATGTATACTCTTTTTTTCTATTCTTTCCCATATAGGCCATTACAGAGTATTGAGTAGAGTTCCCTGTGCTATACAGCAGGTTCTCACTAGTTATCTGTTTTATATATAGTAGTGTGTATATGTCAATCCTAGTCTCCCAGTTTATCCCTCCCTCCCTTATCCTGGGATAACCATAAGTTTGTTTTCTACATCCTGACTCTACTTCTGTTTTGTAAATAAGTTCATTTGTACCCTTTTTTTTAAGTTTCTTGGAAAACAGCCATACCCATTAATTTATGTATAGCCCATGACTACTTTTGTTGTAAAAATGCAAAATTAAGTAGTTGCAACAGACATGGTATGGATGGCAAGACTGAAATATTCATTCTGTGGCCCTTTACAGAAAAAGTTTGTCAACCACCTTACTAAAGGATTTCTGGAATAGTTTGCTAAACAGAGACTCTCCAGTCCTTAACAAGACTTATGGGCCAGATGTTATTATAATTATTTTCCCACCCATTTCAATCTCTCTCTAGGGAAGTATTTGCAATTTCTGAATGTAGCATCTGTCCCCCAAATTCTCCCTCCGTGTGCCTCATGGAGTAGGACAAAATATAAAAAATGTGTTTAAACCTCAGGTACTTTCTCCATTTCAGGTTGTTGGCTGTACTTATTTCTTCTCCAACTCAATGCTCAACCACACCTTCATTTCTCCTGGTGGGAGGTGAAAGTAGCACTCTGAAAGTTCGACTTGCAAATATTGCTTTCCGACTGTGCCCTATGTCCTGGATACTTAGGGATTTTTTTGGTGTTTTTTGCTTTTTGTTTTTTTGCTTTTTTTTGCTTCTGTCAGGGAAGCTGATGTTCCACACCTAATCTCTTCAACTCTCTTCACAGCCAAATTTCCTCTAATACCCGGGGAAGGTAGGTCAGGTAGATTTCAGAGGAAATCTACAGGTCTTGGATGACTGGGGGATGCGTCAGTGTCCTTGGCTTAAAATTACTGACATGGGGATTTAATTTTGACTGAGAGGGAAGGCTGTTCCTCTAGACTACATATTCTGTCAGTCCTCTTTCCCACTTCCATATTTCTGAGACTCACAACTTAGAAAAGAGTATTATTAAGAAGTCTGAAGAAGTAAAAGACTCTTAGACACCTTCTATACTGCCTGAAATTTCCAGGAGTAATTCATTATAATTAGTCATCGCTCCTATGTTCCAACTAAACTTGGATCATCCCCCTGTGCTGAAGAAAATCTTTCAGAATTGCCCTTAGACTAAAAGTTTCTTTACCTTTAAACATATGCAGAATTGTCCACTCCTTCTTGTAATACATTGCAATAATTAGCATAAGCAAGTAGAGCACTATGGACTTTAACTCATATAGACTTCCTTAACGTCTTAGGGAAAAACCCAAATGAACTTTTTGGCCAACCCAATAGCTTATTAGAGGTTGAAATGATCTGTGTGTCACTTCAATACAATACTTACTTTATTTGATAATAGCAAAATGAAGGTTTTAAAAACTCACACAGTATTTTAGGAATGATAACTAAAATTCACTATTGTATATGTATATGTTATAAATATTTATGTGATAAAATAAACTATTTAAAATTAGTTTTTTTTTCCATTTTTGCTTTTCAATTAACATATAAGCCAAACCTTATTAACTTTAATTTTCATGAAGAAGGAGTTTCTTGGTCCAAGTCATACTACTAGAAAATTGCATATCCTGGACTATAAAAGTGTATACATTTAATCTCTTAGAGCTGATGGTGGAAATTGTGCTGTATCTTCTGTTAATCACAGCTCCTGGAAAGGTGGCAGGTGACAGCACTAGCTCTCAGACTCTTCAGGAACTGTCTGAAGAGTTCTCCTCATCCAAAGGCATGTGTTTTCCCAGTGCATTCTGCAACAAATTACCTGTCATCTCTGGTACAAATCCCAGTACCCTAACTCTACCACGGAAAATTCTGAAAGGTCACTTCATCTTCAGAGCTCACTACGGGGAGGCTGAGGTCTTTGCAGAGACTGCATTGAGACCAACTTCTCACTCTGCCTAATAGTGTCCCCTTCAAAATAGTGATCCTGAGAGCATGCTCTATTAAACACTCTGCACAGTAGTCTGGCTTAGAGTCTGCTTCTTAGCAATGCAACCTTCCAAAGAGTATTTACACACCATCTTCATGTTATTTTTGTACCTGCAGACGCTTTGTGGGTATCTCCCCACTGAAATCAACAATCTTACTAAAAAAAAATTGTCAAATTTGGATTGATTTTGTGGGAGGCAGCACACCCTTTTATGATAGTTCAAACATCTTGAATATGGGACCATATATCCTATACATAATTCCAGCATCCTCTGAGTGTAGGTGTTTGACATGTAAAAATTATTGCTGAAATGATAAGTGTTTGTAAATATTATTTAATTTGTGTTATCTAAGGTGTTGATAAAATATTTTTCTTAACTTCTTGGTGTTTGGAGTCTAGTTATTTTGCACAAGGATGATATAAGCATTACCATGCCAATGTGTCACTCAGCATTTGGATTTACTAATCTGTATTTTCAGAGCTGTTTGCCAACTAATATGAAGAAATATTAATGAAAATAACTAATATTAATAAAATAAATATTTTCATTTTGCAAAATAAAAGTTCATTATTTTCAGACACACTTCTGTGTTAAACAGCTTCTTCAAAGTAAAAGGCTGTTTGTAGATGTCTTGCTTAACTCAGCACTTCTTTCTCATTTACATTCATGGCTTTTTCAGGGTCTATGCAGTTAGATCTCAGAATCCTGAGTCACAACCTTACTTCAGAAAGAATCATTTCAATCCATTGGTGAATATTGAAGTCTGAAGTGATAAAATTTAAGGGTATCCTAGGGCATAACATTGCTCCAAAAATATAGAGAATTTGGACTCAGTTCCCTGTTGATAGTCACACTAAGAAAGTGTTTTAAAGATTTGTCAGTCTACACTTTTATGAATATGAAAAGCACTTTTACAATTGACTTTTTTAACCACAAGAAAACTGCCAAAATTGTAGTCCTCTGTCTTTTCAAAAAATGCACAATGAGTTGCCAGCTAATTTATTCATATATTAAAGAGTAATAAAATCTTAAATTGATATGTAAATATATATATATATTTAATAATGTATTAAAATTCATGTCTTAACATGTATCTACAGACTTTCTCTGTCACAAAGAATTGGAAATAGTTAACCAAAATTGTCTAAAAAATAAAATGTCTATTATTAGTCATTGAGTAAGAATTACTTTGTTTAAGTATAAAATATGATTTAGTAAATATATTTAGTTCAATAAGGAAATTTATGTTATTATATAAATAATACACATATTATTTGAATTTTAAAACATGGGTATTTGCATATCCAAGCCAATACTCTTTATTGTATAAATAGTTGATAATGCTATGTACTTATGGTGCTATACTATGATCCAATATTTCTCTAGCAATTTCCTACTCAATTTTTCCATTCTACTCAGGGAAAAGACATATTAGTCTCAGCTTCTGCCTAGAGAGTATGAATTCAGCATGACTTCAACCAGCAGACATCTGAATAAAAGGCTATCATACACCAGCCAGATCATTATCTAAGAAGTTTTGGAATGAAACATTTATTTCTATCGTTGTGATGGACATTGACAGATGTACCTGGCAGAGGAATGTCCGGTTAACTGGAAGAAATACATTTTCCAATGTATCTATAGCAGAAACATAAAATGGAAATAACACAAAATGTTCACATGGACTGTCTTTAGACTCAAAATATACTGATATGCACACATTACTGCTGTTTTATTCTAAACTTCCCAACTCCTGGTATCCTCTCTTCCTCTCTTTCTCTTGCAATGTCTGCCTCTGTAGTCCTTACAATGTGGACCACTTCACTGTTCCTGCACCCTTTCTTTAAAGCGTCATTACTAGTCAATCACAGGCGTTATTCATGGTCAATAAAACTGTATGCATAAGGATAGCACTGCTCATCCAACCTTAAAGTGGAACATAAGAGCTGAGAGCTTCTGGCAGTGCAGACCATCTTGAAAATATGACATTAAAATCTTCTGCAGTAAGAAGTACATAAAGTGCCTGATTTCCATCCACCACAACGAACAAAAATGATACTATTAATTTAGTGCCATATTTTTCAAGATCATGGGAGGTTATCAGGGTTTTGAGTTTGCTATTCAGGGGTACATTTCTGGCGCTTAAACTTGTCATCCAGACACACATTTGAAATACATTTAAAAATAAATAAATATATGAAAGCTATTTATAGAGCTCTATCAAGTCCCCTTCCGCCCCACCATATACAGCTGGCTGGCGTGTCCAGGGTAGTGGGTTCAATTCACTTATGGCTCTTCCCTCCCCTACCCCCTCAACTTACCACAAACTCGTATTGCATCAACACTATTCTATAAAGCACCCAAATGTTCAACTTAAAGACAAAGCCCTTGCTTTTCTACCTTTGTATTCTCTGTGCCTGCCACTTGGACTTTACTGAATATTTTTGGTAAAAATAATTAATTGGATTACAGATAACTTGATATAGGAGCCAGCTTTTAATTAGGGCAAATATATATTACACATTTTTCCTTTTCTATCTAACAAAATATTCCAAATAATTTTCAGTCGGAACCACAGTTTTGACAAACCATTATATCAAGATATTTTAACATGGCCAACTAAGAAATTAATTTGTGAATGTATTTTATTTTAATTAGTTAATTTTTAATGTAAATTACATCACTATATAAAGCTCCTGGCTACATTATTAAACAGTTTACTTCTAGAGAGTCAGAGAGAAAAAAGTATTTCAACCACTGAAAATTTGGTAACTGAGGAATTATAAATAAGGCATTGACAATGGAGGTCGTAGAAAAAAATGAACCAAGAAAAATTATTAAAAAATAAATAAAAGAGAGAAAATAATTTCTTAATGATTGAATCCCAGAAAAATAATTTTTCTTTTAATTATTCAGAAGGGCAGTTAAGTTTCTTAATAGCTGTCCAGAAATCATCTGATGCCCATTGGCCTGTGATAAATATAAAACCACCGACATAATTAAAAATGACTTATTCAAAATAGATAGCTCTCAAAAGAAGAAAAAGTAACTTATTCTTGGCCACTGTTTAAAGCAAAAGATTCATTTAAATGAATTTTCACCTTCCAAACAATTAAAATCATGATCATTAACTCAAGATATTATTTGAATCTTAATCACAGGGATTCATGTAGTAGGATTTTGTAGAGTGCTGTAAAGTCACATAAAATTTCCTTTATGTCTTTCAGTTACATTCATTACACTTAAATGAACAAAAATGTCTTAATTAAAACTTAAAAGTGTAATTAGACAATTTTTAAAAAAATACAGAGTTATTTTTAGTCACTATAAATTGCAAATTACTGTGATCCATCATTTGAGGGCGAAAACTCAGTTTAAGAAATAAAATTTAACCCCTAAGTAAATTTGGTAAAGCCATCAATAAAACACTAAACAAATAAATATTCAGCACTGTTGGATTTTGAGGTGGAAAGGTTAAATGTAATACCTAATTACTAATCAAATTTTGGCATCCAAGACTCTCCATCTCGGATGACAAAATTTTTAAAAATAGTGTATATATAGGATGGATAAACAACAAGGTCCTACTGTATAGCACAGGGAACTATATTCAACATCCTGTGATAAACCATAATGAAAAAGAATATGAAAAAGAATATATATATGTGTATAACTGAACCACTTTGCTGTACAGCAGAAATTAACACAGCATTGTAAATCAATTATAGTTCAATAAAATATATTAAAAAAATTAACAAACAAACAACAAAAAGAAAACCTATGTATGGCATCCATTAAAAAATAGGTCATGAGAAACAGATATAAATCAATATGTCAGTCAATAAGAGGATGTAGTTATGGAAGAGAATGAAACAGCTCTAGCTAAAAAGAGCTTTGAAAATATTTGCAATTGAGGCAACTCTTTCACCACATGGATGAAAAAATATGCCCTTCCTACAGGCATTACATATCCTTAGAGAAGGACTCAGAAGGTACTACACTATACACTTTTCATTCCATTAATAAAATCCTCTAAATCAGGCCCTCCTGTCTTGGGAAAAGTTAGAGGGGAAAGATGAACCAAGAAAGCAACTCTGATAAAAATGCTACCACTTAGAGCCACAAGGCCAGAGAATTAAAGAGTTTCCATCAAGACAGTTAAGGAAATCAGATAAATCTTGTTACCATGTTGAATAATTTCTAAGATGTTATTTAAGGTGTTCACTAAAAGCTGATTTTGAGTTATCATTTTTCTTTGTTAACAAAGAGATCCTGGTGTTGGATAGTGAAGGGTTATCTTAGCCCCAGGCTTTTTTTTTTTTTAATATAGGATTGTCCATCTTTACAAATTGACCTAATGCTGAACATCAGTATTACTCCAACCAAACTATTTTGAATGAGGCTTTGTATCAAAGTAAATAAATAAAAATCAATTGTATCATGGAAAAAGAACCAAATATATTATCTAAACGTTAAACTGTCTAGGGTTCACTGAAAGCAGAGATTATTCTAAGATTTTAAACTTTTTTTCTTTGCAAATCTATACTTTAGCTGTTTCTTTGCCAACTGACACTCCTCTTTCCTTTCTTCACATTCCTTTCCTTTCTCATGCCCTTTCTCTTCACCATCCTTCCCTCCCCTCCTGTCTCCTCTACTCTCCATTTCTTCTTTTGTCTTTCTTCTCATGTTCTCTCATTCCTTTATTTCTCTTCTCTCCAATTTGTCACTATCTTTCAAGTACACACAGACTGCAATTCATAAGTAGAATTTTCTGAACAGGACAGAAGAGCCATCCTTTGTACCTCCTTACTTCAATTCTCCAAGAGAACTTTGACAGATAATCAAAGGGAATCACTGGCAGGAACATCTCATCAGGCTTATCCCCAAACAAACCCATAACATATAATGTAGCCAGAGTTATAGCTTGAGCTATTTACTTTCTGAATGGCCCTCAGTATCCTTTCTTTCACTTTTTCTGCTTTACTCTGTGTCCTGCAAGTTTGATCTCTATGAACCCCATCACCCAGGTTCCTTTGCCTTCTGTATCACTTGGATTTGACCAAGGAAAATAACGAGCAGTAATTTGAAGGGAGGGAGCAGAGACAGGTTAGGATATTTTATTATTCCTGCTTTCTCCCTAAGGGGCATCAATTCTAATGGTGTTAAATTGTTCTATCTATGACCAGAGCTCCTTTCTTGTGGGCTTGCTTTTCTTTTCCAACAGTTACAGCTCTTGCCAGGTTCTGGTGAACCTACTTCCCCCATCCAGACCCAAGGAAGTTCTTAGTCCCATGGCTATTCACCATTCCTACTTGGTTCCCTTAGGTATGTCCGTGTTTCTCTAAATAAGTCTTTCATTAATTTACATACAACAATTTTTATAATTATGTCACCTGTTTCCTTCTGAGACTCTAATACAGTGATTTAACATAGGTTCCAGAAATGATATCTCAAAATGGATTTTGGATTAAATTGGTCATGTATTTGATGAGCAAGACTTGGATACCCTCATTATCAGATGAATATGAGACATTGGACATAGGTAACCCACAACATGAAAATGATCCTCTACTATAGTATGGAATGGAATGAAGGAAAAACATTGAGAGATAAGTGGCCAGAGCACAATAGTAGCTATAAGACAGCAGTGATTTTAAAGATTATGCAAAGTTTTAGCTTTTTTTAACTCCTCCAAGGAGCATACACAATGTAAAATGCAAATTTAAACATTCTATTCTCAGTTCAAGGAGCAGGAAGAGAATCATAGAGTCTCTCTCTCTCTCTTTCGTTTTAAGGCAAAGTAAACTATTACCTTCTAGCCAAAGCCAGATAGGGTTGTTACCTCTTTGTGAATGCCCTGGAGGCTAAGAAATATTTTTATATATATTTAAATGGTTAAAAATCAAAGTAATAATAACACTTTATGATGCATGAAAATTACATGAAATTTTAATGTCTTTAGCTATTAATTCAATTTTATAGGGGCAGGGACATGATCATTAGTTTAAGTGATGTTTTTTCTGCTTTTGTGCTACGATGGCAAAGAGAATAGTTGTGACAAAAACCATATTACCCACAAACCTAAAATATATACTCTTTTAGAAAAAGTATGCTGACCTTGCTTTAAAGGAATCCCTTTCTTCTATTGCAGGAAGAAAGGGAAAGCTGTGGATCGGGCCTAATGCATGCATATGGTTTACATAATTGCAATAACTCTGGTTACTCAGACTTGGGTATTTACCCAATATTGTCTCTGAAATTAATGATGTAAACCTGTCACTTACAAAAAGAAGGAGGAGGAGAAAACATTCAATGTTTATTGTTGCCAAAGATAAAATTTGAGCTATTAAAGCAAAATTAAGTTTTGGAAACTTGTAACAGCCACTGTAAGCTTGACTGACTTCCCAATACTTGACTTTTCTGACAAGACAGTGGCAATATTAATGAATGTGATTTAAAAGCAAATATTTTATACTGAAATGTGTCAACATATGAAAGAACTGAAATGCTCAGTGATCCAGTGTTTTCTGAATTAGCAATAAATAAAGTTGCAAAATCATGCATGAGCAGAAGAGCTATTCAAAATACAAAATAGATCAATGGATTTTAATGTAACAGAGTGCATTAAATGTTTAAATGTTTACTGATATGGTTTCCAATTCCACAGTGCAACTAACTATTAAGAAATTACAATATGTTGAGTTTTGCTGTAGTAGCACAGAAAAATTTCCATTATCTGAAAAATCTATCAAAATACTCTTTTCTTTCCAACTAAATACCTGGGTCAGATCAGATTTTATTTGCATACCTCAAAAAACAATATTGAAACAGATTGAAGGTAGAAGCACACATAAGATGTCAGCTACCATCGATTAAACAAGCATGAAGTATATTTGCAAAAATGTAAAAAAAAAGATGTTCTATTTTTATTACTTTGAAAAAATACGCTTATATAGCATAATACATACATATATACAATGTATGAGTTTGATCTCTCAAAAACTGCTTCTATCTAACTTTTTATATCTTCTCTTATATTTATATGTGAGCCTTGTCTTTTTTCTTTAGTATATTACCTTTGTGTTTTAGTCTCTACCTTTTATATTATCAGGTTTTCTCACATGTACACTGACACTCTTGTGTTGTTCACATTTAAGACTGAGGCTTTAAAAATTTGAGTATCTCCACTGACTGGTGATATTTGTTTAATAGTTCAGTAATAAACTGGGGTGATTTGATGATAGAATTCCTCATGTCCACTTCCACAGGTGTGGCTTCCATCATTCCAGGAGTTCTGTTGGAGAAGTGGATTGAGAATTCCACCGTCTGGTGTATAAGAATGGACTTCTCTCTGCATTTTGTGTTTGGCATCCTCATTTGCAGCTTCCCCTTTATCCGTTGGTTCAGAGAGCCTTTGGTTTACCAAAGGCTAGATAAATTAAACCTTCTGTCTTTTATTGTATTGGGGAAGGGACACGGTAGAGATGGTGATAGAACCTGGGGATTTACTGAGTTTACAATTCCTCAGTATTTTAGCCACTCCCTTCACACCTCTTTCCTGACATACCTGGGACCACTAAATTTGAGTCTAAGGAATTATAAAGTGAAAAGCAGTCTGTTTCTCTGAGATCTTTACTACCAATATTGGTTACTATTCTGCCTAACAATCCAAAGCGTCTTTTATGTTTTTGGTCCTTCGTTTATTGAACTCTATATTTTATTCTCTGAACCTACCACACAACACAGCATAATAATTAAGTTATAATCCACGCATACAATGCATAGACCCTTCTTAATAGGTTCAGGAAATATGAGCTGTAGAACATAACCTTTACTAGGTCAGAGTCATAAAATCTGTCATTTATCCCTGAGGACTACTCCTCTTATATCTACGTCCTTTCCCACCAAGAAATCAGTGTGTGATGTTAAAATTCTTCCTGACAACAGAGAAAATTATATTATTATGAATCCCGAGAAACAGCAGTAAATATGTTTATGAGCTTAATTATATGACAATAAATTAAGAATAACTTCCTCTTTTGCCTCTGGACAATTGGTAGTCTAACATTTCACATAAGCATGGATTTATGTAATCATTTTAATTAATTTAAATCCTGTCTCTCCTGTGGCTTCATTATGAAAGAAAAATAATTTTACGTTTAGCAGTATGTCTCAATGTTCACCACTGATTTTTCCTAAGTAGAAACTTTCTAAACTTCCATGTGTCTATTTGCTAATATATTGCCATATACAATGAGTCTGAAATTTAATGATTTGTATTACTGAATGGCCTTTTTTTTTTTTCTTAAAGTAACAATGGTCTAAAACTTGGCAGTAAAATATGTATATAAAGTATTAAGGGTATTTTCTTTTGCTATTCAGGGAAAAGGAAGAATGTGAAAGTATAGGTAGCATAAGACTATAGAACAATGCATGTTTTTCTTTCTTTTTGGCTAAAAACTATTCTCTCCTCTTCAAATTTTCAGGGTTATACAAACAGCCCTTGGAAGGGGTTATTGGAAGGGATTTTGTTACTGAGTGCAAGAGCTTATTGAACCTGTGACCATGGAAGTCACGATGCTGGAGACCTAGAATGATCTATATTTTCAATTAGCTAAATATTGACAGATAATCAGAGATACAGTCTTATTACCAGATCCAAGCACCATACAAAGTATATGTGGAAGGAGGGTTGTGAATTTTTCTCACTCTAACCAACAAATATCTTTTATCTTGCTCTCCAATACGATTCATGAATATGTAAAAGTGAAAGAATACAGTTGATTCAAAAGCAATATAATACAAGCAGTGGGATAGTACAAGTTGGAGCCAAAAGGGAAAGTCGTGTATAGTTTAGAAATTCAACTTTTGTAAATTCGGAGGAATATGAAAAGTCCCTTCAGTTCATATAATATCTTCATATTAAGATATATCTATCAAGAGAAGATGAGATCAATGAAATGAACTAACAACCCTAATGAAAACTATCCAGAAAACACCTCAGATTTTCTTTAGCAGCTGACATTTGCTCACACGATTTGCTAGCCCTCAGTGAAGAATATGTAACAAGAATCACAATTGTGAAAACTTTTATAAAGGACTAATTTATTTATTGTAAAATGTTTCCTAAAGTTTATTACCAAATTATTTAATTTTGTATATTTTCCATCTTTTGAATTTAAAGAGCTTTGTTTGAGGGTATTAAATTATACATTATTTAAAAAGGAATATTATATGAAGTGACTTGTATTTAAGCAGTCTTGCTACTTCTCTAAAATTATGCTAGATGCTCCCTTTTCAAATGACTGCTTAGAGAAAAGTGCATGAGACATACTCTTTGATATTTACGTTGAAACTTTCTGACAGCCCAATCTGCTTGAACGTACTCTGCTCCTCAAATCTTTTTCTCTCTCTTGTTCTTTCTCATGAATCACTAAATCTGTGTAGCTCTCTTTTTAAGAATGAGTAAACAGAAAAATCCTTTGAACACATCATCAAATATGTTCAAACACATGATTTCCCTTTAATTGCTTTAAATATTAAATCATGTTTATATTCATTTGGTATCACTTTTATAAACACCAAATTAAAACTATTGATTCATAATAGGTATCTGGAAGGTTTTAGAAAATTATACAAATTTTAATATCCTTAAAGTTTACTATCATCCCAGTGTAGGATTCAGTTACTTATCCTATTTAGTATTCTTTCATCCATTAAATGTGAATTCTTCCATCTTTCTTTCTTAATAATTCTTGATAACTCTTCATTCAAATACTTCTGATTTTTTTCTCCCCTTTGGGGACGAAATTTTATAATAAGTGAGTGCTCCTATCCAGCATATAAATGTTGTCTCTTCTATTTCTGTCCCCAATGTCTTTTAACTTTACTTACATACATTTTCTATCATTATCACTTCTTTATGGCTTGTGATAGAGTTCCCCAACCACATCTTCCAGCTCAAGTATATGCTCATCAACTATCTGTTTTGATACTTAGTTCATCTATGAAATTTTACTTTCACCTGTTATATTGTTCGTACCTAGAATTTGAATTTGATTCAGCGTTATATCAGGTGTTACTGATGTCTGTTTACATTATCATTCCATAATTTTTGTGGGTGCTTATGTGCTTACATAAGAATTTTTTTCTCTGTGTTACTGTTTTTGTTTTGTCTATTATTACTCTTCTTAGTGTGTTTATTCATCTTTAATGGCCATTGTGGTCTCCAGGAAACTAGCATGGTTCTCCTGTGAGCTCAAATTCCATTCAACTATCAGCTAAATTAGCAGGTGAAATATACAAGAAGAAAGGATCAGCCACTCTTAGTTAGTACGGACAAGTGAGAAGTCCTCCTGGGCAAAGACTGCCCAACTCAACCACATTGTGATGGTTAATATTACTTGTTAACATGACTAGGCCATGGTACCCAGTTTTTGGTCAAACACTAGTCTAGATGTTACTGTGAAGGTATTTTTTTAGATGTGGTTAACATTTGTATCAGTCAACTTTGAGTGAAGCACATTACCCTCCATAATGTGGGTGGACCTCTTCTAATCAGTTGAAAGCCTTCAGGGAAATAAAACGAGGTCCCTCTTCATCAGTTGAAGAGGGAACTCCACCTTCAGGCTAACTTGGGACCCAACCTGCAATATTAGCTTTTCCCTGGGCCTCCAGTGTGCCGGTCTACAGATTATAGACCTCTCCTCTTATAAATACCCTACCTCATTTTACTCATACCTGTCGCAGGGATAATGAATCAAAACCTCATTTTTTTTAATAATAGAAAGTATGAGAAATCAGGTTGGCTCAGAAAAACATGGAAAGAAAGGTGAGCATACATCAAGTGCTATCCTCCAAATTATGCTGTCTTGTCTCCCCTCACCGACTGCCCACTACAGTCCTTTCACCGCAGCCCTTAGCACTAGCCTTTGCACCCTAACGAAAGCCACGGATGCTTTTATCATTTAGAGCTGTTTCTCAGTTTTGTGTAAGTAAAACATCTCCAGGGTTGCATATTGGGAGGGAAGTTGTGAGGCACTATGTGATGTTCAGTGACTCATCCTGTCAGACCAGAAGGAGCAGATCATTTTATCTGGTTTATGACAATTTAAAAAAAATCTAACTACAACTTTAAATGTCTTTTTTTTTTTTCCTCTTTTCTGGCAATTTGAACCATTTTACCTCTGTGCATATGTGAAGTTCTTTGTTTTGTTTTGTTTTTTTTTTAACCATCTTAACCATTCAAAAATAATTCCATGACATAACTGCAAGTAGAAAAATATTAATATATAAAGTTTGAAATGGAGGTACAACTTCTGCAATGGCAAAAAAAGAAAAAAAACAAAACAAAACATAATTTGCCCCTCCATAACAGCGATCTTCAGAGGAAGAAGGGGAGGGGCAGGGGGAAAAGAATTGTCCCAGCTGCTAAGGAAGTCTAAAGTATATAAAGTGAATAAGTATATATATATATTTTTAATTTTCGGTCTGATTCCCCACCCAATATAATGCTTTAAACCCTCTCTCTTCAGATCTTGGCATTGCTCTGCAACAAGGCAACACACGGTGCTCTATAGTTATTGCAGTTTATCCTTACTATTCACACGATCACACTCATGGAACCGGTTAAAATAGCTTTGTAATGATATCAAATTGTGAATGCTGTTATAGATCACAAAATTAATGTGTTTGTAGGAAATTTAAGCTGTAAAATGAAATTTAATTGGAGGCATTCAAAACCAATAGAGAGGGAACAGTTAAGCAAATGTCAGTAAGGTCACTGGGCAGCTATTTCATGGTCAGGTCACTTGATTTCCTCATCTCACATCATAGAAAATGAATTACAAATTGATTAAACTTCTAAATGCAAATATCGAATGGGAAGAAAATATGGGTGAATTAAAGAGCTCTGTGCAAAGATGTGTTTTGCCTTTCTTTTATCAAAAATTTTAGTTCCATACCCTCATGTAAATCTTTTTTATTTAGGTAATCTTTTAAATAGTTTTAAGTATTCTGCTAGCTGCATAATTGCCATTTTATGGACTTCATAAATTAATTTAGATATAACTTCCCAATTTTAAATATTAGATTCTTTTGGAACATAAAATATTTTATGTGTATCAATCTGATTTAGTCATTTCTATGTTGCTAAATAGATTTTTATGACATTTTAAATATATAAGTAATATACAAATCTTACATATTGCTCTATAGTGTTGCTTTTGGAGTGCTACTTTGAATAATTATTACCTTTTTTTACAATATTGCTTCTGTTTTATTTGATTTGATTTGATTTGAATTTTTGAATTTTATTTTATTTATTTTTTTATACAGCAGGTTCTTACTAGTTATCCATTTTACACATATTAGTGTATACATGTCAGTCCCAATCTCCCAATTCATCCCACCACCCCCACCCCCGCTGCTTTCCCCCCTTGGTGTCCATTTGTTTGTTCTCTACATCTGTGTCTCTATTTCTGCCCTGCAAACCAGTTCCTCTGTACCATTTTTCTAGGTTCCACATATATGCATTAATATAAGATATTTGTTTTTCTCTTTCTGACTTACTTCACTCTGTATGACAGTCTCTAGATCCATCCACATCTCTACAAATGACCCAATTTCATTCCTTTTTATGGCTGAGTAATGTTCCATTGTATATATGTACCACATCTTCTTTATCCATTCGTCTGTTGATGAGCACTTAGCTCGTTTCCATGACCTGGCTATTGTAAATAGTGCTGCAATGAACATTGGGGTGCATGTGTCTTTTTGAATTATGGTTTTCTCTGGGTATAAGCCCAGTGAATAATTATTTTTAATTGTTTATGAATGGTATAATAAAGGAAGATAATTTGAATCTCACAAAGTCTGAGAGCTTTCTGAAGCTATTATTATCTATTTCCTATTAGTTTTCTAACTTCACTAGTTGATTCTCTTGAGTTTCCCGTAGACAAATCATTAATGGCAAATAATTATAATTCGTATTTTTCTTTCTCACCAATTTACATACCATTTGTTATGCCTGCCTCTTTAAATAGATTGGTTTATTCTTCCATAAAAAATAATAATTATGTAATAACAAGAATTCAGTCTCTTCTGATTATTGTCTGTAATGTGACCATTTCTTCTATTTTATCACTAAATAGGCCAGACTTTCAGATATATTAATCTATTTTCTGGTTTACTAAGAATTTATTTTTCTTTTGACTGGGATTGTATGTTGATTTTTATTAATGTCAGTTTAAAATATCTTGAGATCATCACTATGAGGTACCTTTTTCTACTTATATTTAATAAATACTACAAATTAGATGATTAGATCTCCTAATTTTGAATCACATTTACATATATAGAAAAATGCCACTTGCTTTTGATCTATTGTACTATTTAAATAGTACCTGGGTTGATTTGATACTAATTTATTCAAGATTTTTACATTAATATTATACTATGTTAATAACACATTATTTCTAATCTAATGTAAACCCAAATGCCCATCTCTGTAGAATGCATAAATAAATTGTATATTTCTACAATGTAATGTGACACAGGAAAGAAAAGAAATAAAGCACAACCTCAGAAATATGACATTTAGAAAAAGAAACCAGAAACAAAAATAGGCTTTCTACATGATTCCACTATTTATAGATGTCTTAAACTGGAAAGACCAAACCATAAGGTCTAGGGACATTAAGGAACACATACTTAAGTGGTAATACAAATAAATGGAAAATAATATAGTGAGTGATTATCTTAAAATTCAGGGAAAAGAAGGTAGCTATATGCCATAACACACATGAAAGTTTCAGACAGTTTTTTTTATTCTTTCTTTGGTTGATGGTTCCATTCATTTTCACTTTATAATAATCTTCTAACCTGCCTGCATCTTTTTTTTAATGAACATTTTTGTATTTTGGTAACATTTCACATAAAACATACTTAAATGTTGGTCATACTTATCAAAAAATAAATAAACTTTAGGGAAGGTATCCAATACACTGTCTAAAATTTCATACAACCTGAAGGTTTAAAAATAGTTTGAGCTGGCAGATTATGGAAAAGCCCTGCCTTACCCACCCTTAAGATGAAAAAAAAAAAAAGAGTCTTTAGGAAACGGTAGCGAGTGTGGAGAGTTCTTCAAACTAAATATATCAAGAGTTCAATACAGCTTCCACAAGGAAAAATGTGGCATCAAAAGGATTAGGACTTAGAATATTAAATAGTGACATAGCAAAGTATCAACTATAATCATTGAAAAAACTTTAAAAAATTTTAATACTATTTTTTATTAATTTATAATGCACAAGAACATTTCCTCTATTAATAAAAGCAGCTACTATAAGTTCATTCTGTAAATTGTTGAAAATTTATTCTCTAAGTTACTTTTCTTTCTGACACTGCAATATGATTTTTAAATATTTCACCTAAATTATAGTGCTCAAATGTGTACATGGGGACTACTTGGTGACTAGTTTACAGACAGTACTGAAGTGTCCTATGCGTTTTATTTCCAGAAAATCTACCTAGAGGGAACACTCAATTAAATATAAAATATTAAATATGCAGTAGTTCCAGATACATCTTTATGTTTTAAGATCCCATAATCGAGGATTTTAACAATATCATTATTAAATGATCAATGGTACTTAAACATAAAACAAAATTACTGCATAAAATTGAACAGCATTCTCATATGTGCACAATTATAATGTCCAAATGTCTGATAATCAACTAAATACTTTGGTTTACTCAGGGTAAGTTACTATTTTTGTCAAACTGATAATCTCAAAATGATGGGGTTTGAGACCATTAAAATATTGATATAATGGTTTGCAGCAATGAAGCCAGAAGTGCCACGATGGTTTGCATTCGTTGTTTTTTCCCTTATTCTTTTGTATTTTCTCATTTTCATCTTCCTTAGCATATGATTTCAAAAGTTATATTTATTTGATAAATGAAATAGTTTTCCAAGTTTGCACTTCTTTCTTTTTTCACAGTATAATACTATGTTTTACTACTATGTAGACTATAGCCTTGCGAGCCTGCATTTCTTATTTTACTGAATTTAAATTTCCAAGGGATTTTCTTTTTATGGTTTTTGAGAGCCATCTGTTTCCGAATGGTTTTCAAAACTTGAATACATGTATGGTGTGAAAATCTTGGAATGGAAACTTCTCCCAGTCAGTACTAAGCAGGTGAATTTGCCACCTATGTCACACATATGCCAGCTGCGTATAGGATGGAGGGTCTGTTTATATTGCCATTTCCTATACCAGAACACTTGTCCTTTGAAGCCTGTGTGTGGCAGGGTGGTAATTTATTTTTTTTTTTCAAAGGGTCAGATTACTAAATTTAGCACATTTCAGGAAGAAAAGGCCCTGAACATTATGATCATTTCTCTGGGTTGACTCTTCAGGAAACTGAAGCTGTGAGATGTGTCATAAATCACAGGACACCATTCATTGTCTTTTAAATACTGTAGACACGTACTGTATCTCACCTCTGTGTGATGCTGCATGGAGAGTCATTTCTCTCATTCCAATGACATTCCTGTTTCCATCAACTCCTTGAATATTCTCTCATATTAAAGACCATAGATGTACCATCAGGTCATCAGGTACCATCGCTTAGGTTAAGGGAGGTCACTCTCTGGACTCCTGACAACAGTGCCTGGGTTAATGTAGCCCTTCGAAGAGCCCCATTTATCACAGTTGTATTTTCTCTTTCCCATTCGGTTTAATCCATAACCTTTTCAAGGGACTTCCAACTGAGTGAGAAATTGTGTACTTGCTCTGTGTCTTACTGATTCATAGGGGCATGGTCATTTTGAACTAGTGTCTAATTTATGACCAAGTTCTTTTCTGTGAGACCTGAGTGATCCCTGCATGAGACTTAATGAGTTCTCTATGTAACACTGGAGTTTGTACAAATTGGTGGGAGGAGAGAAATGTCAGAGTATTTCCACCTTCCCTAGAACTGAAGAGTTGGACAAAAAATAAATTTGGTCCACCAGTCAAGGACCTTTATCCTCCTTTCCCTCCTCCCTGAATTTTGTCATCGGGAGTAGTTGCCATGGTTGCCCAGCTTGACAAATTAAATGCAGACCCTGTGATGTTCATGTATTTGTTGCTTCTTTCCAAGGGTGAGAAAGATGCCAGTATATTTCCCCCATCTTTTTAAAGGTTAGATTGTGTTTTCTCCTGGGTAGGAAATATCTTTCCTCCTGCTGCAAATACAACTATACTATTTTATCAGAGTGTAATCCTTATTTTTAAAGTGAAGTTAGAATATATATGTGCATCTGTGTTACATTGCCCTTTAAAAACGTGAACTAGTTTGCTTTGGCTGTATGCAACGCTTGTCTGTTTCCCCACATGGTGACAGCGTGATTGATCCCATGAGGCCATGTGATTGACGGTTCATCAAGAATGGAGACAGAGAATTGGTGAGACTCAGAAAACAGTTCAAGATGATTTCATCTTCTAGAAACCTCTGTTGTATGACTTGATTTCAGGGCATCTACCTCATCTAATTAAAATCTAGTTGAAGTGATATACATTTTCTAGGCTGCACAAAGTCAATTACTTGAAAGTGAAATTTAGAATAGATATTCATATTGTCTTCTGGTCATTAGTTTCATATAATTTGTAACTTCTCCAAATACTATAGATACAGCTGTACTTTTCCAAGACCTAAATTTTAATTGTAATTTGTGTGTTCCCTTATAAATTCTACTTAGAAAATATGTCATTTTGGGGGGAGGGGACTTCTCATAAATTTCACCATGCTCTGAATTTCTATCCTACTAAATCATTAAGGATATAAAGAAATCAATTCTTTGAAATGAATAAGTTTTGTTTATGACTTCATTTGTACAATCAGTTAACCTTATTCTGGATGATATATTTTATGCAAATAAACTTTGTTAAAATAATTTTAGATGTACAGAGAAGTTGTAAACAGAGTACAGAGAATCCCCACATACACCACACCTGGTTCCCCTATTGTTAACTTCTTATATACATTTGTCAGAACTAAGGAGACAACTGGTACTTTCTTTCTTTCTTTTTTTTTTAATTATATTATCCCCTAGCCTCCAGGGCTTTTTTTTTGTTTTGTTGTTTTTTTGTTGTTTTGGCTGTGTTTTGTTTCGAGTCTTCGTTTCTGTGCGAGGGCTTTCTCCTGTTGCGGCGAGCGGGGGCCACTCTTCATCACGGTGCGTGGGCCTCTCACTGTCGCGGCCTCTCTTGTTGCGGAGCACAGGCTCCAGATGCGCAGGTTCAGTAGTTGTGGCTCACGGGCCTAGCTGCTCCGCGGCATGTGGGATCTTCCCGGACCGGGGCACGAACCCGTGTCCCCTGCATTGGCAGGCAGATTCTCAACCACTGCGCCACCAGGGAAGCCCCTGGTACTTTCTTATTAGCTAAATTCCACAGTTTATTCAGATTCATTTCCTCTTCCCTCCTGTCTTCTTTCTGTCCCAGGATCCCATCCAGGATGACACTTTACATTTAAGAATCATGTCTCCTTAACCTCCTCTGGTCTATGACTTTTTCTCAGACTTTCCTTGTTATTGATGATCTTGATAACTTTGAGAGATACTGGTCTGACATATTATAGGATGCCCCTCAATTTGGGTTTGTTTGATGTTTGTCTTTGTTAGACTAGAGTTAGTGTTTTGGGGAAGGAAGACCATAATGGTGAAGTTCCTTCTCATCAAATGAATGCTGTTTTTGTTTTTGTTTAGTTTGATAGGGTATTACACAAATTAAATACTTTATAATCTATAAATTTTGTTCTTTTCAGTTTAACACATCTGCCTATAGAGGTTATCTGAGGAGTGGACTTTGATAAAATTCATTAAAACGACTTTTAGTTTTTTAAATGAAAAGTGTGAGTAAAACAAGTATATTTTTCCATATGGCAAAATAATTTCATTCAGGATTTTAAAACACTTTTAAATTTAAGCACTAAAGATCTAAAGATAAACACAAAAATTTAAGATAATTTAGTCATTATTAAACTTCAGTTAACACGTTGTTCTAGGGAAACTTTACATATAAATATATTTAATTGTTTATTTGGAAGGATGGGGAGAAAACCTCTATCAAACTCATTCAAAATTTCCTCATCTGGGAAATGAGTATCACAAGCATCTATTGTGCGGGTGGAGCATGGGGAAACATTACTCCTGAGGAGGCATTACAAGCTACAGGCAGTGCTCACTTTGTACGATTTTTGGTGACCAGTGTTGAATTTCAGTGACCACAGAACCTTGCAAATAGAGGTCTCAGAATGAATATGTACAGGTTGTAGTCAGCATGGTATTATGCAAAGCAAGGAATGCAAGTGTTTATTTCTGTTAGCTATTTTATTTTATTTTTTGTCTTTTAATTTTCAAGAGTAGATTTCAGGATGATGTTGACAAATATAGATGTAAATTTAGTTATGACATTATCTAATGATTGTAGTGTAAATTAAATAGAGTTATGGATTATAGATAACATTTTGGAATTTGTCAGCATATACATGATACTTAAAGCTATGAGGATAGATAACATTATCACAAGAGTGAATAAAGACACATTTGATACAATGCCTGAGGAAGGAGCATAAGGAAATCTAATATAAGCCTTAGCTGGCATATTTCTAAGACATATATAATATTCAAATTCCGTATGTACTTTTATATATGGTAAGTATATATTAACTGCTGGTGCCTTTACTTGTATGAGAGATAATGAATTAAAAAGTATTTTTACTTTAGAAGAATGTTTAAAATGTTAGTCTCAAGAAACATGAAAGCACCCTCAAAAACAAAGTATCATGAATATAAATGCTCTCAGAGTATTAGAAATGCCCTTCTGTTGTCTTTACAAATAAACTGCATATTCATTTATTACTTTTAAAAGCAGATATATCCATTTATTCATTATTAGAAGGACAATACATTATTAAATAAAACACTAATTTAAAGTGCAAATTTTTAGGAGTTACAGGTCACAATCACTAGTATCATTCATTTAAGTACAAGTCCCTTAAAAGGTATCTTTATACAAATAACTTCTTTAGGACAGTTTGAAAATAGAAAGAAGGATAGACATTCATTCTGTTTGTCTTATTACATTGCTATTTCAGTTTACAGTGAAACTGAGCATATCCAATACCAGTTAAGACAGATCAGGTAACTACTTAACTGACGCTTAAAATCCGAGGTTTTAAAATGGACCCCAGTCTGCTCTTTCTAGTTCTGCGGATAACAGAAAAGATAACGTCCTTCATAGAATTTGTACAATAGCAAGAAAAATTACAGTTATGACAGAGATTGTATAGGTGTTTGAGAAACATTCCTCCAAGAATTTTATGAGAAACAAATGAATGTAATTGATGTTTTATATAACATAAAACTTTATTCAAGCATAGTCATTTGAACATCAATTGTTTTATTCTTGCCATTTAGCCGAGAGCTCTTTTTTTTTTTTTTTTTCTTTTTTTCCAGTTTGGGCATTTATTCACCTCCTAGGCTAGTACCCCAAGAGCTAGGAGTGGTCTCAGAAATGTTCTAGAAGCCAGGTGAACGCTTCTGAGGGTGGGAGAATGGAGAGGTGGCTGGTCTCAGGGCCAGTCACTTGTCAGCCGAGGCTTCATTGGCCTCTTCCCAAAGTACCTCCTGAAGAAACTTCCCCAGGGTCTGACCATGGTGGTGGAACTGAGCCCCTGACAGCTTGATCCCAACATCCAAGAGGGCGTTGAACGGGATTTCCAGCTCATTTTCCAGCTCATTTTCTGCGCCTTCCACCTGACTTCTGAGCTCGGGGCTGAGCCAGCCTTCCAGGGCCTGGGCCTTCAGTTTGGCTGACGCCTTCTTGTGTTTTCAAGTCCAAGCTCACTCTGCTGGCCTCACGACAGGCCAATGAATCGGAGACAGGTGTAGAGGCAAGGAATACGACTTTATTAGGAAAGCCTGCAGACCTAGAAGATGGCAGACTACAGTCTCAAAATAACTGTCTTATCAGGGTTTGGATGCCAGTTTCTTTTATAGCACAGAGAAGGGGAGAAGATGAGGAAGTAAAGTAGGAAGGCCATAAATTTTGCAAATGTCCCCTGGAATGGCCAGCCTCGGGGAGGGGATGTGTTAATTCCTTCTTTCCTGTAGCTGTCCACAGGTGGAACAGGGTCCAGATGCTTCCCTGAACAAAGGCACTTTGGTTTAACATTCAGGCAGGGGGCAGGGTTCCCCGAGGCAGGCCATTATGTACAGACAGTATCCTTTCAGTGAACCAAAGCAGCGGAAAGCAAAGGTTAAAGCAAAAGAAACAGATCCAACACGTAGTCAGATTTGGCTCTTCCCTGTTACACTTGAACTCCTGTCTCTGCTGCACGTTCTGGGGTTTGGGGCTCAGGAAGCTGGAGCCCGCCATGGTCAAGTCCACCCAGACCACAGTGAGGAGTGGCGGGCCGCAGACGGTGCCCGGGGAGGGCGTGGCCTCGGCTGGCTGGGGACAGAGGGGTCTGAGATTCCCGGCAGAGCTGGGGCCCGGTGGCCGTCTGGTCCTTGTATAGGCAGCTTTGTTTGTATTAAACCGGCAACTCCATCTCAAGGCAGCCCAGCCTCCGGGGGCTGATTGACATTCCTTGGGAACTAAAGATGCTCACGTCATCCTCTGGGTAGAAATCAACAGCGGAGGTCAAACGCCCTGAAAGATTGCTAAGTTGGCCTGGGGCGGCCGAGCGGGCTGGTCATCTGCTCTTCCTGCCCACAAGCGCGCCTGGCCCCGGTTTAGGTGGCCCCGGGTCTGGCCCGGCTTGCTGCTCTGTGGCCTTGGCTTACTGGCCCTTCTGCCACTCCCTTCCCCTCGGGATAGAACGAGGTGTCGTCACTCGATCTCAGATCTCAGAGCTTGTCCCGCCCTGGCCCTCGCTGCTCTCCTTGAGAGATGCTGATCTGGCTGCCACAGACCTTGAGCGCACGGGACCTCAGCTCATGGAATTCTCACGCCTTCCTGAAGGAAGCCCCATTTTTCAGATGAGGAAGCAGGGGAGCAAGGCAAGGACCGTCTCCAGCAGGGGCTGAGCTGCAGTTCTTTCTTCTGGGTGGTGGTGATGGCCCTGCTAGGCTTGAGACCTCTGTTTCTTAAAGAGTCACGTTCTTTGCAGATATGCAGAGTGACTGAGTTAAGCAAATTATCATGTCAGGAAAAAGTGTAAGCTAGATGTAAGCTTGTAAACTAGATCATGAAATTTAATTTGTTATTTAAAAGTACTCATGTTGTGTGGGAAAATATGTAAATTACATACAAATCCTTCTACTTTACTAAAATACATCACTCTTTTGATAAAATCTGTGTATCAAGAGTTAAACAGTTTTAAAAAGTAATTTTTTATTCACTCATTAGTACCTCCATGGCAATATTTCTTTGCCATCCAAAAATTAGGAGGGTTAATATACTTTTCCCTCTGAAGTAGGCAATTTTCTAAGAAAGCTAATAAATTTGAGCTTTCCTATAATCATATTAGCTATCTACTTGCTAAACAAAAGCACTAATAATTGGACTGTGGAATAGTAAAATCCATTAGAAATCATTCTGAATTTGTAAAACAGAGCATTAAATGTTTTATTATTGTCATTTGGCTAATTTCCTCCTATGTATAGATAATTAAGGTGTAATAAAATATTTAGGTATGTGTGACCTACATTTTATGAAATACACTTTCCAGTTCTTAGATGTTCTGAAAGAAAAATGTATTTATACGTTATTTTCTTTTATATGTTATACACCTTGCTTCTTTTTTCTAGTAAATATAAATTAGCAGACTGCAGTGAAGAGGAGAAAGTCACTCAAATGGTTTACGGGTTGACTCAACTGTATATAATTGAAATATTCCTTATATTTACCCTGATAATCAAAATGCAGCAGGAAGATAGAAACCCAGCAATACACAAATACAAATGCCTAAAATATTAAGATTATTTTGTTATTAATTATTGCAGTTATTATTACTATTACAAATAATCACAGATAATTATGTCTCCTCTGGATAAGCCGGAGACTATTTCATTGATTCGGTTTGTCCTTTGCTGGTACGTCCATTAAAACTCCATCAGCAGCAATGGACTCAACAGATTAAAACATACAAACAAAAACAAAATCCAGCTAGCAAGTTCACAGAGATCTCTTTTTTGCTGGATTTCCAGTCTTGTCAGCCATTTTTAGCTCTTTCGAACTATTTCAGTAAACGACACTGAGTAACTGCTGGTTTCACTCTTTCATTGATATTACACGTTTCACAGAGGAGTTCAGACTGCAGGATTGTCATCTGCGGTTTGATCATGCTGCACAGCAATATCTGATGCATCCCAAGCGATGACATAATTGCCTAGGAAACATTGTCTCACAAGCTTCCAATGAACAATTATATGCTTATATGGTTGTTTTTATTTTTTTTTTCTTTTTGTTGGCTATGCTATTCTAATCTTATCTTCATTGGAGGAGAGCTTTGAAAGTTTTTTTGACATTTTTGGAGTACAAAGAACTCTGTGGGGAACAATTTCCACTTTCTAGAGCAAAAGGGTTTAGCAAAAGTAAAGAGCAAACAGAATGAAAAAGTTTCAGCAGAGGTACTGCTAAGAAATTATACAAATTCCCAGTTAGTGAGTTCCTTAAAATATTTAAATGCATAATATTTAAATTAAATATTAAATGATTTAAATTAAATATTTACTTAAGTAAAGATAAGATATTAAAGAAAATTTCTAATGTTCCTAAATATTACCAAAATATTTTAATATAATTACATTGATAGCAAGTTGTGTGTTATTTTCCTTGCATTTTCTTTATTTTAAAGAAAAGTTCTAATGTTCCTAAATATTACCAAAATATTTTGCTATAATTACATTGATAGCAAGTTGTGTGTTATTTTACTTGCATCCATTCATAAGTGACACTTCAAGTGTCACTGGTATAGGATAATATCAATACATTGTTATGTAAACAACTCTGTACTAATAAGGGTATGAACTATCTAAAACAAAAGAAAACAAAAACACAGTGATTAATACACACAATCAAGACAAGAAATCACAAATATCCTCCATTCAAACTACAGAAATTCCAACTTTCTAACTATGCCCATTTGCTAAGGGACTTAGGAATTTTGACATGGTTGATGGGCTTCCTAGGCAAATTGAATTGGTAAAGTACTAGTCACTATCTACAAGTTTCATTTTATGAATATCAAACAAAAACAACTCAGGAAGTTGCTAGAAAACATCCCTTATGTCATTAACGCTTAAAATTAATTGTCAAAGAAAAAAATCAATGATCAACCGACTGTTCTTGTTTATTCGTTACTTCTTTATAAAGAGTAGCAAGCCTTTACTGCCCCTCCCACCTTCAGAGTGTGCATGTTGTTTAAGTCCTTTCTTCTTTCTATGAAAAAAGGTCATTTGTTTAAAGATCACCAGCAATTAGAGAATTGGGTCTAACAACCCATCAAGTTCTATCAGAAAAGAGCAGGAAGAAAATCATTTTGGTAAATGAGGCATAGACATAGAGGGATCGAGTAGATGTGGTATAGACCAGAGAGTGGATTGAGAGAGTAGAAGAAAGGTAACTTAATAGACAGTGATCCCTAGACACAGGAGCTTATTTTGGAAAAGTTTATCAAAATGCGAGAGAGTCTGCTATTGTCTGAATGTTTATCTTCCCCTAAAATTCATGTGTTGAAATTCTAACCCCCAAGATGATGGTATTATGAAGTGGGGACTTTGGAAGGCGCTTAGGTCATAAGTGCAGAGCCATCTAGAATGGGATTAGTGCCTTTATAAGAGGCCTGGAGAGCTTGCTAGCTACTTCAGCCATGTAAGGACACAGGGAGAGTTTGGCAGTCTGTAACAAGGAAAAAGGCCTTTAGCAGCCCCTGACCATGCTGCCTTCATGATCTTGAACTTCCCAGCATCCACAGCTGTGAGAAATAAATCTCTGTTGTTTATAAACTACCAGTCTCTGGCACTTTCTTATAGCAGCCCCAACAGACTAATAAGACAGGGTCCTGTGCTTGAGAAGATAGAAGAAGCGGACCTGACCTAGCAATGGGCAATGCAAGCAAGGTTGCTTCTGCAGTAAAGAGTTACATGGAGTCCTAATCTGCCCATGACACTACGACATAGTCTCCACTTGCATGATGATCTCCTAGTACTTGTACACAAATCCAAGGCCAGTTAATTGTCTCATCCTGTCAACACCTGACACCTTCTGGAATAACTCAGACAATTTTAAGCATGTCAAAATATCACTTGGTATTTACACACTATGCAGGGTGAATGCTATTCCCAGGCTATTCCCTAAACCAAAGTAGTCCCTGTGGACATCTGCTGATGTGTTTGTGAACAAGTGCTCCAGACAGAACAACCTAAGAAACTGGTGTTGTGAAGGCATAACATTACAGCACCAATATACAAAAAGGGGCCACCCATGATGAACTTCCATCCCCATCAGTATGTCAGTACCACACAGAGGAGAAACTTCCATACAGAGAGGCTACCTTTCTACACACTTTGCACGACTTCTTATGGATGCTTCGTTCTCTACTTTCATTCTTAAGCCCTGTACATCAATCTTAGCTTTTAATTTCTCTAAAGATTTTATAGACAGATGATAAAAGCTAGATAGACCCATAAGTATTTTTCTTCCTCAAGAAGATAATTAAAATACATATACATCTTCAATTTATTGCTGCTAAACTGTTAAATCAAAGTCTTATTTTGTAGTTTTTGATGACATAATAAAACAAGGCCTACAGGTATTTTTCTATTCACCTCAAAGTAAGAATATTAGCTGATTAACAACAGATTGGATGTAGCTCTGAATTTTAAATGCTTGTTTATCTATCTTTTTCTTTGATTTCTGCAAAAAACCATAGCTCTGAGAATTTAAAAGATTAATTGCAATCTTCAACTGATAAGCAATTATTTAATTGTCTTTTGTATCAAATTACCTACATTCTCTTTAATCAATTAAATATATATGACATATAGTCTATATTGATTTTCAAAGAAAACATAATTCAAAATTTTTTTTTCAAAATATTTTTAACTTAATATATAATGAGGTAACATGAAATACAAAAAGAATCTTTTTTCCCTAACATTGAAAGGCCTATTTCTCTGTTTCTATAAGTATAGGAGAAAGTTCAGCCTGATTAATTTTAAAAAATTAAAAAGCTGCATATAATTCTCAAGTTAGTATGATTCATCATCTCAATTTTAATTCCTGCCACTCAGGCCAGAAGTGAGGATGATAATTTAGCATGAATTAACATTCATGTGTATTTAACAAATTCCCCACAATTTCTAATGCACTCTCTCCTCACTGTAACATTTACCAAGTATACCAACAGTCAACATTCTCTTATTACATAGTAAGAACAGTTGGGCTGAATTCTATTCCTCATTTGGCTACTTGTTAAACATAGTGTAGCATTTAATAATTTAGAGCCATTAAAATAATAAATATATCTATATGAGCAGATATGAAACTATATACAGGATACATTCTTTAGTAATGATAACAAGTTCAAAAGAGAATCTATGTACCCATCGGCCTATAATTCTATATTAGTTAAAACAGAAACATAAAAATATGTGCTTGTCTTGAGAGAGACAGAGGCAAAGAAAGAAAAAGAATTTTTACTTCAAAAACAAACTTCTAAGGCTCATCTCAAATGGCTCTGTTTTAGACTTAAACTGCTGTCCAGCACCCAGGTTGTGGGTTGGGTTCAGGTCTGTGTCGTGTGTGTTCATAAATAGTGTATTAATTTCCTTTTGCTGCTCTACCAAATTACCCCAGCTTATTGTCTTAAAACAGTACAAATTTACGATCTTACAGTTCTACGGGTCAGAAGCCCAAAATTTAAGGTGTTGACAGGGCTGCATTCTTTCTGGAATCTCTTAGGGAGAATCTGTTTTCTTGCTTTTTTGGATTTCACATTCCTTGGCTAGATGCCCCTTCCTGGCATCTCTCCAAAGTCTGCTCTGTCACCACATTTCTCTTTTCTCATTCTCTGACTGTCCTGCTTTCTTCTTGTAAAAGCCAACTGTGATTAGATTAGTCCACCCACATAATCCAGGATCATCTTCCCATCTCAAGATACTCAATCACATCTTCAAAGTCTTTTGTCATATAAGGTAACATGTTTACATGTTCTGGGGATTAGGATAATTATGACAATCATTTAAATGTTTTATTTGGGGACCATAATTAGGCTCACCTACTGCAACAGTCCAGGCTACCTGTGAATTCAAGTCCCTGGAAGAATGACCCAAGTGTAAGAAGCAACCCAAAGCAGGTGAGTTATTTTAGAGCCTTGGCTTCATATTTCCCGCAATGATATTCCATTGGCCAAAGGAAGCCACATGGTCCAGCACAACATCAATGTGAGGGACGAGTACCCTGGGCCCAGAGAGACAGAGAAGAACATCTCTTAAAAATACACTTACTGCTGTCTAAGTTTGTTTTGTAGCCTGGAACAAAATCTTCTCATTATATTAATATTCAGAAAATAAACCAACATTTGACTCTGCTCAAATTTCTGTTTTAGGGACATATTCACTTCTTTACAGGTAATATTTGTGAGAAAATATCATTCTCTTCTGTCTTTTGAGTTTCTTTCAATTGAGATGCGTCCTCATTTATGGAAGAAGAATGTAAACAAAAAAGAAATAAATGGTCCTGCAAAATAGATAATATACTGCAGATGAAAAACTTCCTCATCTAAGCCTACCCTATATCAATCAGTTCAGTAAAGTTGGAATGAACAGGCCTATGAATGTATATCTTGGTATCCATGGAAAGGACGTGGTGTTCTCTGTTTCACTTCCTGAGCAATGGTCTATAAAGGGGCCAACCTAATCTATGACAAAGGAGGCAAGAATATACAATGGAGAAAAGACAGTCTCTTCAATAAGTGGTGCTGGGAAAACTGGACAGCTGCATGTAAAAGAATGAAATTAGAACACTCCCTAACACCATGCACAAAAATAAACTCAAAATGGATTAAAGACCTAAATGTAAGGCCAGACACTATAAAACGCTTAGAGGAAACAAAGGCAGAACACTCTTTGACATAAATCGCAGCAAGATCTTTTTGACCCACCTCCTAGAGTAATAAAACCAAAACCAAAAATAAACAAATGGGACCTAATTAAACTGAAAGTCTTTTCCACAGCAAAGGAAACCATAAACAAGATGAAAAGACAGCCCTCAGAATGGGGGAAAATATTTGCAAATGAAGCAACTGACAAAGGATTAATCTCCAAAATATACAAACAACTCATGCAGCTCAATATCAAAAAAACAAACAACCCAATCAAAAAATGGGTGGAAGACCTAAATAGACATTTATCCAAAGAAGACATACAGATGGCCAACAAACACATGAAAATATGCTCAACATCACTAATTATTAGAGAAATGCAAATCAAAACTACAATAAGGTGTCAACTCACACTGGTCAGAATGGCCATCATCAAAAAGTCTACAAATGATAAATGCTGGAGAGGGAGAGGAGAAAAGGGAACCCTTTTGCACTTTTAGTGGGAATGTAAATTGATATAGTCACTATGGAAAACAGTATGGAGGTTCCTTAAAAATCTAAAAATAGAACTACCATATGACCCAACAATCCTACTACTGGGCATGTACCCAGAAAAAACATAATTCAAAAGACACATGCACCCCAATGTTCATTGCAGCACTATTTACAATAGCCAAGGCATGGAAACAACCTAAATGTCCATTGACAGATGAACGGATAAAGAAGATGTACATATACATAATGGAATATTACTCAGCCATAAAAAGGAACAAAATACGGTCGTTTGTAGAGATGTGGATGGACCTAGAGACTGTCATGCAGAGTGAGGTAAGTCAGAAAGAGAAAAATATACTGTATATTAATGCATATAGGTTGCATCTAAAAAAATGGTATAGATGACCTTATTTGCAAAGCAGAAATATGAACAGACATAAAGAACAAACGTGTGGATACCAAGGGGTATCAGGGGGTGGTGGGATGAATTGGGAGATTTGGTTGATATATATACACTAATATGTATAAAATAGATAACTAATGAGAACCTGCTGTATAGCACAGGGAACTCTACTCAATGCTCTGTGGTGACCTAAATGGGAAGGAAATCCAAAAAAGAGGACATATATTTATATGTGTAGCTGATTCACTTTGCTGTACAGTAGAAACTAACAGAACATTGTAAAGCAACTTTACTCCAATAAAAATTAACAGGTCAAAACTAAAATAAAAAAAAAAGTAAAGGGGTCAAAAGCACGAACAGTATTAATTTGATGTATGGATTTCTGAACAGACACCTCATGTTATACACTGAAATTGTCGTGATAGAAGCCTGTCTTATTAGGAAACATTTCCCAATATTGCTTTAGTAGCATTTATAGAGTCTAGTAACTGTAGCTCAACATGCCATGTTATTCTATGGAGGTTAAAAAGAGATTATATTTTAAGACAAAATGTAGCCATTTTATGAAGAGCCAGGCAGCAGATAGTCTCAGGTAATCTGAGAAATTAATATTTATCTGATACATTATGGCATTCTCCATTACACGTTTTTGAATTGGGTGATTGAAGATTTTTGCACATTACAAAGAATCAAAGCATCAGGGCTTCCCCAGGGTAGACTAGTCAAACTCATTTTCAGAAAGGTCATATTGATGTAGTAACAGCTGTACACTGAAAAATATTTTTACCCAGGCTTATCTTTGGGCCCTTAGAATGTAGATTTTCACAAAATAATTCTGCTTCTGGAATGATACATCCAGAATTTAACTAGAGCCAAAATTGTTGCTCATTTCGTCTGTTCCCACTGGGGTCGTTCATGGGAATATCACTTTGTGCCTTTCCTTCACATTTTAAAAATTTCATGTCCTAAATTACATCTGGCATTTCATTTTTGAATAGGTAGGCGGTATTGCTAAAATGAAGAGTAAATTTCCCAATTTTCAAATCTATAAAAAGAAATCAATCAGTTTGAACAATGCTGTTAAATCGATTAAGAAAGATTCAAAATAATGTATGAAATCTGCTTTTGAAGAAAAATATAACATTTATATATATAATATTATATATATAATATTTCTGAATATAAAAGATATCTCACTGTGTCATAAACAAGGCTCAGTAAATAGAAAGTTATTGAAATCACACACAAGATAGTATCTGACTAGAAGTCTTAATTGTTTCTGTATTTATTATCTATTTATAAATAACATGTCTATAATCACATAAAGGATGCATTCACCAGATTACCTTAGTTTGCAAACACTGTCCCCCTTAATGTAATATTGGCAGAAACATAGATTGGGTACATCGCCGTTTGATCTGTCATTCAGACTATCTTCTACAAGTATAAATTTAAAATTAGCTGCTGCAAAATTTAGTTAAGTATGGTTTAGCCCAAAATGAATAAATCATACTCTTTTTACTCTGTGTTTTAATAATAACCAGCCTGCTTAACTCTCTACGATCACGCAATATCAATATTATAATATATATATATATTACAAACTGTTAAAGGAAAAAAAACACAACAAAATGAAATTACACAAAATATATAAAATAGTTTACCTTCTCAAATGATCACTTTCATATTACTATTTTAAATAAAGTATATTATATTAAGTATAGTAATTTTTATTCATTTTATTTAAAAAGATATATATATATATATATAACAGGTTTTTTATCTTTTAACTTCTCTTAATTTCTTTTAGAATAATAGAGGAAAGTGTGTATAGGTGGCAAAATTCTAGGGGATAGGGCAAGAGAAAGTTCAAATTAATGATTAAAGACAACAATTTATAAATATATTAAACGAAAATTCTAAATATCATTTGTATCTGAGAACTTTCAAATATGATGAAAACATAAATTGGTTTTAGAGCTTGAAGTTATCTTTCAAATATCAGTAGATATGTAAATGGAGGATGTGTCCAACATGAAACGATTAAAAGTACTTTTTCAGAAATATTGTTCTCACTTTATTCTGTTTGTATGTGTGTTAAGTGTGAGATGAGAATCACAATTTTAAAGACCACACATCTCTTGAGTCTACTTGAAAAGAGATTGGTACATTAAAATATTCTATATTAAAGGAAAACACAGAAGGATTTAGATTGTATTGTCATTCATTAATTAGAGAGTTAATCCTTGTCTACTAAAGTTTGAAAGCAAATGATAGTAAATGAACTTGAAAAAATTAACTGTTTGAATTTTCCCTCTTTCTCAGTTCATATAAAGATAATAGAAAGATTTTCAGATTATAAAATACTGAGTTCTTTTCATGTAATATTTGTCTTCTACCTAGAAGTTCTGCGTCTAAGAAATTAAAGTGATTATTTGAAGATTTTTCAAAAGAAAATATTAATTTGATTAAGAACAGTATTGTCTATATTTATTGGACCTGTTTTGTTTCTTTTACATACATTTAGGGATAAGTTGAAATTTTTAGCATTAAAATAATAAAGTTCATTCTTAAAACATGAATCTTGGGCTTCCCTGGTGGCGCAGTGGTTGAGAATCTGCCTGCCAATGCAGGGGACACAGGTTCGAGCCCTGGTCTGGGAAGATCCCACATGCCACGGAGCAACTGGGCCCATGAGCCACAACTACTGAGCCTGCGCGTCTGGAGCCTGTGCTCCGCAACAGGAGAGGCCACGATAGTGAGAGGCCCGTGCACCGCGATGAAGAGTGGCCCCCGCTTGCCGCAACTGGAGAAAGCCCTCGCGCAGAAATGAAGACCCAACACAGCCAAAAATAAATAAATAAATTTATAAAAAAAAATAAAATAAATAAAACATGAATCTTTCAAAAATTTGTATAGGACGTATCCCAAGTTAAAGTAGAAAGGTGCCTAGGGTCTTGAGTGAGGTGATGGGGCAGAAGTGACATAGGAACAGAGGGAATTCTGGGAATATAAAGCACAGATTCTGCTTCTAAACTCCTTTCTGCCAACTCTGTGATGTCAGATCCCTAGAGCCAAGTGGCTCCTGAGACCCAGACATCTGGATGCCAGTGAAGCCGTGGTCTTTCTCTGCATCCTAGTTAAGGGGATTTGTCCACAATTTTCACTTCATGGGCTGAGGAAATCCTAGATAACAGTGTCAGAAAGGGGTGGATATGGGGGAGAAATTAATGATTTGAGTCTGATGGATACCAAACTCCTTCCCATAAAAGTTTTAAAATATCATATGTGCTAGGGATTTCCGACCCAGAAAGACTAAGAATGTGATCATCAAGCTGAGTCTTTCTTCTTTTGGAGCTGGAAGAGAACCATCACACCAGAGAGGAAAGGTCTTTTGACCAGGTCACATGGCCTGCCACAGTTTATATCTCATTGCCATGTTAATAAAGACTACATTTCTCTAATAATTTGTGGAAATTTTGTTCTTTAACATTTTCTTATAACCAGACCTTAGTAAAAAGAATTGAACAAGAACAGGAAATTGAAAACTCAGTTAAGGGAACCCAGAACACAGAGGTAGAATGGTCGAAATTCAGACCCAGGAAACAGAACTGCCAGAGTAAATTTATGAAAGCTTTAATTGAAAAGTCACAGGGCTTCCCTGGTGGCTCAGTGGTTGAGAAGCTGCCTGCCAATGCAGGGGACACGGGTTCGAGCCCTGGTCTGGGAAGATCCCACATGCCGCGGAGCAACTGGGTCTGTGAGCCACAACTACTGAGCCTGCGCGCCTGGAGCCTGTGCTCCGCAACAAGAGAGGCTGCGATAGTGAGAGGCCCGCGCACCGCGATGAGGAGTGGCCCCCACTTGCCGCAACTAGAGAAAGCCCTCGCACAGAAACGAAGATCCAACACAGCCAAAAATAAATAAATAAATAAATAAATAAATAAATAAATTTAAAATTACCTTTCTCTTCTTTTTTTTTTTTCTTTTTTTTTCTTTCTCTTCTTTAAAAAAAAAAAAAAAAGTCACAGCACATCTTGGCTTTTGTGAATAGTACTGCAAAGAACAGGGCGTACAAATATAGCTTTGAGATCCTGATTTCATTTCCTTCGGATAGACACCCAGAAGTGGGATTACTGAATCATACGGTAGTATTTTTGTGTTTTGAGGAAGGTCCTTACTGTCTTCCATGGTGTGTTTACCAATTTACATTCCCATCAAATGAGTGGAAAAAGAAAATATTGTGTGTGTGTGTGTGTGTATACACACAGAAGGATATTATTTAGACAAAAAAAGAGAAGGAAATCCTGCTGTTTGTGACAACATGAATGAACTAGAAAGACATGGTGCTAAGTGAAATAAACCAGACACAGAAAGACAAATACTGTATGATCTCGCTTATACGTAGAATCTAAAAGAAAGTCAAACTCATAGAAGTAGAGAGTAGAATGGTGGTTGCCAGGGTCTGGGATCTTGGGTAAAATGGAGAGATGTTAGTCAAACAGTACAAACATTCAGTTATAAGATTAATAATTTCTGGGGATCAAATGTGCAGCATGGTGACTATCATTAATAATATTGTATTGTATACTTGAAATTTTCTAAGAGAGTATATAATAAGTGTTCTTACCACATACACAAAAATGGTAACTATATGAAGTGATGGATGTGTTAATTAACTTGATTGTTGAAATCATTTCACATTTTATACATATATTAAACTGCATTGTACACCTTAAAAATAAAAACATCATGTTATACAACCTAAACATATACAATTTTAATTTGTCAATCATCCTTCAGTAAAGTTGGTGAAAAGGAATAAAAATTAATTAATTAAATGTTAGAGCACTAAGATTGAAGGAAAGTAATAATTTATAAAAGCAACAATAAGAAGAAATGGTCCACATGTATTACTTATCTATTTTTTCTTAACAAAGGACTTCAAAAAATAACATGTATTATTATCTCACAGTTTCTGTGGGTCAGGAGTCTGAGCACAGCTTAACTGGGTCTTCAGCTCAAAGTCTTACAGAACTTCAGTCAAGGCATCTGGTGGTATGTGTTCCTTTCTGGAGCACAGTATTCTCTTCCAAAATTGAGTGGCTGTTGGCAGAATTCAGTTTCTTGTGGTTGTAGGACTGAGGTTCCTGCTTTCTTGATGGCTGTCAGCTGGGATTTTTTTTCAGCTCCTAGAGGCTACCTGCCGTTCCATGCTACATGGCCCTCTCACAGGCCATCTGGCAGCTCACATTTTAAAGTTCCAGAAGAGAATCTGTCCCCCAGACTTCTAAGATGGAATCTTACATAATGTAAATAATCATGGGAATTTCTTTCCCATATGCAATGCCATATACTATTGGCTAAAAGCAAATATCAGTTTGCACTTGCTCTAAAGGGGAGGGAGTTATTGAAGGTGTTATTCATGGGGTTACCCTAGGGTGTGTTTCCCACTCATCAATTAAATATCTGAGATATTGCTTTCCCTTCATTTTCCAGGTTTTTCCAGATTTCCATGAATCTAAGCATAAATCAAAAACTTGAAGAAATGGAACTCATTAGACAGAAGGTGAAAAGACTAAGATATAAAAGAGACATGGCATAAAAATATAAAATATAACTGATGGAGAAAATAATGATAAAATAAGGAAACATATTTTCTTTTTTGAAGTAAAGTAGTAAGATTTAGCAAATAATTCAAACTCATACATTGCATTACAAAGTCATAAAAAGGAAAGTAATCTACAAATATGAGTGAAAAACAATTTTCAAATTTACATGGGAAACTTTGAAATGAAAAGCAATGTTATCTAACCAGAGAAATAGGAGAAAACAATGGAACAAAATAAGCTTGTAAAATCACAGCATAGATGTTAACACTTATATGTTGTTGTTCTAAACACTCCCCTATGACAGATTATCATGAAAAACTAATATGTGATAACCAGCAAAATATTTATGTCTCTTAGAATAACAACATATTTGCAATTAATTTAAAATAGGTTGAAAATAAAGAGGCAAATAAAGATACACAGGCAAATTCAAACAAAGAGAAGGAAAAGAAACATTAGAAATCAAACTAAGGGAACCTGAGAATTATCATATGCAGGCATGACTAAATATAAATGATTGAAAGGATCAGTACTTGTTGTAGGAAATGTCACAGAGTAAAGCCTTTTGTCATGTTTATTCATTACTGTGTGGAAATTAGAGAGAGTATTTGAGTGTATGAGGATTGTGACGATTGGGAGGAAGAACTTGTGCATTTGGCCTTCCCAGGGTCTACTCATTACTAATTAGCAGATGCTATCATATGGTATATTGGTAGCAGACTCTGTAATAGAATTTGGGGGTCTAGAGGTGAACACTTAAATGAAAAGCATTCAATTCTCCAAGCATTAACTAAAGGAATGGTCTTATTTAAAATCAAGAAAATGGTGCTCTGAATTATAGACACCTTAGTAAGTCTTAGAAAAAACATTTATTCTTGGCAATTAATAAATTGAAATTTGGTGTATAGAGTAAATGTTGGCCTGTTTGTTTATGTATTCATATTATCTAAAATCATAACCAAGAGCCTATTCAACCTTGAATGAACTGCAAGAACTCTAATTCCCCTATCTGTCTCACTGGATATATCTGGAGAGCCATCTACCCTGCTCTTATATTGGGAATTTCTGTTTCAGTTTTATTTAATTTCAGTACTTGTTAGATAGATGATGATGATAGATAGATGACTAAGAGATAGGTAGACAGATAGATAGATGGATATGATAGACAAATATAGAGATATATAAAACGTTTAAGAGATTGAAAATAATATATCTTTTTCTACTTATATACACAGTTAACATATGTAAAGATTTGGTATATCAAAATTTTGTTCAATTGTTTTCTAGTGAACTGATATTCACTAAATTGATGAGGCCAAATAAGTCTGTTTCACAGGATTTTGCACACACACCCATACACTCAAACCACCACTCTTACAGCATTAGGATAACTCAAATTTGGAGGTGTGAAGTGAGGTGCATTGCGAATATGCTATTGTCTATGTTCCTAAAATGCTAGTTATTTAAGAGTGTAAGATTTTTCCTCCTAACAGTAGAGGAAATATGTATTCTATTCATGCTCTGTCAGGCGTAGGCAAAGTTGTCTTGGGAACGTGAGGAGCAGAGAGACAAAACCATGTCATTGGCTGGAGAGACCCAACCACTGGGCAATTTCCAAAGAGAAAGTTCTTAGTTTTGAAATTATTTCCAAATAATTGGTGTAACGAGGAAAACATGTACCTCCTCGTATGCGGTTGGTGGTAGGGTGTCAAGCACTGTCTCCTATGGTCTTCTAATAATTTGATCAAGTAAGTACTGGGCACTAAAATAAGCCAGATGAAAAACACAAGTAGTCAATGAAGAACTTTTTTAAAAGGTGACTTTTCTGGACCATTAATGATGCTGTTTAATTCCAGGAACTGCAGTAAGTGCAAACTGTCTTATGGCAAAGGTGAAGTTTTATGAGTTAATGATAGTGATGGATTTAAGAGTGGTATTAGAAAACATTGAACATAAAATTGGAGACATATCTAATCAAAAAAATAGTAATATAGCAATGGTACACCTGATTGTATAACATAACTACATTTTCAATTTACAGAGTTAAATTTCATCATCAATGTATTTGAAGATTTTAGAGCATGTGTTATCTAATAATAGTGGGAGTAAGGACATGAGTATTTTACTTTTTATTTAATAAAAGTCATAATTTAGTAATATTTATTACTGTACATTTTAAAATATATGATTTCAAAATTCATTTTTGTCACTTGCTAAATTGTCCTTACATGTCTCCTCTTTTTCAGGATTTAAATATGATGAAAATTAAAACGGATTTTTTACTGGTATCTTTATTACTTATCTATACTTGTAATCTAACCAATTGTATGAAAAGAAAAAACCGTGAAGGAAAGTGGCTGATTAGAAATTGCTTTTATGCATATTTAAAAAATAATAAGAACCTAAATAAAAATCCATATACAAAGCTAATGAACTATAAAATGTTTGGTAACTTATGACAACTTAATTTATTAGTCAGAATAAACTATGGTGAGATAAACAAAACCAACCAACCAAACAAACAAATAATGCCACCCACTCTCGGGCACTTATAATGACAAAGATTGCTATCTTACTCAAGGTACATAACCAATGATTGCTATGAAGAGGCCAAACCTGACAGCTGTACTATTTCACAGTGTTTTTCACAACTGCTGACTCATAAAATGGAGCATAGAAATCAAATCACTGGCTCATAAATATTTTTGTCTAGATGAAATGTGCTCATTCTAGCTACAGACGATTGGCCAGTTAGTAGTTATACAGCATAGCCTACCTCTTCAAGCCTACTGAGAAATGCAGGAAACACATCGTTTCATCAGTAAACATTATCAATCTCTGAAAGAGTCTTCCTCCTGTTCTTTAAATATCCTTTTGCATTTCTTTTTCTAACACATAGAACTGACTATATCCCTGCCAAGGAAAGCAGTCCAAAAGTACCATTCCATCTACTATAGACAATGTTTGAATCCCCCTTCAATTGATAGGTTAAAACCTAATACCCAATGTGATGGCATTAAGAGGTGAGAAGTTCGGGAGGTACTGAGACCCTCATGAATGGGATTAATGCCCTTTTATAAAAGAGCCCTGAAGAGAGTTACCTTCCCTTTTTCTCCATGTGAAGACATAGGGGCAGAAGGCTGTCTGGGAACCAGGAAGCAAGTCCACACTAGACACCAAATCTGCCAGTACCTTGGACTTGGACTTGCCAGCCTACAGAACTGTGAGAAATAAATGTTGGTTAAGCCACCCAGTCTATGGTATTTCATTATAGCAGCCTCAAATGCATCACTGCATTCAGCTTAATGTCTAGGATTTCTGGTTGATGCACAGAAGTTTCTACATCCTGTCTCAAACTTCCTTTTCTTAATTTGGAAGCTATGAACTAGTAAATCAAGTTATCTTATCTCTAGAGTACACATGCACACACACACACACACACACATGCACACACAATTTTGAAGTAGGAAGCAGTGAAGACATAGGGCCACGGTAGTTCTGAATCACTTTTATCACCTCTGGAGATGGTCCACAGTCCTGAAGGTATGAACATTCATGAGTAGGCAGTCATTCTATTCTCTGGAAGGAACATTCTTGTCCCTCATTCTCCACAGTCATCTGAATCCATATCTGGTCTAGGAGATTCTGCCTATTTATTACCCTCTTTGGTCCCACAGGAAGAGCATTAATGAGTTAAGTCCTCCATAGACTGTATATGGTTTTCCCAGCCTGTTTCCTTTCTAGAGAGATTGTGTGCCTAAGGATCAAAACAATATTTTTTTTACCAAGGTCTGTGGTTTCTTAAGCAGTACAACAGTCTCAGAACCATAGACATCTTTTTATCTATTTAACTTCTGTCATTTCCATGTGTTGGTAACAGCACATAGTTATTTCAACAAATTAGTAATTAAAATTATAACCTTCATATCTCTAGTTTATTCAACCAAATGCAAGGCTGTGACATCTTAATATGTATACCAGCACATAAAAAAGGAAAAGCATACACTTTTTAACATTTAACTAACTGTAATCTATGGCTCCCATTGAACTGATATCATATTTATAGTGTTTCAATTGACATAAATGCTATGTTGATATAATTGCTTCAGTTCAATGTTGAAAATGCCTTGAACTTTTGCATTGTTGGTAAAAGCTGGAAGGAGTTCAGATTTACATATGATAAAATGAAATGCTTTCAGTCATCCACAAGATAAAACATGAGTTATCTAGCATTCATAAAGGATTCCTACAGAAAATATTTTTTGAAAAAATGAAAACAAAGGAACCGTATATTAATAATTAAAAATGCATGAAATCAGTTCACCTTATACATCTGAGTAGACCGTCAGGTTAGTTTTGTAAAGTTATTTAATTATTTAGCATTTTATGTGGGTTTCTTTCTCTTTGTTCTTCTTTCAGAGTAGATTGTTTCGAGGGGAAAAGAAAAGAATCTGCTTCTACTATTGATAGAACTTGACTTCTGACCTAAGATGCCATGTTTTCAGATGAATATTCTTAAGTGTGCATATTGTTTTTGTACTTCATGTTCTATTCATGGTTAAATATTACAGAGGTTATGAGTGTGTTTCCATGGAAATTAAGTATTTAGGCTAAGAAAAGGATTTTTTTAAAAAGGGATTAGTATTTTTTTTTTTTTTTTTTTAATGAGTCAACTGAAATAATCAACTAGAGAAAATCACAAGGACCTAGCTTCTCCAGTTTCAAAGACTGGGGTAAATGACAGCTATTATGGGGCTTATGTTGTTTCCCCACTAGTTTCCTATTAAACCAGCAAATAAGCAGTGCATTGGATTTATGAGCTAAGTATCCCTGGAAGCTCACAGGTACAGAATAATATTTGTACAGAGGAGGCACACTAGGATATGACTAGAAAGTCATATCCACAAAATACATAAAAATTTTAAAATAATATTTCAAGAACAGTTAAATATGTTAATAGAATGAAAGAAACTATAAAATACAAAATACAAAATAATTACAAAATATTAGAAATTTTAAAAAATTGGCCAAAAGAAAGACTTGAAAAAATCTTACTGACTCATAAAAAGAAATGAAAATTAAAGAAAATATTTTATGCACAAAGATTAAACTAGAAAGAATACAAGAGAAAAAAATCCAATGTACTATACCATAAAAATAGAAAAATTTAAAAAACTAGAAAACATAAAAACATTTCAAAATTATGTGAATAAAATTAATTTGGTATGGTTAAAAATAAATTTTATATGAAGAAACACTAAGAAAACACTATTGTAGGTTCTCATTTTTAATCTCACTCTTATTTTCAGTTGGAGACCATGCAATCAATGTTAAAGTACTAACAGCAGGAAAGGAAGTTGAAAAATGAATGTATAATAGTGTTCCCTACATTAAGTTTCAGACTGACGTTACCTCTAAAACAAGTATTTCATTCTCAGCTTATCTATGGTCAAATAGATATAATATATACCCCAAAGTTTTCCATGAGGTCCTTATATCCAAGGTTACATCAAAATAACCTAAAATATTTTGAACACAGAAACCTCTAAAATTATATTTAACCATAAGACAAGGAAATCATCTCATGAACAGCACATTTAAAATGGGAGTAAGCTGTTTACTTAAAAAAAAGCAAAATAGAGCTTTACTTATTCTTATGGAAAATTTCTGAGATATATATATATATATATATATATATATATATATATATATATAGTAGTAAAAAATAAGAGTATAAAGAGCTCCCATCCAACAAACATCAACACACATCTATTCTTGGGTCACCTCTAGCACTCACACACACTTATTAATCACCACTTGTAAAAATGTGGACCTTTTACTATTGCTCATGTTTCCAAGAAAATGTAGGTTGCTAAAGTTTCGGGGGGAAAATTCTATAGAATGGCTCAACTACAGAAACTTAATGACAGATTGCTGCTTGACAATATTGAAATTTTATGTGCCTTTTGAAGGGAGTATAGTAATAAATATTTTGGTATTCTGTGCTTGATTTTCAAATATCAAAAACAGTGTAGCAAATATCATAATATTTAGATTATAGTCAATGCCAAAAAATAATAATAATCTAAACTATAATACATATACCATTAGAATGTGAAATTATATTTTAGGGAAAGGAACTGAAACAAACCTATAGTTACCTTATATTTGGCCTTACAGTACATTAGTAAATCTGTAAATAAATAAGGCATATAAAGTTCTTTGGTTTTGTCAAAATAAAGATGGCTCTATGTTGAAATAAGAAAATAATGAATTGGATTCCTGTTAGAATTACTAGGCTTTAATTACTTGTAATGACTAAAAGGAGTAATCGATAGTTTGATTGCTACCTGTTATAAATCACATGACTCAATAGGAAAAAAGAGTGTCTTCCTGATTAAAAACAATATTTTGTGATTTCAAACAGAGACTGATTCTATTATTACTACAATCTACCTTTATTACTTTACTATACATTTAAATAGATTCAGTACTAATTACTTAGGTATTTAAATTTTAAAAATGACCAAATTGTCTGTTGAGCTACATAAGAGGTTCAGCTAATCTAACACCATCTCTCTGCATGTCTTGAAATCTTGGGGTAATCATGAGATTGCTAAAGTTTAAGGAGAAACATTCTACTGGATTGCTCATCTACAGAAATATGTTTGCAGATTGCAGTCCTGACGATAATGAAATTATATATGTGGTTTGACTGGAGCATGGCAATAGATATTTTGGTATATTGTGCCTGATTTTCAAACACCAAAAATGATGTAGCAAATATAATATTTAGATTATAATCAATGTCAAAAACCAATAAAAATCTGGACTTCTTGAGTGAACTCCATATTCTTACAGGCACAAGATGATTGAAGTGAAAACTTATACAATTTTTCTATACTGAATTTCTGTAGCAGGAGCTGTCAGCACCACATTCAAATCCTTTGGTCTTTACCATTCTAATGATCCTGTCCTGTTTCCAAGAGTCAGCATCTGGATGTCTTTGCCTGATAACTTTCTCTGTCCACCGGTGCTTGATTAGCGTTCGTACACAGTATGCTTGTAATGCTGTCAAGCTAATGACTACCATCCTGAAACCCTGCTCCAGTAGCTATCAAACAATGACTGACAAGAGTTAATGAATAAATCATTCTATTGCAGGTGGGATTACTTTTAGGCAAGTGTTTCTATACTGGATTTTAGAGTTCTTTAGTGGCATTAAGCTCCAGTGATTGATAAATGAAACTCATTGATAATGCACAGATTACTGTATGCCCTCTGATTTGTGTCATACTTCCTTATTTTATACCAGTGGTTCCTAGAATTAACTACTTAATAAACTACTTTTATTTGAAACCTTGTTTTGGGGTACGATTTGGAGAGTTTAAACCAAGACAACTGGTAACAGACATTGTCCTAGGAAGCAGATACTCAGGATGGGATCCTGGCTTTGGCTGCTATGCTAGCCAAATGGCAACCAGGGTCCCTTTGCTGGTTTGAAGTAGGGTGGTGTATAGCATCACAATTTCTAAGACTATTAGGTATTGTGGATTGGGAAGGCATCTAATTGGAAGCCTTCACTGGTCAATGCAATATCCACAGTGCTTGGGATGCATAAAAGTAAGTATAAGGACTGTAGAGTTGTTGGGTTTTGCAAAGGGCCACTGTGCAAATAACAGGTGTAGGTTAGGCAACTAGGAACTCATGGTTTGGGGTGAAAGCTATAAGGTGTCTGTGGCAAGGTGCTCATTTCCTTGAGCCAGGAGAAAACTGTGCTGATAAAAATCCCAGGATTTGATTGTGTATCAGAGCTAAAAAAAAAAAAAAAAAGAAGGATAAATATGCAGCAGCCTATGTTTTATGTTAGTGGGGGTCTGATAGGGAAGTTAGGGGAGCCTGAAACTAGAGTGCTAGTATCAGAGTGGATGTAGTTTCAAACCCCAAACTCCAGATTTCCCTTGGTCCTTACCACTCTTGGCCTTAATTTTGTAGTCATTGCCACCCAGTTTCCTGCAGTCATTATCTGTGATAGAAAAAATACTCCTTTCTCTTTTGATAGGGGTAGCAGAATGGAAGGCACATGAAGACTTCAGTTGTAGTATGTGTCTCACAGGGTGATATTTTATATCCTTAAAATTTGCTCCCAGGTGACACAGTGGTTAAGAATCCGCCTGCCAATGCAGGGGACACGGGTTCGAGCCCTGGTCCGGGAAGATCCCATGTGTCACAGTGAAACTAAGCCTGTGCATCACAACTACTGAGCCTGCGCTCTAGAGCCCATGAGCCACAACTACTGAGCCCACATGCCACAACTACTGAAGCCCGCATGCCTAGAGCCCATGCTCCACAACAAGAGAAGCTACTGCAATGAGAAGCCTGTGCACAGCTATGAAGAGTAGCCCCCGCTCACTGCAACTAGAGAAAGGCTGCATGCATCAACGCAGACCCAATGAAGCCAAAAATTAATAAATAAAATAAATTTATTAAAAGAATCTGCTCCAATTTCACCTAGATAATTAATTAGTGAAGGATGAATCAGTTGAATCGATTAAACAAATGGCATCTCTGCTTCAGAAGGAAGGAGATTACTCACCAGAATGACTTCAGAACCTAGCAAATGTAGATTCTTGTAAACAAGAAACAGGGAAAATGTGTGGGCATGAGTCTTAATGGTAAGGAACTGGGAAGCCTAGAATATAAGCCGAGAATATAAGAACATTGGTGTAGGGGCATGCTCCCATAACTCAAATAACTCAGGATATAAAATTCTAAGAAGAACATCTAGAGCTAGTCCTAAAAAGGTTCCATTGCAGGGGGAGAGGGTGGCTTAAAACAACAGACATTTATTTCTCACAGTTTTGGAGACTGGGGGAAGTCCAAGATCAAGATGTGGACCGATTTGGTTCCTGGTGAGAACCCTCCTCCTGGCTTGAAAACAGCTGTCTTCTTACTGTCTCCTCAGAGCTGTGTCTCCATTCCTCTTTTTATAAAGCCACTAATCCCATTATGAGGGCCCCACCCTCATGCCCTCATCTAATCCTAATTACCTTCCAAAGGCCCCATCTCTAAATATCATCCACTGGGGCTTAGAGCTTCAACATATTAATTGGGGAGGGGGGGTACAATTCAGTCCACAGCACCTGGCATTTCTCCTCTAGCCAACTCACCAGCAAGTGTCTGTGCTGCTTCCAAACCCCACCTGCTATACCTGCCAGACACCCACCTTTTTTCTTCTGCTCATTCTTCCTCAGGTGGAGTAGCCTTGACTCCACACTTCTCTGCCACATCCTGGTCAGCTTCTCTTTATATTATGGTAGCTGTTGATATTGATCATTTGTGCTGTGCTCTACCCTGCTTAGCTCACCCAACTGGTTATCTATAAACTGGCAGTAGGCAACAGGCATAGAACCTCACGTCATTCTCTGCAATTCTTTATGCTCTCAAAGGAAATCTTGCCACTTGCAACATAAATGGACCTTGAGGACATTATGCTAAATGAGATAAGTTAGAGAGAAAAAGAAAAAAAATACTGAAGTCATCGATACAGAGAACAGATTGGTGTTTGCCAGAGAAGGCAGGGGTTGGACGTGGGGGAAATGTGTAAAGAAGGTTGTTCTCCACAGTCCTCCAAGCCTTGTAGTTGCCCAGACTTAAGAATGAAGAAAGAGCCTGGAGATAGTGACAGAGATATCAATGGTTTATTGGATGGGGGACCTTCATGTCTGAAGCAAAAGGTCCCGGAGCAACATCCCACTGTGGACAGCAGAAGGCAGACAGGACATGGCAGCAATCTTCGCTCCTCAGGGATGAAGGAGACAAGCATGTATACCGGGAATTGATGTCAATTACAAAGGAAACCAGCAGCTGGGCCAGGTCCCTCACAGCCCCTTAGGTTAACAACCATCACGAAGGCAGATGTTTCCCTTTAATAATGTAGCAGCTTGTGCTGTTTTGGCCTAAAGATTAGAACAGTCACTAGCTGGGGCAGGGGGCAAGCACATTCATGTGAGAAGGGTGCAGGCGAAGCAGGGCCTGGTTCAGCAGGGCATGTACAAAGAGCAAGAGAACAGCCATCTTGAGGGCCTGATCATACAGGGGTCAATAGTTACAGGGCTACCAGTTACCAAATAAATAAGTCCTGGGGATATAATGTACAGCATGATGACTATATTTAATAATATTATATTGTATAGTTGAAAGTTGCTAAGAGAGTAGATCTTAAAAGTTCTCAGCACAAGAAAAAAATGTGTGACTTTGTGTGGTGACAGATGTTAACTAGACAATGATGAACATTTTACAATATATACAAATATTGAATCAACATGTTGTACACCTGAAACTAATATAATGTGATATATCAATTATATCTCACTAAAAAAATTCATATGTTGAAGCCCTAATGTCCAGTACCTCAAAATGTGACTGTATTTGGTGACAGAGTCTTTAAAGGGGTAATTAAATTGAAATATGGTCATTTAGGGTGACTAGCACCCTTATAAGAAGAAGAAATTAGGACATAGACAAGTACAGAGGGAAGACCAAGTGAAGACACAGGGACAAGACAACTGTCTACAAGCCAAAGAGAGAGGCCTCAGGAGAAACCAGCCCCACTGACACCTTGATCTCAGACTTCTAGAATCCAAGACAGTGAGAAAATAAATTTCTGGAGCAAGCAAAAAATTAATAATAATAATGAGATGATGTATTAGACACGAGTATTTACTTAAGACTGGAAGTCTCTAATTGATTTCTATGAATACTTTACAGTGTCCTTATTGTAGTTACATAGCCTGTACTCTGAAATGTGACTGAACAAATATTAATATATCAGGTATATACATGTTTCCTGTGTCACCATACCCACATGTGAGTAGTCTACTGATTTAAAGAAACAGCAAGGAATGATAATTAAATAGATTGAAAGAATATAATACTTTCCCTCACGTTTTTTATTTGTTCTGTATTTCTTCAATGTGTAGTTAAACAGATGCTATATTTTATCTTTGGGGCAGAATTTGCCTGAGGCATATACAAACCTTCTGTCATATATGTGTTTTCCATTAAAATATATCAACTACTCTGCTAATAAATTCTGATCTATTGGTGAGAGATTCATAGTGCAAGGAGGTAAATTTACCTTTAAACATGAATCATATAATTATATTATGCACTTTGTTCTTTAATATTTTTTCCAAGTGCATTGATGTCATTTGTGGGTTTTGTTTCTTTTGTTTGTTTTTTCTTTTTCTCTAATTCTGTTCTCTTACATGGCAACATACATTTTTAGGGGTTCTCAGGGTCACTGTCTAACTCTTTGTTCTATTTATACTTACCACAGTAGGTAGAAATAACTCTTATTTCAACTAGAAAGGAATTAATAAAGTTTTGGAAATACTTTAAAGCATTTAAATAGATTTTTGTTATTTTAAGCTTTATTTTGAAAATCTCCAAATCTAAAGAAAGGCTGCAGAATAGTACAATAAAAAATGGATTAAACTTTGCTTAGGCTCACAAATTTCTAACATATCTTTATTTTTCCTACTGTTTCATAAATCTGAACATACAGTAGCAATTTTTATTTATATTAAAGCATGTGAATTTAAATGGTAGATAACAAGATTCTTCACCCCTAAATATTTTGTATGAATATCTTAGGAATACAGAGAACATTCCCTTATGAAACCTCAGGGCTATCATATTCAGGAAATGTAGATACACATGGATACAATATCTCTTGTACAATTCATGTTTAAATGTTGTCCATTGTCTTAATAATAAAGACATTTATAGCAATCTTCCCCAAACCAAACTCCAATATAGAAAAGTATTTTGCCTTTAGTTATAATGTCCTTTTAGCATACCTTTTTTATGAAACAATTTTTCAGCCTTTCACAACATTGATATTTTTGAAGTATAAAGGTCAAGAATTTTGCAGAAGGTCCCACAAGTTATGTTTCCCTGAATATTTCATCATAACTAGATCCAGGTAATGAATTTTTGACAGGGGCCTAACATATGTGAAATTCTGTCATTTTCATAGCATCACATCAGAGTGCATCTGGTATCAGTGTCTTTCGTATTTATGCCTTTATTGCATCTGGTATCAGTTTAGCCTTTATCAATGTGGTAACTTTGATGTGGTGGAGCCTACCAGATTTCTCCATTCAAAGGTTTCTTTTTTCCTTTAATATTTAGTGAGTAATTTATGGCTAGCAATTTTGATCCTGTTTTCAACAAACTTTCATCTAATGCTTGAACATCCATCAATACATATCAAATCAATCACTTTTTATTATGATGATTCTAACTGTCATTTCCTCTATATAGTATGTTAGTTGGCATAACACCTTAAAGGATAGTTTTATTAGATCAAGAAGGATTTGCTTTTATTTTGTGATCCTATAAATTTGATACTTTTTGAAGAGTGAAAACATCTACCAAAAAAAAATACTATACACTAAGCAAAATACTAAGATGATCCCCAATGTAGCAAGATCTAGTTTCATAGCAAATTTGAAGAATGTAATACAGTATTGTTGACTTTACTTACAATGTCGTGACTTAGATCTCCAGAATTCATTTTCTAAATGAATTTAGAAAATTTGCACCCTTTGGTCTACATCCCTTCAAATTCCCCCACCTCCCAGCTCCTGAGAACCACCACTCTAACTCTGTTTCTATGAGTTTGTCTTTTTTAGATTCCACATGTAAGTGATATCATACGTATTTGTCTTTCTGTCTGACTTTATCTCTGAGAACCACCACTCTAACTCTGTTTCTATGAGTTTGTCTTTTTCAGATTCCACATGTAAGTGATATCATACGTATTTGTCTTTCTGTCTGACTTTATCTCACTTAGCATCATGCCTTCAAGGTCCATCTATGCTGTTGCAAATGACAGGATTTCCTTCTTTCTCATGACTGAATAGTGTTCCATTGTGTGTGTGTGTGTGTGTACGCATTATACCTTTATCCATTCATCTGTTGATGGACACTTAGGTTGTTTTCATATCTTAGGTATTGTGAATAATGCTGCCATAAACATGGGAGTGTGGATATATATTTTCAATAGCCGGTTTTATTGCCTTTGGATATGTACCCTGAAATGGGGTTACTGGATCATATAGTAGATCTATTTTTCATTTTTTGAGGAACCTTCATACTGTTTTCCACAGTGGCTGAACCAATTTATATTCACATCAACAGTGCACAAAAGTTGTCTTTTCTATGCACTCTTACCAACTTATCTCTTGTCTTCTTTACGATAGCCATTCTAACAAGTATATATAAGGTGATATCTCAGTGTGGTTTTGATTTGAACTTTCCTGATGATTAGTGATGTTAAGTACTTTTCCATATACCTGGTGATCATTTGCATGTCTTCTTTGTAGAAATATCAATGTAATTCCTACCTAAATCCCAATGATATTTTTCACAGAAATAGAAAAACAATTCTAAAATTCTTATGTAACCACAAAAGACCCTAAATAGCCAAAGCAATCTTGAACAAGAAAAACAAAGCTGGCATTGTACTTCCTGATTTCATATTCTATTACAAAGCTTCAGTAATCAAAACTGTATGGGACTGGCAAAAATAAAGACATATAGACCAGTGGAACAGAATAGAGAATTTAGAAATTCACCCATGTATACACAGTAAACTAATCTTCAACAAGGGCACCAGGAATACAAAATGGGGAAAGAATAGCCTCTTTAGTGAATGCTTTTGGGAAAACTGGATATTCACATTAAAACGGAATCTTATTTACACCATACATAAAAATTGACTCAAAATGGGTTAAAGATTAAATGTAAGACCTGAAACCATAAAACTCCTAGAAGAAAACATAAGGAAAGTGCTCCTTGACATTGGTCTTGGCAATGATTTTTTGGATGTGACAATGAAAGCACAGGAAATGATAGCAAATAAACAAGTGGGACTATGTCAAACTAAAAGCTTTCTGTACAGCAAAGGAAACAATAAACAAATTGAAAAACAACCTATGGAATAAGAGAAAATATTTGCAAAGCATATATTTGATAAGGGGTTCATATCCAAAACATATTGAACCTCCTACAATTTAAAGGTTTCAAAGCAAATAACTGGATTTAAAATGGGCAGAGTTTAAAATTTCTTTACCCAGATTTCATATATTTTTCTCAAAAGCAGTTCTAAGAGGGAAGTTTATAGCAATACGATCCAAGAACAACAACAATAACAACAACAACCAAAAAACCCCCACAAAGTTAGTAGAAGGGAAGAAATGATAAAGATCAGAGCAGAAATAAATGAAAAAGAAATTAAGAAAACGATAGCAAAGATCAACAAAACTAAAAGCTGGTTCTTTGAGAAGATAAACAAAATTGATAAACCATTAGCCAGACTCATCAAGAAAAAAAGGGAGAAGACTCAAATCAATAGAATTAGAAATGAAAAAGAAGTAACAACTGACACTGCAGAAATACAAAGGGTCATGAGAGATTACTACAAGCAACTATATGCCAATAAAATGGACAACCTGGAAGAAATGGAAAAATTCTTAGAAAAGCACAACCTTCCGGGACTGAACCAGGAAGAAATAGAAAATATGAACAGACCAATCACAGGCACTGATATTGAAACTGTGATTAAAAATCTTCCAACAAACAAAAGCCCAGGGCCAGATGGCTTCACAGGCAAATTCTATCAAACATTTAAAGAAGAGCTAACACGGATCCTTCCCAAACTCTTCCAAAATATAGCAGAGGAAGGAACACCAAACTCATTCTATGAGGCCACCATCACCCTGATACCAAAACCAGACAAAGATGTCACACAAAAAAGAAAATTACAGGCCATATCACTGATGAACATAGATGAAAAAATCTGAAAATTTTCAAACGTGTTTTGTTTTGTTTTGTTGTAGTTTTACATTTTACATGTAAGTCTGTAACCATGTTGAGTTAATTTTTGTGTGAGGTGTGAGATGTGTCCAACTGTCCTCACACCACTTGTTGCAAAAGTTGTATTTCCTCTGTGGAATTGCTTGTTCACCATTTTCAAAATCAGTTGGACATATTTGTGTGGGTCTTTTTCTAGATTGTCACTTCTGCTCTGTTGATCTATATTTCCAATATAACACACTCTTGATTACTATAGGTATATAATGTCTTGAAAAAGGATGAAAGTTTCCTCCTACTTTATTCTTCTTTTTCAAAATTGTTTTAGCTCTTCTAGTTATTTTGCTTTTCCATATAAATTTTAGAAGAATATTGTCTGTATCTATAAAAATCTTTTTAGGATTCTGACAGGAATTGTGTTATATCTGTATATCAATTGCGGAGATGTAGCATCTTTACCATGGTGAGTGTTCCAATTCTTGAGCACAGTATGTCTTTCTATCTATTTAGATATTCTTGAATCTGTTTAATCAACATTTTATAATTTTCAGTGTATAAGTCAGTTACATGTTCTATTTACATCTAAATATTTCTTTCTGTGTGTGTGAGTAACTTTAAATGGTACAATAATTTTAATTTTAGTGCCCATGTGATTTTTGCTAGCATATTGAAATACAAAATATTTTTGTAGTTTTATCTTGTATTCTTTGACCAGGATGAACTCATTTTTTTGTACATGCCTTAAGATTTTCTATGGAGACAGTATGTCATCTGCAAATAGGTATAGTTTTCACTCTTTCTTTCCAATCTGTGTGCCCCTTTTTTCTTGCCATACTGAATTGTTTAGAATTTCTAGATCTATCGAGAATATTGAAAGCAGACACCTTTGCCTTGCTGCCACTCTTAGGGATAATATATTCAGTCCTTTACCATTAAGTCTTTCATCACTTGATATACTGTTACCTATAGGATTTTTGTAAATATTCTAGCAATTTGAGGAAGATCCTCTATTTCTATTTTTCTGTGCTTTTGTTCATGAAACAGTGGTAATAATGTCAAATGCTTGTTTTATTTTTTTTCAAATACTTGTTTTACATCAAGTGATATGACCATGTCATTGTTTCTTCCTATCTTTGCTAATAAGGTGAATAAAATTGGTTTATTTTTGTGTATTCACATAACATTGCATTCTTGGAAATAAACCTCACTTGGTCACAGTGAATAGTTTTTTATGTACTCCTGAACATTTTCTAATAATATTTTGTTAATGATATCTGCATCTATTTTCATTTGGGATATTGGTCTGTAGTTTTCATTTTGGTAGTGTCTTTGTCTGGTTTTAATATTAGGATGATACTAACTTCCTAAAATGATTTGGGAATTGTTTAATTTTCTGGGAGAGATTGTGTAGAACAGATGTTAATTCTCTTTTAAATCTTTGTGGAATTCTTTGGTGAAACAATATAGGTCTGGATATTTCTTTTTAAGAAGTTTTTGTTTATTTATTAAATTTATTTATTTATTTACACATTTATTTATTTATTTATTTATTTATTTTAAAGTGAGTGTCTTGTATACAGAGTATGGTTTGGTCAATTTTTAAAACCCACTTTGTCCATTTGTCTTTCAATTTGTATACTTGGATGGGTTACATTTCATATGTTCATTGATATTTTAAACCTTAAACCTGCATTTTTTTTTGTTTTTTTGTTTTGTTTTGTATCATGTTTCCTAAATTTTTTTTTTTTGCTTTTTTGTGTGCTTCCTTTTTTTAAATCTTTATTAGAGTATAATTGCTTTACAATGTTGTGTTAGTTTCTGCTGTACAACAAAGTGAATCAGCTATCTGTATACATATATCCCCATATGCCCTCCCTCTTGCGTCTCCCTCCCACCTTCCCTATCCCACCCCTCTAGCTCGTCACAAAGCATCGAGCTGCTCTCCCTGTGCTATGCAGCAGCTTCCCACTAGCCATCCATGTTACATTTGGTAGTGTATATATGTCAGTGCTACTCTCTCACTTCACCCCAGCTTCCTCTTCCCCCCACCTTGTGTCCTCAAGTCCGTTCTGTATGTCTGCATCTTTATTCCTGCCCTGCCACTAGGTTCATCAGTACCGTTTTTTTAGATTCCATATATGTGTGTTAGCATACGGTATTTGTTTTTCTCTCTCTAACCTACTTCACTCTGCATGACAGACTCTAGATCCATCCACCTCACTACAAATAACTCAGTTTCATTTCTTTTTATGGCTGAGTAATATCCCATTGTATATATGTGCCAAATCTTCTTTATCCGTTCATCTGTCAATGGACATTTAGGTTGCTTCTTTGTTTCTTGAGTATGTATTTTTAACATTCCCTTTTGATTTAACTGGAATATTGTTAAGTGACTCTTTTTTTTATTTTACAAGATTATCATTTTTGCTTCCACTAACAAGAATAATTTAGAAAGTTCAAGAAGAGAAGAAACACCTATTGTATTTGCCCATCTTTTACCCACTGTGTTCTTTTCTTCTTCCTAATAGTATTAGTTTCCTGTTACTGCTGTAACAAATCACCACAAAAGTATTGGCCAAAAACAACAAAAATTTATCATTTTACAATTTTGGCAATCAGAAATCCAAAATAGGTCACCAAGTCTGTGTTTCTTCTGAAGACTATTGGGAAGAATCTGTTTCCTTGTCCTTTCCAGCTTACTTAAGCTGCCCACATTCCTTGACCCCATTCCAGAAATGACATTTCTTCCAGCTCCACTTTTGACTCACACCTCCTGCATCTTTCTTCTATGGAATCTTATGATTATATTGGGTACACTCAGACAATACAAGATGAGACCAACATCCTTAACTTAATCACGGCTGCCAAAGTCTCTCTTACCATATAAAGTCATATATCCATAAGTCTCAGGATTAGGACATAAATATCTTTGGAGGTCATCATTGTGCCCTTTACGCTGATGTTGCAAGATACTTTTCCTTTGTCTTTAGTTTTCAGGAGTTGATTGTGATGTATCTTGGTATGGATTTTTTTGACGTTATCTTGTTGAGAGTTCACTCAGTTTCTTGAATCTGTAGTTTTATGTGTTTTGCCAAATTTGGGAAGTGTTCAGCCATCATTGATTTGATTAGTTATTTAACCCCACCTCTTCTCTCCTTTAAGGACTTTGTTGACATAAATATTTGATTTTTTGTTATAGTCCCATAGGTCTCTGAGACTCTATTCATTTTTTTTTTTTTCTGTTTTCTTTCTACTCTTCAAATGGGGTAGTTCTATTGTTCTGTCTTCAAGTTCACTGATTCTTTTCTATATTCTTTCTACTCTACTGTTGAGTCCATCCACTGGGTATTTTTTTCCTCTGTTCTTGGATTATTCAGTCTTCAAAGCTTGATTTTTTTTCTTGGTAATGTCATCTATTTTTGGAGAATCTTTCACCTATTTATTTGCCATAGATTTCTATATTTGCATTTGTTTCAGGGATTTAATTGCATTTTGAAACTTTTTTATGATGTCTGCTTTAAGGTTTTGTTAGATAATTCTAACATCTCTGACATCTTATTTTTGGCATATGCTTATTGTCATATGTTGTTCAGTGTGAGATCTTCCCAGTTCTTGGTGAGTGATTTCCAATTGAAATTTGGGCAACTTGGATGTTGCTATGAAACTCTGGATCTTATTTATTACTATCTTATTTTTTAAGCCATGTACATGAACATGTTTCAATACTTGAATAATGTGTAGGTTCTTGTTTAAAAATATAAAGTGATTTATCTAAAATATTATGTATATAAATCATTTTTATATTTAAATGACAATATATAAGATTTGATAGAGAAGTTAGAATTTTTAAATAAATGATTTTAATTACATTTTACACATTAATCTATGTCCATTTTGGATTCATATTTTACAACCTGCTAGTTTATGAAGGAAACAAAAATAAGGAAAAATTTCCTAATGGGATGTAAATTGATATTTCATTATGCCAGTTGAGTAAATTTTATAAACCTATACACAAAGAAATGAATATCTCATCTCACAAGAATTTATTTATTTATTTATTTATTTTTTAACATCTTTATTGGAGTATAATTGCTTTACAATAGTAAGAAATTAGAAACTTATTGAAATTCACTGGCACAATGGATCTACTTTTACTACTGGAATTTACATATTCACTTAGCATAATTACCTCCACCCTTTTATGAGCTTCTATAAAGGAAATAAATCATCTTTTATGTAAGTATCAAGGAACACATAAACAACATATGATTTCATTTATTTTATACTCTAACAGTGGTGAGAAAGGATCATTTGACAATAATGTAATAAATTAACACTATTTTCTAAAGTAATTGCAAAGCTATTATGTAGAAAAAGCAAGATGTTAATAAAGTAGGAAGGTTGGAGTATATTCTACAATGAATAGTAATAATGATAGTATACTTGTTATTATGCGGGAATGACTTGGTAATTTACATTTAACTAGAAAATCATCCATTTTCTCAGTTTTCAAAATTTTCACAAAAATATCATGTGGTTTTATCTTAAAATTATAGTTTCTTTTTTGTGTGTTGTGTATTTTTGCATATTTTTAAATTTAACCTTAATAGGAGCAATTTCTAACAGGAATGGAATTATTTTTAACACAACTATAACAGCTGCATAATATTTACATGTATAGAATTAGTATTTTTATACTTTTAATTACCCACTTGTTGGACACATTATTTTTACTGCTTGCAAAATTTGGAGTATTTTAATATATTTCAATGTTTCTGCGTTTTCTTAGGTAACTTTTAGGAAGTTGAATTGCTGGCTTAATGGTATGAGAGTCTTTAAGGCTTTTAAAATAGACTATACCATAAGCAAATTCTTGTACTTCTTACAATCTATAACATTTTAAAAGGCGGTAAAATTTATTTTTAGAGAAAGTTAGGGTATTTTTAACCATTCTGCTGTTTTTGACACATGATTTTAAATGTTAAGATTGTGTTTGAATATTTTATCATTATTAACATATTACTGGTAATTCCTTCTGGTAATATTACAGGAGCAAACTTATTGGGCTAGATCTTATGAACATTTGTAATAATCTTTATACAAATTTTCAAAGTGTTTTCTAGCATTATATTAAATTTTCACAAATTATTATAATTAAAAACAAAAGTATTAATTTAATAGTTAATGTATTAGGATGTCATTATTATAATTTGCAATGACTTGGTACTGAGGTAAGACTTTTTTTTCAACATGTTGGTTAGTGTTTAGACCTTCTTCCACAAATGTTTATGTCATGGGAAACAAAGATTTAATAACACTGTAGTAGTTCCCTTTATCCCTCCTAGTGGACTCTGTAGGAATGATTGAGTCAAACAGATGGACCTCTTTGTAAATACTTGCTAAAGGAATAGTACTGGAGAGTTGTTATCTTTACAAAATAGATATTTACAAGGACATATCCAGTCTGTTTAAAAGGTTAATACTTAATACACCTGCGATTCATGATATGTCTAGTGTAATAACTAAAATGAGGATGAATGAGGTCTTTGGTGTTAATAGTATTCTATTTCTAATTTATGTGCTCATTATATGGATGAGGTCAGTTTGTAAAATTTGGGCCAGCTGTACACTTTATTTTGTGTTCTATTGTGCATTAATATTATATCTGAATAAAATAATTTTATTTAAAAGAGATTTTTTTTTTTTTACTTTCCAAGAGATTTTTTAGCTACCAACCTCTTTCTCACAGACAATTTTTTTAAATTAATTAATTAATTTATTTATTTTTGGCTGTGTTGGGTCTTTGCCTCTGCGAAGCCCTCTCCAGTTGTGGCGAGCGGGGGCCACTCCTCACTGCGGTGCGCGGGCCCCTCACTGCCGTGGCCCCCCCGCTGCGGAGCACAGGCTCCAGACACGCAGGCCCAGTAGCTGTGGCCCACGGGCCCAGCCGCTCCGTGGCATGTGGGATCCTCCCAGACCAGGGCTCGAGCCCGTGGCCCCTGCATCGGCAGGCAGACTCTCAACCACTGTGCCAGCAGGGAAGACCCCACAGACATTTTGACTTGCCCTCACTCATCTTCTCATTTACCCATCCATTCATTTAACATATGTTTATTCAGTACTTACTGTGTCTTCCAGACATTTGTGAAAAGACTGGAACAAGAGAGAAAAGTGTACACTGCTTACCTAGAGCTTACATTCTACTGGAGATTAACTATACAATAAAATAAGTGAATATATATATATATATATATATATATATATATATATATATATTTTAAAGATCCAAATAAGTGTTGTCTACAGTAGGCACTATTTATTTTTTAATTCAAGTATAGCTGATTTACTATAACTTTACTAAACGTTGAGTTAGTTTCTGCTGTACAGCAAAGTTATTCAGTTATACATGTATATACATTCTTTTTATATTCTTTTCCATTATGTTTTTTTTTGTTTGTCTGTTCTGTTTCTTGCCAACCTTTCTTTTTTTTTATTATTGGAGTATAGATGCTTTACACTACTCCATTAGTTTCTGCTGTACAGCAAAGTGAATCAGCCATATGTATACATATATCCCCTCTTTTTTGGATTTCCTTCCCATTTAGGTCACCACAGAGCAATGAGTAGACTTTCCTGTGCTATACAGTAGGTTCTTATTTGTAACATATTTTATACATAGTAGTGTATATATGTCCATCCCAATCTCCCAATTCATCCCTCCCTTCTCCCTTGGTATCCATACATTTGTTCTCTATGTCTGTGTCCCTATTTCTGCTATGAAAATAAGATCACCTCCACCATTTTTCTAAATTCCATATATATGAGTTAATATATGATATTCATTTTCCTCTTTCTGACTTACTTCGCTCTGTATGAAAGTCTGTAGGTCCATCTATGTCTCTGCAAATGACACAATTTTGTTATTTTTTATGGCTGAGTAATATTCCATTGTATATATGTACCACATCTTCTTTATCCATTCATCTGTTGATGGACATTTAGGTTGCTTCCATGCCCTGGCTATTGTAAACAGTGCTACAATGAAAAATGGGGTGCATGTATCTTTTTGAATTATGGTTTTTCTCTGGGTATATGCCCAGTAGTGGGATTGCTGGGTTGTACAGTAGTTCTATTTTTAGTTTTTTAAGGAACCTCCATACTATTCTCCCTAGTGGCTGTATCAATTTACATTCCCACCAACAGTGTAAGAGGGTTCCCTTTAATGAATATATATATTTTCAAAGTGAGATCAGCTCTGACTGTCTCAGAACATATGAAGGTATTTAACAAAGGGGTTTGAGCAGCCCTTTCCAGGAGGTGGACTTAGTTGTGAATCTAGGCTCACGAGAAGGAGCCAGCAATGTGAACGGCCAGGAAAGGATCTTTGAATTGAACAAAAAGGTCCTAAAGTGATAAACTTCTTGGCAGATATTTGGCATAGAGAAAAAGTCAGCATGATGGAAGGTGTTAGGACATTTGTATAAAATGAAGATTAGAGAAATGTATTGGCCAAGATCCCCTGGGTCATAGTAAAATATTCTAAGTACAAGAGAAGTGAGATATGAAGGGTTAGGAATATGTACTTTGGACCTTTTTCTTGGAAAACAGTCTTCATTCAAAACCATGAATTATTTTTTTCCTTGTGTTATTGCAGTCTCGAAATTAGGTTAACAAGTTTCAGTAATGCCCTTTTTATCAGATTATAAATAATATGTAGAAATAACTACTCACCTAAATTGATGACTGTCATACACAAAAGTCCATACCACAACACACAATTTTCATAAGATTTCTGAACTGGTGAAGAAGGTCTCTAAAAAAATTGCTTAGGTAATGGAAAAGACCTGGGTTGAGGGCATTTTTTTACTCCAAACACTTCCTAACAAGCTGCTACTTAAGAGGTTTAGTACAAAACAACAGAAAAGTATTCAATCAAATTCAGGGTAATTAGGTATAATGCAGATTATGGTGTTGAATTTATGCAACACACACAAAAGGAAAAGAAAAAGAGAGAGAGAAAGAAAGAAAGGGGAGAGAGAGAGAGAGAGAGGAAGGAGGAAGGAAGGAAGGAAGCAAGGAAGGAAGGAAGGAAGGGAGGAAGGAAGAAAGGAAAAGTAAGGTGATTTCTTAGCCAAATGTTAAAGATAATATTTTGGCTTAGTTGGGGTGGGAGTATTTACCAATAGGCCACAGTAATATATTTAACCTTCATTTCAATGAAATGGAAATCATTCTAAAGGAATCCCACACATTAAATAGGCCATGGAGCTAAGGAAGTGTCTGTATCTAATACAAACTTTTGATATTGGATGAGCCATCAGCAGAGTTTATTACTCTTAAATAATGTAAATACAGAGTAAATTATGATAAAGCTCATAATAAACATTTTATTAAAATGTACGTAAAAACATACACATAAGGTGTGTGTGTGTATATATCTTTAACCTTATAAAATAAGTGTATGTCCTCATGTTCTCTAATGGAAAAATGTTTGATGATCTTTGTCTATCTACCTATCTGGGTATCAATAATCATATATTTCCTAAAAAGTCTTAAAAAGGTGAAAACCTATATAGTGAAGATACAAAGACTCCCATCAACTACCTTTGTTTCTGGTTTCCTCTCTTGTCTTGTCTTTTGTTTTTAAACCCATCTTCTGCACACTTTTATGGTCAAACTTGTACCTTATATATTTAAATATTTATATTACACATGCATTTTACTAATCCATATTGTTACCCACTGCTCAATAAATGTCATAAGATGTATTTATAAAGCATTTACCATGTGTCATCTTTTACTCCCCTGGTTATTATGCTGTAATATACTATGGAAATACGTTCCCTCAGTGTGAGTTGTTGCTATAGCTATTAACAGGTTTTCAGCACAAGATTATAAGTCAGGTAACACAGTCATTAACATCAAGATATAACGTTGACAGGGATATATTTTGTCTGTTCTCCAAACATTCTAAAGCATAATACACTTTTCCCTAAATAGTTATTAAGGAGAAATTAAATCAGTCAAAGTAGATACTGTAATCTCAAGTGTTACTTAGTTTTCTTTATTTTTGACTCTGAGGAAACACATCATAACCTAGTAATTGTAACAATGAAATATGAAAGAGTATTTGTTGGTCGAAAACATACGGGTGACTCTCACTAAGAGAAGGATGGAAAACCTACTAATATCCTTCAATTTTTTCCCCACTGAGATGATAAATGGGATATGTAACAAAGAGGAATATCTGAATTATTAATTTTTAAAAGAAAATGAAGTTCATCATCAGAGAAGATATCTTAGAAATATTACATAATGAATGAAAATGAAGGCAAATCAGACTAACATGTGATTTTCTGCATATGTGGGAAGTTAGTGGAACATTCCCCTGCAAAAGCAATAAACTCAGAGTGTCAAGGGCTGGAGGTTAAAATTCAGAGTTGGGGTTCATTATGATCCCTACAGCATCTCTAGGAAGTATACCCAGACTGCAGGGTGGATATACTCGTGATAGAAAAAGTGAGGGCAGCCATGGTAGTCAGAGCTGGGAGTGGAAATGTGGGATGTCTAAGATTGCTTGATACTGGCTAGAGCAGCTATGATAAGCCAAGAATGGCAGCTCTACCCACGTTAATCCACATCAGCTATAAAACCAAGGAAAATAAACTCTACAAGGGGGAAAGAAACCATACTGATTGTGATTACCTCCTTCTTTCTAACAAGCTGATGGATATCTGAAATGTTATAGCCTTCTTCGTGTTCTACACCTGGAAGCAGGGACCCACACTAAGTCCAAGAAAGAATGCTTTGAATACTAATAACTGATTAACTTAACTCATGCCCTCTACATATAAATTAATAAGAAAAATGTAGAGACAGTATTATTATCATTATATTATGATTGATATTTTTTGACTAATATTGAGGTTTCAACCAGTGTAATAAGAAACTTGCCTGCATTATCTCTTACCTCATTTAATTCTCACAAAACACTATGGGTGCCCTATTTCTAATATGCAGAAAGAGAGAACAGAGAAATTTAGACATAACCACATTAACTAAGATGATCAAGCTAGAAAATGACATGATTGGGATTCAAACATTGGAAATGTATGAATCCAAAGCCCATGGTATTAGTAAATCTGTTCTATAGTTTGTGTTGTATAGAATAGTGTTGCTGATTTCAAATAAAATTACATGAAAAAGAAAAAATAGTGGGTAAAATTCATCAATGCATTTTAATGAAAAAAAGTAAGCAAAATATTAATAAATAGAATCCAGCACTAAATGAAACAAGCAATATGTCCTGAATAGGATTGTTTCAGGAACACTAGGAAACTTCACAATTAGAAAGTATTTTAATTTCATTATTTTCATGTTTAAAATTACAAATACATTATTTTACCAAATGTGCTGTACACACAAAACTAAAAAAAACAATATAAATGAAATAAAAGGATATTTATTCAAAGTGATTAGAAATATAAAACTCAAAATAAATATCCATATATAAAATATATACAGAAGCATAATTTTGATATAAATAATCACATATATGGCTGTTTTTTCAAAAGTTATTTTTTATACTTTGACTTGAGCTGTATATATTGACACAAAAATATTGTATTGTATGAAGATTATCTACATTGAAAACTTTAGGAAATTTATTACATCACCTGGATTTCAGTAAAGGCATTGTTTTTTAAAATAGATAAGCAAAAATCAATAGCTTGAATGTGTAACAGAAATTACTAATTAGGAAATATAATGAAAAACAAATTCCAGTCACGAAAGCCATAAAACTTTAAATTATATAGAAATAGACTTTATAAGAAATTAGAAAAGTCCATATTCAGAAAATCATAAAAAGTTTCACTCTTTTAAAATAAGAATAAATGGTGACACAAAACACATAAAACAGGCCAAATAATAAATAAATTTCATGTTAAAAAGAAAAGAAGTATCAACATTCTCCTTTGGGTGGGAAATTGGCAAATTGATTTTAAATTCCATGGAGAAGAATAAATATGTGAGAAGATCTAAAATATTTTCTAAAGATGCTTAATTATATTGTATTCCATTTGATTGTGCTACAAAACTATAGTAGTTAAAACTGCCATGTTTCTTCACAGGGAACAAAGAGTGAATATATATAACAATAGCAAATATAAAAAGACAATTGCATAAATATACAAGTTTTTATTACATGAAAAATGTAGTATTTTTAAATCTATCAGAAAAGGGGTTTGAACTCTAAGTTATGAATTTAGAAGAAAAATATTTCATATCTCTTCTTCACATTAGTTATGAAACTAAATTCCAAATGACTGAGTTTTTAAAACAGTAATATCTAAAAAAATTTCCCTCTAGAAAACACACACAAAACATTTTATTAATTGTGTAAGATATAGCTTTTCTGTCACAAAAAAGAACAGAACCTGTAATAATAACAAAGAATTGGCTGAATAAATTGCATAAAATTATAAATCCATATATGATAATTTTTAAATATAGACAATTACAAAACTGGAAAATATGTGCGATCCATATGAATATTCAAAAGAATGCTTCAGAACAGAAATGAAGGTGAGTTAGTGGTGAAGGCAAGGATTTTATATTAAATATTATTGCAGTAGGAGGCAGTGAGGAGCAAGCGTTTTTACTGAACAAGGACCAGAGAGGAAATGTACTGGGAGAACCAGTTCGCTGACCCAGATGGTAGGGTGGTCATACATCATGTAATTTTTCAACAGTTCCTGTGAATTTGTGACCAGCCAACTGCTGTTGAGGAGGGTCCATAGAACCTGTTTGCAATCATCTGCTCCTTGGTATTTATTGTTTCTCAAAATATGTAACAACTAGTTGCTTTTCTCAGTTCTCAAAATGGTCTCCTGTGAATAAATTAAAGTTTCTAGGTGGAAACGTACAGCTTCTGAAAAATGCTTAAATTTATGATTTGTAATTTAAAACCAAATTAAATTGGCTTAAGCAATAAAGGAACTCTGTCCCCAATATCATCAAAATGCTGTGCCTCAAATAAGACTTCAATTTAAGTTTGTTTCCCTCTGGGGGTCTTTATTCTGTAATCCTCTCTGTGTGTTGACTCCATTCTCAGACTGACTTGGTAGCTACCTGACTGTTAACATCTGGGGTGATCACATGTTTCTTATTCACATTCAGAGACGTGAAGATGGCATAAGTTACCAACAAGTTAAGAGTATAATTCCTGGGCTTCCTTCTAATTGGTCCAAAGTATGTCTCCTTCTTACCATTAACTCCATTTGGTCGGCATGGGTCTTCTCCCCCAGGAGAAGGGTAATATATACTCACCCCAGGGTGTGAGTATATATTACCAGTAAACAATGGTGGATTACATTTGTTCCATGCTGGGTGGTGGTGTTTGACCCCCGTAACCTTAGGATGAGAATTCCTCACTCTCCAACAGGGTGAATAGGAGGTGATCAAAATAATCCCCATCCAGACTCAATTAAACTCAAAATTCATTAATTTAAGAGCCTGCTGTATAACTCCACAGATGTCTGTTAAGCATTTCAAGTGAAAAACTTCCAAAACTGGGCTACAATAATCCCAGTACTAGCCCAAACCTTGGTACATTGGGCAATAGGGATCGGGTGAATGAATAGAAATACAGGTTAAGAAGGAAATATATTACCTATACATTCTCACAAGTATATTTAAATACAACTAAGCTGTTTGGCAAGGATTGAAGATTTTCTCTATTTAATATCCATTTACTAGTTATAGATGTGTGTATTTGCATTTTGTATATGCTTGTTAACATACAAATGTGTATGTATGAATGTCTTTTTAATATGTAGTATTTGATTTTTCTTCTTTTTTCACTCTGATATAAACAATTCTGAATGATAATTTTACTCATAGTATTTGTCCATGGCTTTCCTTTGCCAGTGTTGATTATGGCATCAAATAAGTTCAGGTTTGCCACATACATTTGGGCAAGGTTAGTATTATACAATTTGGGCAGGATTTTATTTCACTGGATTTCACTAGAATTTCAAAGTAGTTTATTAACCTATTTTATATATGTATATAAAAACACATACTTTTAGTTCATTTCAAGAAAATAAATAAATATAGGATATTTAGAATATAGAATATTTAATAACATTGAAATTATATTGGCAAATGAAAACATACAGTGCACGGAGAAATAGAAAAATAGAATCAACTGTAAAAAGCAGTATCTATTAAGTCAAGGGTTGCAAACTCTTTCTGTAAGAGCAAGACAATAAGTATTTTAGGCTTTATCTAGCAGACCATGGTCTGCTGAACCCTGTTGCTAGTATTGAAATGATGTTATTTTTATTGTTCATTTATTACACTTTTCTAAATGTTCAAATTGACGGTCATAATCAGATACTGGTTTTCTAATAAAATATTAAACATTAGTAATATTTGGAGCATATATCCTGTTTATGATATAAAGATAAAAGATTTATTATTCAGCTCTTAAAAATTAGTTAATATACAACATAAATGATCCCTTCTTGCATTTTTGAGGGTATAATTCAATGATGCATTTGAAAGTTGTTTCTCTAGCCAAAAAAAAAAAACAAAAAAAAAGTATTTCTCACTTATTAGCACCAGTTAGTCCTTTTGGCTCTCACAAAAACCTTTTTATCCACACATAATTCTACTGTTCATGTTATGCAGATAATTGGAATGCATTTTCATGTGCTAAATGCACTTCACATGCATTCTTCAAGTCAGCCTAGGAGGGATCAGTAGTATTGGAAAGAGAAGCAGACGTGGAGAAACGGCACATCAGACGTGATAATCTCTCTGAAAGCTCATGAATTTTCTCCTCAGACAGAGCTTGTCAGACAAACCTTAGTTCATACAGTGAATATGATACTTCCTATAAATGTGACATAGTCCTTACCTAACTTTCCTAAGCAGCAGTTTTATCAGAGGCAAGATGGCGATTGTTGTCCCCACCTCGTGTATTTGTTGCTATGATAAAAATGCCATTCAACTATCCTTGCTGAATCTGTAGCATGACAGGCATACACCCTAAATAACATGGTTTAATAGTTCCCTGTCTCTTCCCTCTTTTCAGTTCCAGATATATTTCAGGGCAAATTTAGACACTCACACTATAATGTTCTTTCATTTCATTAGAATTCTCTATTAACAGTTCACACTAAAGTTTTTAGTACAATCTTCTCCAAGTCCACTCATCAATAGTCTGTAAAGTAATTTAATCTATAGGAAGAGCCCAGCCCTACAGCTCCCCATACACACACTCCAGATAACAGTCAGTTTTTTAAAATTAGTTTTTATTAGAATATAGTTGTTTTACAATGTTGTGTTAGTTTATTGCTGTACAGCAATGTTAATAATCATACTTATACATTCATCCCCTCTTTTTTAGATTTCCTTCCCATTTAGGTCACCACAGAGCATTGAGTAGAGTTCCCTGTGCTATACAGTAGGTTCTCATTAGTTATCTGTTTTATACGTAGTAGTGTATATATGTCAATCCCAACCCACCAATACATCCCACCCCCTCTCCCCCCTTGGTAACCATAAGTTTGTTCTCTACATCTGTGACTCTATTTCTGCTTTGCAAATAAGTTTATCTCTACCATTTTTCTAGATTCCACATGTAAGCGATATTATACAATGTTTGTTTTTCTCTTTCTGACTTACTTCACTCTGTATGACAGTATCTAGGTCCATCCATGTCTCTGCAAATGTCACTATTTCATTCCTTTTTATGGCTGAGTAATATTCCATTATATATATAGTACCACATCTTCTTTATCCATTCTTCTATTGATGGACATTTAGGTTGCTTCCATGCCCTGGCTATTTTAAATAGTGCTGCAATGAACATCAGGTTGCATGCATGCTTTCGAATTATGGTTTTATCTGGGTACATGCCCAGTAGTGCGATTGCTGGGTCATATGGTAGCTCTATTTTTAGTTTTTTAAAGAAACTCCATACTGTTCTCCATAATGGCTGTACCAATTTACATTCCCACCAACAGTGTAGGAGGGTTGATAACAGTCAGTTTTAATTAAGGTATGCAGAAAACTCGCAGCCTCAAACCTACAAGTCAGAAGGCACCTGCTTTTAGTGGGTAAGCCCTGCCTTTGCTTCTCCATCAAGATGCTGGTTTCTATTCCTAACCATTGCATTGGTTCAGTCAGAACGACTTTGTTTTTGCTTTCACTCCTGGCACCTGTCCCACAGCCCTGAACAATCTGCCTCCCATATGCCTCCTCTATCATCCAGGAGTTGACCCTGCTCCCATAAACCTGACCACAGCCTGGCACCCTCTGCAAAATGACTCATCATATAGAATGACCCGAGAGCTATTCAGCCTGATGACAAATACCTATAAATCTACTTCTGTGTGCTTACTCACAGGTCTGAGTCGAATTAAACAATAATGGCCAAATTCTCTACTACCATTTGGAAAAGAAATATCCAACTTCTAGAAACATGTCTGCCCGGGACCATTTTCTCCAACGCATATCTTGCCCATTCTGATTTATGGCCCCTCCATGAAGCACTCTCATTATAGGTTTTACTAAATAATCACCAAATAATTTATCTGTCATTTCAGAATAGATCTATTGAGCAGTATGAAAAAAAGAAGACATCTAGAGGACTATTAGTGGTCCTGCCATTTTCTTTCCTTCCATTTTCTTTCCCTAGTATTTTAAAAAGTTCCTCTCTCACAGAAAAAGAAGTGTTTTAGTTATAATGGTAATAATGATAGCTGACATGATTTCCATGAAAGGTATTACTATTTGGACATGGTTCTTATCCCACTTTTTATTTATGTGTTTGAGGAAGAACAAAATACTTTATGACACAAGCTATAACTTAAAAAGACATGATACAGATAAATAAAAAGCTACATTGCTATGAGAGTTACTCTAATAGAAAAATACATATTTTTAAAAACCTGTCCTCAAGCACTGAAATTACAGCCACAATAATTTAAAAATTGCATGTACCCGTGCTTTTTAGAAAATTGAGTTTGATTTTAAAATCAATCAGCCTCAACTCAGCCATGACATTTTCTAACTAGTACTATTTGCCAAGGTTTTCTTTACATTTCAAAACCCTAATATAAATGTGAAAATAATAAAGACCACATAACAGGATTGTTGTAATCATGAAGTTAAATAGATAGTTGTGCTGGTTTCTATATACCTATATCTCACTATCTGATATATAGTAAGTGTACAGTAAAGGATAATTTTCTACCTTTGTTCTAGTTCACGTGAAGGTTCATAGATAATTTCAAATGTTTTATGACAAGTTCCTCTACTTGGTCATTTGAAACGATGGTGGAGTGTCGTTTAAGTAGATACAATGTCTATGAAAATATACTGAAGTGTTATTGCCAATAGCCAGTTTTATAGAGTTGATCCACTTTATTCTATACCAGCTGAAGTCACTGGGTGAGTAGTTTCAGGTGTGTAAACTCAGTGAATTATAGTAATCAAATCTAGAAATTATAAAGCTAAGAACATCTGTGGCTTGCTCTGCATTACTGGGATGAGGTTGTGACCTCCATGTCAACTGCAGGTGCAGATTTATTCCATTTGCTCCAAAATGAAAATTGATTCTCTCTTTTCCCATCACAACACATCATGTAGCAAATTACATCTTGACTTAGAGTTGGGTTGAGTCAGAGTTTTCTACTAATATCCACATCTGAGGGAATTTATGACAGATGACTAAGTTGATGTATCTCTATTGGCAAAGTAGAATTTAGGACTCCACTCAGGAAATGCAGCACAGTTTTGAGCATTACAAAGGTTTGCACTTCGGACATATTCCTTAGTTATAGCAACAGTCCATAAAATTTGACATTGCTAAATCATATTATTGGAGATAATCTTTAAAATCATTTTATTATTTATATATAGAGTTCTTTTACTGAAATTTGTGGATTTATTTCTAACATGGAAATGTTGTCAAAGTTATATGTAATTATGGTTCTCTTCTTACTTCTAGAAAGAAAATTTTCTACCAGAAATTATTTTCAAATAATTTCAGATTATATTCTCAATGCTATCATCTGGATTTTTAAAGTGATAATTTTCAAATGACAGTTGGCATTTGTGACCGAAACCAGGGCAGATGTCTATTTGGGCATCTGTTTGAAACACTCTGTGAACAGTTCTGTCTGAATCCATATGTTTCTCTCCTCTCTTTTTCTCCATTTGATTTCAAAATTATTCTCTTTTTCTTGAGTCTTGATGAGTTTATTCTCTGTCATTAAAAACAATGATGTTGTTAATGTCAACATATGTATTCATTGATTCATATATTATTTCTTGTATTCATTCAATCATTCAACATTTATTAAGCAATTACATCATGTCAAGGGAAGACCTAATGAATATGGAATTAAAAGATGAATATTCAATATTTTGCCTTAAATAAGTTTATGTTTGAACCTGTGAGCAGAGTTTTTGTTTAAATAATGTGATCCTGAAATACTGTTGATGTTGGTTTCCAGGTAGAATGAAACAAGAAGGACTAAATTTACCCTACAACCTTAAACAATTAAAAAATTTACCAAATATACGACACAAAGTTTTCAGAAATTGGAGAACTTGCAAACCAGACTGTTATCCCTGAGACACAGGAAACAAAAATATGACGCCTACAATTGCACCAGATTACAGATTGGAGAGAGTTTTCAAGCCACAACATAGGGAAATAGAGAAACCTAAATTAAGGTTAATAATCCTGTTGAGTAGAGAAAACAGTTACATACCAGCAGAGGGAAGGCAGCCAGAATCATGGGCTGAGTACTAAGGAAAATGCTCTACAGAGAGAGAGAATTGTACAGAAAGAAAGATCTAGAGACCTTGAGAGAGTGTCCCCTTGAATGTTTAGTTGAATACTGATCAGCGTGTGCATGTGAAGAAACTATTGGAAGCTGAGGAAAGAAGCACCAGAAAGAAGACAGATGGTGTTCTCTAGAGCTTACATCCAAGACCTGTGAGTTAATATCAAACATCATATACATAATATATGTATTAGCTCATTGGAATCAAATACATTTCATCAAGAGACCCACACATATATGATCCACTTATCTTGACTAAGATGCTCAAGAAAATCCAAGGAGAAAGGATAACAGTTTCAACAAATAGAGTTGGATCAATTTTATAGTGATATGGGAAAAATACCTTCCCAATAAACAATAGACATAATATTTGGACATTCCACAAAGGAAGATATACAAGAGGCCAATGAGCCCATGAAAATGTGTTCAATGTTATTCCTCATTAAGTAAATGTCAATAAATCTTTAAAAGTTCATCATCCCTTCAGACCCACTAGAATGGCTAATACTGAAATGACCAATGATACCAAGTATTAGCAAAGATATTGAACACTGATCTTTTCACACATAACTGGTGGGTCTGCTACAACAACACTGGAAAATATGGATACTATTTAAAACTATCATGCTGAGCAAAAGAAGCCAGATTCAATCAGTACATACTCTATTATTCCATTTATATGAAACTTTAGAAAAGTCATCAGTAGTCCATAATGACAGAGTAAGAAAAGTGGTTTCCTGGGGTTGAGTGGTGAGTATGTTGGGGTTGAATTGTGTCCCCCCGCTTCAAAGATATGCTGAAGTCCTAATTCCCAGTAGTCATGCATATGATCTTACTTGGAAATGGTATCTTTGCAGATGTATTCAAATAAAGATGAGGTCATACTCAATTAGGGTGAGGCCTCGTCCAATAGGACTGGTGTCCTTGAAAGAAGAGAAAACAGAGACATATGAAGGAGAATGTCATGTGAAGATACAGAGGCACAGAGGGAAGATGGCTTTGGAAAGATGAAGGCATAGGTTGGTGTTATGCTGCCACAAGCCAAAGAATGCTTGGGGCTACCAGAACCTGGTAGTGGCAAGGAAGGATCTTCCCCTACAGGTTTTGAAGAGAGCATGGCCTTGACAATACCTTGATGGCACACTTATACCCTCCAGAACAGTAAAAGAATACATGTATCTTGTCTTAAGCCACCAGGTGTAGTACTTTGTTACTTTGTTACAGAAGCCTATGAAACGAATACAGACTTGATTGCCTAAAATGGAGCACAAGTATCTTCTTACTATTTTTATTTTTCCAAGTTGAGGTGAAATGCATATTACATAAAGCTTACCATCTTTACTATTATTAAGTGTACATTTCAGTGACATTAAGTACATACACATTGTGCAATTTTCACTGCCATTCATCTCTAGAACGCTTTTCATTGTGCAAAACTAAAACTATGTACACATGAACTACAAATTCCCATTGCTTCCTACCCCCAGTCCCTGGCAACCACCATTCTACTTTCTGTCTATAAATATGATTACTCTAGGTATCTCTAGGTGGATTCATACAGTATGTGTCTTTTTGTGACTAGCTTATTTCACTTAACATAATACCCACAAGGTTCATCCATGCTGTAGCATTTGTCAGAATTCCAGTTCTTCTTGAGGCTGAATAATATTCTGTTTTCTGTATATACCACATTTTAAAAATCCATTCATCAGTTGTGAACACATGGGTTGCTTCTACCTTGCAACTATTGCAAATAATGCTGCTCTTAACATGGGTATACAGATATCTCTTCAAGACCCTGCTGTCAATTCTTCTGGCCATGTATCCAGAAGTGAAATTGCTGGATCATATGGGGACACAGGTATCCTTCTGTGGTGATGAAATATTCATTCTCTTGATTTTGTTTGTATGTACAGAGTTGCATATGTTTGTCATAATTTAAAAACTGTCTTAAAATAAGAATCCTTCATTTTATATCAATTGCAAAGGTTTGATTAATAGAATGGCAAACAAATTTGCAGAGGATCTGGGGCAAATGTATTCTCACACATTGCTTGTGTTAATATAAAACTGTTAATAGAGTTTGGAAAAAAAGTTTTGCTCTTTCTAATTAAGTACTGTGCTTAAGCCTACCCCATCACCCAGATATCTCCCTTTTAAGTATATACTTAAGAGAAATGGGCTCCTTCCCCATAAATACAGATCATCCTGAACTCTCCACCGACTGGCCTTTAACGTGCAACATTGTGCCTTCTAGAATTGCAGTTCCTCTGATATTCCTGAGTAAACTCAAGTTCAGAAACCCCATTAAAGGCTCTGGCCGAGAGTTTCCTCTTGCTCCTGTTTTGTAACCCGAACGAAACCTGGAGCTTCCTCTGTGGCCGTGTATGGCATGCAGTAACTCCCCTCTGGAATCTTGTGGCTGACAGGGTCTGGGTGCTCCAGCTGGCTGTCAGGCCTGAGCCTCTGAGGTGGGAGAGCCGAGTTCAGGACATTGGACTACCAGAAACTATCCAGCCCCACATAATATCAATTGGCAAGTGCTCTCCCAGAGATCTCCCTCTCAACACTAAGACCCAGCTCCACTCAATGACCAGAAAGTTCCAGTGCTGGACACCCCATGCCAAACAACTAGCAAGACAGGAAAACAACCCCACCCATTAGCAGAGAGGTAGCCTAAAATCATAATAAGTTCACAGAAACCTCTAAACACTCCACCGGACGTGGTCCTGCCCATCAGAAAGACAAGACCCAACCTCATCCACCAGAAGACAGACCACAGACCCTTCCACCAGGAAGCCTACACAACTCACTGAACTAACCTTACCCACTGGAGGCAGACACCAAAAACAACAGGAACTATGAAACTGCAGCCTGGAAAAGGAGACCCCAAACACAGTAAGTAAAGCAAAATGAGAAGACAGAGAAATACACAGCAGATGAAGGAGCAAGGTAAAAACCCACAAAATCAAAAAAATGAAGAGGAAATAGGCAGTCTACCTGAAAAAGAATTCAGAGTAATGATAGCAAAGATGATCCAAAATCTTGGAAATAGAATGAGAAAATACAAGAAATGTTTAAAAAGGACCAAGAAGAACTAAAGAGCAAACAAACAATGATGAACAACACAATAAATGAAATTAAAATTCTCTAGAAGGAATCAATAGCAGTATAACTGAGGCAGAAGAAAGGATATGTGACCTGGAAGATAAAATAATGGAAATAACTGCCACAGAGCAGAATAAAGAAAAAAGAATGAAAAGAATTTAGGACAGTCTCAGAGACCTCTGGGACAACATTAAATGCACCAACATTCAAATTATAGGGGTCCAAGAAGAAGAAGAGAAAAAGAAAGGGTCTGAGAAAATATTTGAAGAGATTACAGTTGAAAACTTCCCTAATACGGAAAAGGAAATAATCAAGTACAGGAAGCACAGAGAGTCCCACACAGGATAAACCCAAGGAGAAACATGCCAAGACATATATTAATCCAACTATCAAAAATTAAATACAAAGAAAAAATATTAAAAGCAGCAAGGGAAAAGCAACAAATAACATACAAGAAAATCCCCATAAGGTTAACAACCGTTCTTTCAGCACAAACTCTGCAAGCCAGAAGGGAATGGCAGGACATGTTTAAAGTGATGAAAGTGAAAAACCTACAACCAAGATTACTCTAGCCAGCAAGGATCTCATTCAGATTTGATGGAGAAATTAAAACCTTTACAGACAAGCAAAAGCTAAGATAATTCAGCAGCACCAAACCAGCCTTACAATAAATGCTAATGGAACTTCTTTAGGCAAGAAACACAATGGAAGGAAAAGACTTACAAGAACAAACCGAAAACAATTAAGAAAATGGAAAGAAGAACATACATATTGATAATTACCTTAAATGTAAATGGATTAAATGCTCCAACCAAAAGACATAGACTGGCTGAATGGATACAAAAACAACACCCATATATATGCTGCCTAAAGGAGACCTGTTTCAGACCTAGTGACACATACAGAGTGAAAAAAGAGGGGATGGAAAAAGATATTCCATGTAAATGTAAATCAAAAGGAAGCTGGAGTAGCAATTCTCATATCAGACAAAATAGACTTTAAAATAAAGAATGTTACAAGAGACAAAGAAGGACACTATATAATGATCAAGGGATCAATCCAAGAAGAAGATATAACAATTGTAAATATTTATGCACCCAACATAGGAGCACCTCAATACATAAGGCAACTGCTAACAGCCATAAAAGGGTAAAACGACAATAACACAATAGTAGTAGGGAACTTTAACGCCCCACTTTCACCAATGGACAGATCATCCAAAATTAAAATAAATAAGGAAACATAAACTTTACATGACACATTAAACAAGATGGACTTAATTGATATTTATAGGACATTCCATCCAAAAACAACAAAATACACTTTGTTCTCAAGTGCTCATGGAACATTCTCTATGAGAGAGCATATCTTGGGTCACAAATCAAGCCTTGGTAAATTTAAGAAAATTGAAATTGTATCAAGTATCTTTTCCGACCCCAACGCTATGAGACTTGATATCAATTACAGGAAAAAAAAATTGAAAAAACACAAACACATGGAGGCTAAACAATATACTACAAAATAACCAAGAAATCCCAGAAGAAATCAAAGAGGAAATTAAGAGATACCTAGAAACAGATGGCAACGAAAACATGATGGTCCAAAACCTATGGGATGAAGCAAAAGCAGTTCTAAGAGGGAAGTTTATAGCAATACAATCTTACCTTTAGAAACAAGAAGCATCTCAAATAAACAACCTAACCTTACACCTAAAGCAATTAGAGAAAGAAGAACAAAAACCCCAAGGTTAGCAGAAGGAAAGAAATCATAAAACTCAGATCAGAAATAAATGAAAAAGAAATGAAGGAACCAATAGCTAAGATCAATAAAACTAAAAGCTGGTTCTTTGAGAAGATAAAAAAATTGATAAACCATTAGTCAGACTCATCAAAAAAAAAAGGGAAAAGACTCAAATCGACAGAATTAGAAATGAAACAGGAGAAGTAACAACTGACACTGCAGATACACAAAGGATCATGAGAGATTACTACAAGCAACTATATGCCAATAAAATGGATAACCTGAAAGACATGGACAAATTCTTAGAAAAGCACTACCCTCCAAGACTGAACCAGGAAGAAATAGAAAATATAAACAGACTAATCACAAGCACTGAAATTGAAACTGTGATTAAAAATCTTCCGACAAACAAAAGCCCAGGACCAGATGGCTTCACAGGCGAATTCTATCAAACATTTAGAGAAGAGCTTACACCTATACTTCTGAAAATCTTCCAAAATATAGCAGAGGGAGAGACGCTCCCAAACTCACTCTATGAGGCCACCATCACCCTGATACCAAAACCAGCCAAAGATATCACAAAAAAAGAAAACTACAGGCCAGTATCACTGATGAACATAGATAAAAATTCCTCAAAAAAATACTAGCAAACAGAATCCAACAGCACATTAAAAGGATCATACACCATGATCAAAGGGGATTTACCCCAGGAATGCAAGGATTCTTCAACATACGCCAATCAATCAATGTGATATGCCATATTCACAAATTGAAGGATGAAAACCATATGATAATCTCAATAGATGTAGAAAAAGCTTTTGACAAATTTCAATACCCATTTATGATAAAACCCTCCAGAAAGTAGGCATGGAGGGAACTTACCTCAACATAATAAAGGCCATATATGACAAAGCCACAGCCAACATCGTTCTCAATGGTGAAAAACTGAAACCATTTCCACTAAGATAAGGAATAAGACAAGTTAGCCCACTCTCACCACTATTATTCAACAAAGTTTTGGAAGATTTAACCACAGCAATCAGAGAAGAAAAAGAAATAAAAGGAATCCAAATCGGGAAAGAAGAAGTAAAAGTGTCACTGTTTGCAGATGACATGATACTATACATAGAGAATCCTAAAGATTCTACTAGAAAACTACTAGAGCTAATCAATGAATTTGGTAAAGTAGCAGGATACAAAATTAATGCATAGAAATCTCTTGCATTCCCATGCCTTAATGATGAATAATCTGAAAGGGCAATTAAGGAAACACTCACATTTGCCATTGCAAAAAAAGAATAAAATACCTAGGAATAAACCTACTTAAGGAGACAAAAGAACTGTATGCAGAAAACTATAAGACACTGATGAAAGAAATTAAAGATGATACAAACAGATGGAGAGATATACCATGTTCTTGGATTGGAAGAATCAACATTGTGACAATGACTATACTACCCAAAGAAATCTACAGATATAATGCAATCCCTATCAAACTACCAATGGCATTTTTCACAGAACTAGAACCAAAAATTTCACAATTTGTATGGAAACACAAAAGACCCCGTATAGCCAAAGCAGTCTTGAGAAAGAAAAACGTAGCTGGAGGAATCAGGCTCCCAGACTTCAGAGTATACAACAAAGCTACAGTAATCAAGACAGTATGGTACTGGCACAAAAACAGAAATGTAGATAAGTGGAACAGGATGGAAAACCCAGAGATAAACCCTTGCACATATGGTCACCTTATCTTTGATAAAGGAGGTAAGAATATACAATGGAGAAAAGACAGCCTCTTCAATAAGTGGTGCTGGGAAAACTGGACAGCTACATGCAAAAGAATGAAATTAGAACACTCCCTAACACCATACACAAAAATAAACTCAAAATGGATTAAAGACCTAAATGTAAGGCCAGACGCTATCAAACTCCTAGAGGAAAACATAGTCACAACACTCTATGACATAAATCACAGCAAGATCCTTTTGACCCACTTCCTAGAGAAATGGAAATAAAAACAAAAATAAGCAACTGAGACCTAATGAAACTTAAAAGCTTTTGCACAGCAAAGGAAACCATAAACAAGATGAAAAGACAGCCCTCTGAATGGGAGAAAATATTTGCAAATGAAGCAACTGACAAAGGATTAATCTCCAAAATTTACAAGCAGCTCATGCACCTCAATATCAAAAAAACAAAAAACCCAACCCCAAAATGGGCAGAAGACCTAAATAGACTTTTCTCCAAAGAAGATATACAGATTGCCAACAAACACATGACAAAATGCTCATCATCACTAATCATTAGAGAAATGCAAATCAAAACTACAATGAGGTTTCACCTCACACCGATCAGAATGGCCATCATCAAAAAATGTACAAACAATAAATGCTGGAGAGGGTGTGGAGAAAAGGGAACCCTCTTGCACTGTTGGTGGGAATGTAAATTGATACAGCCACTATGGAGAACAGTATGGCGGTTCCTTAAGAACTAAAAATAGAACTACCATATGACCCAGCAATCCCACTACTGGGCATATACCCTGAGAAAACCATAATTCAAAAAGAGGCATGTACCACAATGTTCGTTGCTGCACTATTTACAATAGCCAGGACATGGAAGCAAGCTAAGTGTCCAACAACAGATGAATGGATAAAGAAGATGGGGCACATATATACAATGGAATATTACTCAGCCATAAGAAGAAACTAAATTGAGTTATTTGTGATGAGGTGGATGGACCTAGAGTCTGTCATATAGAATGAAGTTAAGTCAGAAAGAGAAAAACAAATAACAGTATGTTAACACATATATATGGAATGTAAAAAAAAAAAAAAAAAAAAGTGGTTCTGAAGAACCTAGGGGCAGGGCAGGAATAAAGACGCAGGCATAGAGAATGGACTTGAGGACACAGGGAGGGGGCAGGGTAAGAGAGTGGCACGAAGTGGCCACTGGGACGAAGTGAGAGAGTGGCGTTTACATATATGCACTAGTAAATATAAAATAGATAGCTAGTGGGAAGCAGCCGCATGGCACAGGCAGATCAGCTCGGTGCTTTGTGACCCCCTAGAGGGGTGGGATAGGGAGGGTGGGAGGGAGATGCAAGAGGGAGGGGATATGGGGATATATGTATATGTATAGTTGATTCACTTTGTTATACAGCAGAAACTAACACAACATTGTAAGGCGATTATACTCCAATAAAGATGTTTAAAAAATATTTAAAAAAGAGAAATGAGTGCACAAGTCCACAAAAATCTTCACAACAGCTTTATTCATTAAACAGTTGTAAACAAACTAAATGTCTATGAAAAGGATAAAGGAAAACAAATGTGGTATCTTCATACAATGGAATATTGCACAACAATAAAATATCATTCTTCCAATGACCTCACAGTAGCACAAAATGAATTATGCAAGAACATGGATAGATCTCTAAACATTAATTTGAGAAAAAAATTCAAGCTATACATTTCTATTCTACAGCTTGTTTTGGATATTGTTACATGGGTGTAAAATTCATTGAATTTGCCTTTAAAATTAATGCATTTTACCCTTTGTAAATAATACCTCAAAAAATAAAAATGACACTTTTATAGTATTCTGACATTTTGGCAAATGTTTATCAAATATTTTCAGGGAAACATGCTTAGTGCTCTTCTGTGAGCAGAGTGTGTGGCTTTCCTTGCTTACGCTGGTGTGGAGGTTACAAAGTTTTATTTGTGATTCATGTGTGACTTTTCTTTGATGTCGAGTGTTTAATGCCAATGGAACTTTTCTTTGCATCATATTTATGTTTGGATTATAACTAAAATGGTATTTAAAAATCAATGATTCAAGAAACTTGTCATGAGTTATTTTTGTTTGGCATATTTGCCTGTGGACAATCAGACTCTAATTTGACAGGCTTCATCTTTGGGACTCTCTGTCATGGCATTTGTGAGGAAAAAAAAAAGAAAAACAATTAAAATTATATAGAGAGACTGCTCAAGCAGACATAGTAAATCTTGCCAAAGGCAAGTTATACCTAGTTCATCATTAACTGAAAGAGAACATGGAAGTGAAAAAATCCTTTCTTTTTGTATAGAGATTACTTGTGAAGAACAGTAATTCTTTTGAAGTTGACAAAATGTCAGTGGCCAATTAATATTTGTGTTTGCCATCAAAAATATCTCATGCAATAAAGTAAGTATAATATCCGTGTATTAATATGATAATGTTAAAAATCATTTGCAGGAATATAACAATAAAAATCTCTTAGGGAAATTCTCAAGCCATGTTTGTTTCAAACCTGACAAGGAATATGACCAGAAAGACACGAGACAACATTCAGCTATACGAAATTATTAAAACTACATTAAATGACTCTCACTAAACTCTTCTGAATTTAATGTACTATGTATACTCTTAATCCACATCTGATGAGAAGTCTAGTTCAAGTCCCTTTCTGAACATCTTCTTGTGTCAGGGAAGTTATCAGCCTCAGACCATCACATCTTGTCACACATATTGATCCATTGACTGATAGGAGCCCAAGCATGAGTTTAAGGCATCAGTAAAGCCAAAGCACCAAAACAAGTCTTAATTTGAGAAATTACTTGATATTTGATACTTAAAAATGTACTAAAGTTATCATCACAGAGCAACATAGGATGTGTTAGATTTTCCTACACGTCTTACTCTGCTCTATTTTCAAAACATGTAAGGAAGGCATCATGATTTTCTAGACCCCAGAGCTATAACGTAGAGTGTTAATTGTGAGTCAATCAACAAAACATTCTATTGTTTATTATCCCTGGAGAGGGAGGCAGGCTCACACACAGGATTTATTTCCTCAATTTCTTTTTTTTTTAATAAATTTATTTATTTTATTTATTTTATTTTTGTCTGCGTTGGGTCTTTGTTGCCGTGTGTGGGCTTTTTCTAGTTGCGGTGAGCTGGGGCCACTCTTCATTGCGGTGGTTTCTCTTGTTGCAGAGCATGGGCTCTAGGTGCGCAGGCTCAGTAGCTGTGGCACGCGGGCTCAATAGTTGCGGCTCGCGGGCCCTAGAGTGCATGGGCTTCAGTAGTTGTGGCTCGCGGGCTCAGTAGTTGTGGTGCCTGGGCTTAGTTGCTCCACGGCATGTGATATCTTCCCGGACCAGGGCTCAAACCCATGTCCCCTGCATTGGCAAGTGGATTCTTAACCACTGCACCACCAGGGAAGCCCCTTCTTCATATTCTTAAATAACAAAGACCTTGACAGGTTAACACTTTGATATTTTAGTTTGGAAAGAATCTCTGTCAATTCTGCTGTAACAGTGAGGCAGGTCATTGAGCAAAGAGATCACCTTTCTGGGGAAAAAAAAAATACCTCATTGGAGTTATTATCCTATAAGTTTAGGATATATGTGTACAAGTCACCATTCAAGGATTCACATTTCATGTATTAATAGGAAGAGCAAATATTATAAAATACCTGTGCTGGAGGTATTTTTTAATATTTTTACTGATGATGCATAAGTTATTTTTGAAAAATAACTATTTTTAGGGGACATCTGAACAAAAGAGCTACACCATACACAGTATGAAGCATCAATATTGACTACAATAATCTATTAAGGAAATGCTATCACATTTTAACTAACAAAAGACTTTTTTTACAGGAAACAAGATAAACATTTTCTAAAATGTATGGAATAAAGTTCCATCAATAGGAAAGACATAATGGCATGATTAACAGGGAAAGAAAGAAAATAAATTTAGAGTTTCAATCTGCCAATTTCAAATTTTTTTTTAAAGCTATAACATTTTAAAATGTGGGACAAAATAATTATAGCTAAAATAAATTGAGCTCCGAATATGACATACATTTTTCTAGCTAAATGTATGCATGTATACATACAATATTACATATTCATGAATATATTATATATGCACATATATACATTGTATAGATATACTATGCATACAATGTGAAATTAATTTTAATAATGTATTTTAACCTACATTTCCAAAGTATTGTCATTTAAACATAGCAACATAAAATATTAATGAGATTTTTATAGCCTTTTTTTTGTATGAAGTTTTTGAAATCTAGCTTGTATTTTATACTTACAAGCCCTTCTAAATTCATAATAGCCAAATTTCTCTTGTTCCAAAGCCACATTTGGCTGAAAATCACTATATCGAACAGCCCAGTTCCAAGGAAACTCTAGCTCATAGTCACAAGGAGAGACTGAACAAAATGCTTACTGGTGCATTATTTGTGAGAATAGATTTATTTAAAACATTATTAATATCCAACAATGAGAGGTGAATTAAGAAAATATCATGTAACATATAATGGGACCAGCAAAGCATTTTTCTTTTTCCCTCAAGTCTAGACTCTACTTGTAAAGATATAAAATGGCCCGGGACAGTATATTGTAGACTCAAGCAGTGGTCCTTACCGAGAAAGGAGTACAGGAATTAACCGGGGATAGAGAAAAGCAACTTCTCCGTATAAGAAATATTTTATTTTATATAATCAAAATAAAATTGATCAAATAATTTGGTAAAACAACAATGATTTCAAGTCCTGGGTATTTTGAACAATATCCTTGCTATCCTACATTTGTTACTTTGTGAATATTAAATACTGCGTGTCACCTATGTAAACTTCATACAGTTCTTTGGAAATTACTACAGGATCCATATAATTTGAATGCTGCTTCTGATATTACTACATTAGTATAACTATCACTATTACTATTTTATCTGAATTAAAACCTATTCAGTATGACTCCAGATTTTATTTTTTAAGGGTAAATGTTATAAAAACATTACAACAGCTCTGAGGAGAAGAAATGAAGATTTAGAGGATTAGGAAAATGTTTTCTCTGTGTGTGTGTGCTTTTTCGAACATATTTTAATGTTTACCATATGCATGCATGTAAATTTAAAGCTAATTTAAAATTATAAAACACATTTTATAATCCCATGCAATTTGGTTTAAAGCTTACAAGCACATTTTTGATCTGCAGGGGAAATTTAGTTTTGATTTATTTTTATTTTTTCCTTTCTTAGATTCACAAAAATAACCAATTTTATTTGAACTAATGAATCTAATTTGCTTCAAGGAAATAAGAAACTATAATAAATGCACTAACTATAAATCAGGAAGTCCTATGAATATAAGGATATAATAACTACCTAAGTTATTACTAAAAAGCATAGCCAGGAAGAACTTAACTCAAGTTACACTTTTGCCCTTTTTTTCCTGTAATATCCAAGTGAAGTAAGATCACTTCAGAAACGATTGTAGGAATATTGACAGTTTTTTTAATGCAAAGCAAGCATTTACGGTACAGTGTATTTTAATTTGTTTTCCTACTAATCAACACATTGCTGTGCAATCACACAACTGCCTCTACTTGATTTTCCTCTGCCCTGCATTATCATGAAGCTTTCCATACATTACAGGTTTTCTCTTATGCTAAATCAAGCCTATATTTGCAAGAAGTTGCATCTAAATGACTTATATAAGATGCTATTAAACATGCAAAACTGATTACTGCATGGAATTGCAGCTGAAACCATAACATTTTAGAGCAAACGTAGCACTGTATGAACATTTACTAGTAAACTGTCGTTGCAATTGAACCCAAGGCTTTCCCGAGCTATCAAACCATTGAAAGTCAGATGTTGCAAACTAAACTGAGTCCATGCAGCAAGACCAACATTTATACATTCAATCTTTAATTGTCACGGTCACAAACGTACACAAGAAGTGCAAAGACAAACTTTTCAGGATCATCTTGAAAAGTGTTTTGCTAGGGGGAGAATAGCATAGTCCCTCAATATTGAAACATTCATGATATAGCTAATACAACAGTGCTTTTCAAACTATGACCTTTTCTTTTCTTCTTTTTAAATTTTCTCTGGCTTTATTAAGGTAAGACTGAAAAATAAAAATTGTATATATTTAAGTTGTACCATGTGATTGAGAAGGTGTACAATGTGATGACAATATATGTATACACTGTGAAATGATTACCACCATTGAGTTAATTGGCACATCTATCAAGTGACCTTTGTAATCCTAGCAGTTTACCAGAGCTCACCTAGGGGAGGTAGGGTCTGCAGATACAGGGATGGGACAAGAGCAAACCCTTCAAGTTTTGTTGATGACCCATACTGGCTGCAATCAAAGCAGACTTTCATTGTTGTCTACATGCTGGGGAGTTAGGTAGACAGTGGAAAGAGCTCTAGACTAACAAGGATTGGGGCATCCCAAAGTCTGTGAGTGCATCCTCTAATTTTAGAGATGCGGGAAATGACGTCAAGAATAAGTAGTACATCACACACCCAACTAGAGGAGAAGTGATAAAAAGCCAGGTGAGCTGGGTTTATCTCACTCCATTTCACTCTGCTTACCTAAGCTGTATGGTATCTACTACTATGTTCATTACTTGACCTAGCATGATCTTCACCCTTTGGGAAAATTATAATTCTCTCTAATATCATGGTATAATATTCTTTCTGTGCTCATACACAAAACCAAAGGCTTTTGAAAACCTGGTGATTTAAGCAGATCCTTATTCTTCCTTTGGGAGACTAGATTTTAAATATATTTCTATCAATAGTCTGATATACACACACACACACACACACACAAACACACACACACACACACACACACACATAACTTTTACCTTTACATTTAAGGACAGGCATAGTATCTTTTTAAGATGATTGAAGCATTGCATATAACAGCAAAGGATTGGAAATAATCAATCAATCTATGAGGTACCAGTTCAAATTTTATGATAAATGCACACACACACACACAACTTTAAGAGACACTACCAGAATCAGTTGTACCAATCTACATTCCCACAGCCGTGTGTGGGGGGCATTTAGAACTTCTCTTACTCTGTTTCCTCACAAATACTCAGTGTTTTCTATTTTATCCGCATGATATCATAATTTGGTTTTAAATTGTATTTTCCTGCCAATCAGTACCTTATGCAACATTTCCGAGGCCCTTTGCTGAGCTTTTTTGGTAAAGTTCTTGTTCATGCATTTTGAACATTATTGGATTATCTCTTTTTTAATTTAGGTACATGTATTCTTATATATTGGAGATAGGAGTCTTTTTTCAGATGTTGTGCATCAAGAATTGTTATGTCTGCTCTCTCTATTACTTCTTTCACTCTCATATTGTTAATGAACATAATTTAATTTAACTGTATTAGTTTTCCTTTCTTCATATTACTCTTGTTAGATGAGATCACTGTAACCAAATTTAATGAAATAACATTCAATTATTTTGCCACTGAGCTTGCTACTTTTATAGATATTCTCTATCAGATTGAGATAATTCCCTTAAATTAATAAGTTACTGAGAAAGCTAAATTTTATGAAAATTTTACTTCAATTTCTCTTTTGCTATTATGATTAATCATATTAATTAAATTTTCAATGTTGAAGTCTCTTGAATTTGTGCAATAAATATTATTTAATCATAATGTATTAACTTTTTATATCATTGGATTGATTTGTTAATATATAAGGGTTTTTATAATTAAGTTCTTGATAGAGATTGCCCGTATTCTCTTTCTTGTGAAGTCTTCATCGGCTATTGGTAGGAAGATTATGCTGGACTCATAAGAAGATTTAGAAAGTCTTCCATACTTTCTATTATTTGAAATAGTTTTTGTAAGGTTAGAGTCAATTCTTCCTTAAATATTTAAAAGAAGTTCTCAAAGGAGCCCTTTAGCCATGAGATGTTCTTTGTGGAAAGATTTTTAATTGATGGAATTAATTTCTTCGTAAATTATAAAATTTATTTTATTTCTATTTCCTCTGCCAGATTTTATGGGCTGTATTTTTCAAAGGATATGTTTAATTCTTTGAGGGAATTGTTTTGTGAAAAGCTATTGATATCTTGAACATCTATAGTGAGGTCCTTTTTTTCATTCATGATACTGGAAAAATTAATTTTCTTTTAAAAAATAGTTTGCAACCTACAAGAAGTTGAAAGTTCAGTACACAGAAAATTCAAATTTCTCTCACCTATATATCCAAATTGTTACTATTTTGCCATATTTGTTCCAATGCCTCTCTCTCTCTCTCTCTCTCTCCCTATCATCTATAATGTGTGTCTATGCAGTATCACCCTAATATGTCTTAGTTTATACCTTCCCCCAAAATGATGGTCCATTACCACCATGCAACCTTAGCAATAAATAAATCAATATAGATATATAGATACGCCTCTACCATACATGTTCTTTGGCATGCCTATATCCATTAACTTTAGTTTTCAACTGTATCATCTATCACTATAATGATGTCTAAATGGGAACTATTTCTATCATCTTCTATATAATATCAGTTGGAATTCTACTTTAAGGAAAATCTTTATCTTCTCAGTTAATATTTTAATTTATGTATTCATTTTTTGTTAAGGCTAGTATGCACTGATGGATACCTATTGTATTCAAGTCATTTGTTGTTCAAATGATTGTTCTTCTGCACGTAGTGTGCTCTTTTAACCTCGCTGCTTTCAAGATTTTCTTTACCCTTGTTTTTCAGCATCATACATATGTTGGTTTCATTTGCTTTTATTCTTCTTGGGGTTTGCTTAGTTCTTTTTAGATCTTTGGATATTGTCCAAAAGTTTCATGAGGAGTTATTCTCTTATGTTTCCTCTTTCCAACATTTTATCTTTTTTTCAGATCAGATAATTTCCATTAATCTATCTTTATGTTTTTGATTTTTACCTCCATCAAACCTCTTATGGGTTGAATTGTGTCCCCCTGCAAATCCTTACGTGTTAGTCCTGACACCTAGCACTTCAGAATGTGACCTTGCTTGGTAATAGGGTTGTGATAAATATAATTAGAGGTCATTAGGGTATGCTCCAATCCAATATGAATGTTGTCCTTATAAAAAGAGGAATTTTGGACACAGACTCACATACAGGAAAGATAAAGGCAGATGGGTGTAATTCTTCCACTACTAGTCAAGAAATGTGAAAATTGCTGGTAACTTGGGGAGCTAGAGGAGAGGCATGCAACAGATTCTTACTCAGAGCCCTCAGAGGCACCAATCCTTACAGCACCTTGATCTTGAACTTCTAGCCTCCAGAACTGGCAGACAATACACTTCGGTTGTTTAAGCCACCCCATTTGGGATACTTTGTTATGACAACCCTAGCAAACTAATACAATCCCTGTTGTGCTCTTGAGCTCAATCAGTAATATTTTTCAGATGTATTTCCACTTCTAGAATTTTGAATTTTCACACCTTTTCACTCATGGTGAGCATATTTTCCTTTACAGTATTAAGCATAGTTAAATGTACATGTGTAAAAATCTTAATCTGATAATTCCAACTTTGGGTTATTGTATTGTTGATATATGTTGTCTTTTTTTCTTGAGAGTAAGACACATTTTTCTGTTTCTTTTATGCCTGGTAATTCTAAATTGAATCCTGTACTTTGTGAATTAGACCTCTGTGAATTCTGTTATAGTTCACTAAATAGTGTTGGTAGTCTCATTTGTTTGCTTGTTTCAGCAGGCAAATGAATTGATTTGGTTTAATCTGGAAATGCTGTCTCTTGGTCAACAACTTAAATTACAATTTAGATATTTTATCCATAGCTGAGCTGTTTTGGCTACATCCCATGCATAAGTGGTTCAGGGATTAGCCAAAGAACATTAGGCTTTTACAGAGTTTATACACAGAATACATGACTCCCTGTCTCCAACTCTCTGTTTTCTGGGGTACTGCCTGTCCTTTGAAGAATCTGTGGTGATCCCACCTCTCTCTTCTATTTCTTTAAGCCAGTATGATCGTGGATATTCTATCAGAATTTTAGCTGCTGAATGTGGAGTGAACTGCAGTGTGCCTTCAGGCAAAAAGCTGCTAAAGACAAGACGGCCACCTTCAGCTATTCTGTTCTAGCAAATTTCCACTTCTTTCTAACATCTACCTGCTTTTATTCATACTAAAGTAACTTCAGATTTTTGTTTTTCTTCCAAAGTGTATAGTTATTTTTCTTTACAGTATTTTTCCTTTAAAATTTTCAAAGGATTTAATATTCAACATTTTACTCTATATGCATATATCTATGGTCCCTGGATTTGAAGGGACAAGGATTATATGATTCTATGAATAATAACAAAACTGAAAGTATTCTTTATTTGTTTTAAATTTAAAAATTTAAATTTTTGAAGATGGAGAAAGCTGTTTCCTGAAGCAGAACACTACTTATTTGCTTAATAACTGAATGTATTTTTAATTTTCTAGGACTTTACACATGAAATGTCAGCTTTTTTTGTCTTATTACATTTTTGAATAGCTTTAAGACATATGCTTCATATACACAAAAATTCTATTAAGCACATATAAAGGTTTAAGTTATAAAAGTATACAATATAAAATTTAAATTGTATATTATAAATTATAAAAATTATTTTAAAATTATAGCATTTATATAAAATGACTTCAGCACCTCTATTTATCTTATTTGACATCCTGTTTTTTCAGTCTCCAATTCCACTTCCTCAAGTTCTTTGTAAAATCATACTGAGCAAATTTCATCTTACCAGAGACATTGTTTGCCAAGTGCTGGAAAAAGTCAGATTTGATGTATTGGATTGAAATTCCTGAAAAGAAGGAATTGAATGGGCATGTTGGCGCAAACTTAACTCCAACAGTGTGAAAAATTGACACTGTAATAAAAACTACATTTGCTTAATTGCAATTTATCTTTTTCATAAAATTGTACAAAATGTTGTCCCAGTGCTGCATTTACAAAATCCAAGGCAGTTCTCTCCAGTTAATTAAGTTGTCGCATGTAATATCACTAACAGAGAAAGAAGCCAAAAATTAAAGTAAATCTGCATATGTAGCATCATTTTTTTTTCTTTTTGAATTTTCAAGGAGGGGTAAAGACTAGATACCATGATGTTCTCCATATTCAGGGGCTTGTTACTATCTGATTCCAGAAGATTCAATCTCTAAACAATGCAATATGGGAGGTAGCAAAATTCACATTTACCTAGAAAGCAGGTTTACTTTCTGTGAGCTTACAAATATTTAAATAAATGTAAATATATGGTGTTTATCTTGAAATATGCTTACTAAAAAAGAAAGTATACATTTTTACTATAAAAACTAAATATTTTCCATTGATAGTTTCTTTTGTATCTTGAAAAATAGAAAAAAATCTGTTAATACTGATTTAAGAAAATTCCTCAGCACTTTTAAAAAATACAAAGTCAAAAAGTTCACATTCTTTATTTTTAGCAGTAGTGATTCCTTAATTTAGGGTAGATTAGGATAAATCATCATGTATTCATTAGAAAAAAATTCAGATTCCCTTACACTAACAAGTATTAAAATCAATTAAACCACTATACTCAGAGAATAGTTTCAGCTATGTTGACTCCATTGGTTTAATCTATAGAAAGGATTTATTTTTTGTAACATTAGATGCTACATAGACATAGGCTTGGAATTTGACATCAAAATTAATTATCTACTCCCCCCTCAATGAACCAAATCTACCTATATTTACCCCTCCAATTTTAAATTCAGTGTCTATATACTTGGTGCCCAAGGTAATCTATAGTTTTAATGAATGAATATTATCCCTTAATATGATCGTATATTTTATCTAGCCAATTTTCTACCCTTGAATAATATTTTTCCAATTTAGACAGAGCCACGTATCCATAATTTTGAAATCTATCAGATTATTTCTTAATGGTTGATTCAGTCATTCTACAATTTATTTGACTTCATTGTCAAACTGATCTTCATATAGACTATTCTCATTTTCCTTGCCAAAAGCAAGTAGAGTGTGGGACTGCTTGAGTCCTGACAAATTGGCTAACACAAAATTTGATCAAACATTTATAAACCTTGGTAATCTAATTTCTATAATCAGCCACATATATTTTATCAATATAATGTATATAATATTAATACCTTTGTATTTAATATTATGATATACAATTTATATGCTATGTATAGTTACATATTTACTATTTTATTTACTTTATCACCATTATGTACATTTAACAGCTTGTTAAAAAGTTTGGTAATAAAACTGGTTTATACTACTTTTGTTTTCTTTCTAACTGTAAATTTGTTGTGAATATTTTTCTGGTGTCTTTTGTCTAGTATATTATATTTTTTCCCACTGTGGCAAGCTGATAAGAAAGCCTGGGTGCTCCCTCCTTTGGGGATGTATTGGATTGAAATTCCACTCACCCCAACCTCAGCCCCTAACCACAATCAAGTCCCAGGCCAGTCTCCTTTCCTTGCTCCCTCAAGACATGTCATACTTGCTTGAGGTGCCTGTCCTGCTCTCCCTGGAGACATCAGTTATGTAAGTAACAAACCTTTACCTACCATCTTGGTGTGTGTGTGTGTGTGTGTATGTGTGCGTGTGTTGTCATCAGTTTCAAAATCCAAGCCAAATTTTGGGTGATCTCCATCTTCCCTCCAAGTTGAACATAATAACAGCCTATCCCAAACCACGTCACTCCAGCAATGCAATGTGCTACTGCCCCTTCTCTGCGGAGTGGCTGTCAGTATTCCTGCCTCTTTATAGCATTTACACATTTGCAATATAGAGCCACTCGTCATCCCTTCTTACTTGATGTCTCATTATTATATTCACTTTCCATCTTATTTTATTTTATTTTATTTTGATTGGAGTATAATTGCTTTACAATGTTGTGTTAGTTTCTGCTGCACAATGAAAAGAATCAGCTATATGTATACCTATATTCCCTCCCTCTTGGACCTCCCTCCCACCTCCCCCCATCCCACGCATCTACGTCATCACTGAGCTGAGCTTCCTGTGCCTTACAGCATGTTCCTGCTAGCTATCTATTTTATGCATGATAGTGTATATATGTCAATCCTAATCTCCCAGTTCGTCCCACCCTCCCCTTCCGCCACTATGCCCACATGTCCATCTTATTGCTAAACCCTTCTGTTTCTGTTTTGACACTTTTTTCTTGATCTTTATATTTTCAGCATCTCAATACACTATTTGTTCTGCTTCAGGAAACAGCTTTCTCCATCTTCAAACACTTTTTCCAGTCAACTGTGCACACTCTTTTTTGTGGGGTGACTTGCCAGTATCTTAACATGGAATGAGTAAAAACACCTAGAGTTTGAAATATGGGGGCTCAGAAAGACAGCATAAAGGCAAATGCTGTCTTAATCTTAATCTTAACACTACCTATTTTAAGGTGACCACTCCTTGGACCTGGAGAATTCCTAACAGCACAGTCAAGAGAGTGCTAATTTCCCTCATACTGCTCAGTAGATTTCCAGCTCATTTACATTTTCAGCTTTGATGTTAGAGAAATTTCCCAGATGAAAAGATTTACCCTATTACATTGGGGATTTTCTTTCACCATATTCCCCTCTTCCTAGTGCCCATTAAGCTTGCTTTCTTAGGATACTGTTTGCGAAGCAAGATTTTGACAGTGGCTCAAGACCCTAAACTCCTAAGTGTCTGTACTGTGGTTTAAATCACCTTCAGATGCACCCTCGGGTTCACCTACACCTGAACACGCATATAGACACACCTTCACACAAAACATGCTGGAGTGTAAACCTAAACCTCCCAGAGGGAAACCCCCTGCTTCCATCAAGATTTCCTGGAACACGTGGCATCACAGAGGCACCCACGTATCCCTGGTGTGAAAACTCCACTCACAAAAGGCTGAGCCAAAGGCTTGGGTCTACAGAGCTTTCTTATAAAAGCCCCTGCTCTGGAACACAGGGCAGTGTTGCTCAAAGACCTTCAGGTCCAAGTTACTTGTTCTATGTATCATTTGCACCTGCTCCGTGTTTGGCGACCTGAAGTGGGAAATAAAGAACTGTTTCTTCTGGGGGTGGCCTCAGGTGGAACTTCCTATTTTTTGGAATTGGACCTCCTTCATTCTGTGGAGAAGGAAATCTTTTCTGGCCAGGATTCCAAAAGAGACAGGCAGATGAAGAGAGCAGATACCAGGTAGAAGCCTGAAACTTTAAAAACCTAGCACAACACACTGAGACAGCCAATCCCTACCTTGACTCAAGAATGAGGGTAAGAGTTCCTTGAACTCCCTCGAATTGTCCACAGTGCTCCAGAACTGGACAGAGCATAGAGGCTCAGCTAACAAGCCTGAGGTCCATTTGCAAGACAAACACGCCACCACACATAACAAGCCACTTCAGAACAAGGCTGATGGTATTTTTATAACAAACCTTTTTTATGTTCTTCTCCTCCTCCTTGAAATTCTCTGGCATATACACACGTTTGGGCAGAAAGTCATGATTTACTCATCTGCTCTTTGGCTAATTCTAAGAACCTAGCAAAAACAAAGAAAGCATATAACGGAACTAATTTTTCATACACATTGTATGTTTTCCTCTTGCATGTCTGCTTTTTGTTCTCCTTTCTAATTATGTACTAACTGTTGGGTCTCTTGACTATACCCTGAATTTTTCCAGTCTGGGAAAGGACAAATAAAATCCTTGGTATATTTTGTTCTGGTACATCTGCTGTTTTTTGAAAAGACTTAGGAAAAAATAAGGAGACCAAGCACTGTTCCTCTGCAAATTATATCTTTTTTTTTTCACCTGAATTATTTAGCTGCACTAAAAGAAAGTATCTTAAAACAACACAGCTCAAAATACACCCAGAGGTGAATAGCACAAATGTATCCAAGAAAATGTGAATAAACTCTACGTTTCCAGTCCCTCTCTCAAAGCCTATCTAATGTGTGCCATATCAGAGGTTCACATGAGGAACAAATCATATTCAAAAGAAATTGCATTGTTACAGGAAGCTTTAGTCAGATATATAGAAATACATTTCAAAGAAGAATGATGTATTTAAAGACTCTCATGGCAAGATATATATGGCAGAAGAATTGAAGATCTTTTTAATAGAAAGCTCATGAACTAGTAAATAAAATTGACTGTAGTTGGGATTATTCTCCTAACTGAAAATGAATATAACCTGATATTTTTAAAAAATGAAAAGAAAGAGAGGAAATTGAATCCATTCAGAAACAACTTATAATGTATAAAATCTGTTTTCTGTTTTTTATAAGCTTAGCCAAAATTACCCTTTTTCCCTGGTTAAAGCAAGGAAAAAAGGTTTCTTGATTTCCTAATAAGTATATAAACATTTTATGACATAGTTTCAGAGAACTATCTACTATCATAGACTTTTGACTTTTTTTATATGTAGCAATCAAAGCTTGATTGTGTATAAAATTATTAACATATACTAAAAAATTTAAAGAAACATTTTGCATTGGTACTGAATTTCAGTATACTAATCAACGAGGAAAAAATACTACTAATATTGTATAAAATATAAGAAATTGCAATCTTAATATTCAATGGGCAATATTATGATATTTCATAAAAAATACAATATTTGACTAAATTTATTCTCACAGTAAATTTTTGAAAAGAGCCTTGTCACATCTTAAAACTGCTGGCTCACTGTAGAGCTGGTCTGATTGATTTCTGAACAGTTTCTGAAACTTCCCAATTCCACTTTCATAGACCAAAAGCACATTAACCTGGTAGCAGTAAAGTTCTCAGAAGGAAAATTTTGAACCCAAATAAATCTAACACCTTAAACACTGCACCGTGAAACTCTTATAACAATGATGCTTTGAAACTTTTATAACAGTGATGCTTAGAAACAATCTAACTGCCAAAAAGTAGTATTTTTAATCAAACTATTATATACCCGTAAAATGAACCTATTAAAAATAGTGATGTGCCTATATACTTGCCAAATTAGAATAGATCTATGATAACTTAAGTGAAAGGATAAGAGATTTGGGGCACAACACGTGTTCATATGTATGTATTTACATTAAAAATAATGGGTTGTGTTCTTTAGCAGACAAGACTGATAGGAGCTGGGACTGTGCCTGTCTTACTCACTTCTCTCTTCCCAGCATTTCTGCTAATTGCTGGCTGATGTGGACCTAACCTGCATGTGCTGTAATGAAGACTGTATTTCTGTCTCTTCATAATCATTTCCATCAGCCTTTTGGTTCCTCTACTTCAGATCGAGGTATTTGTACTAGTTTGCTAGGGCTGTCTTAACAAAATACCATAGACTCGGTGAGTTAAACAATTGGAAATGTATTGTCTAACAGTTCTGGAGGCTATAAGATCAAGATCAAGTTGTTGGCAAGTTTGGTTTCCCTGAGGCCTCACTCCTTGGCTTGTAGATGGCCACCTTCTCCCTGTGTGTTCATGTGTTTCCTCTGTGCACATACATTCCTGGTGATCCTTTGTGTGTCCAAATTCCCTCCTTTTACAAGGCCACTAGTCAGATTGATTTAAGATCTATATGCTATCATTTAAACTGAATTACTGCTTTAAAGGTTCAGTCTCCAAATATAGTCATATTGAAGCCACTGTTATTTATTGTGTGAAGGTTCTTTGTTACTGTTTGACAAATGTAGTTCTTAATGGTAAATACTGTTACTATCTAAACAAAGAAGTTTAACATGTTTAATACATTTAAAAGCATAAAACATGTGGAAAGAATCCAAAGGGGTCACTTTAATAATATTACTTACCAGAGCATGATATATTATCCTATGATACACAGAATGGAAGCTTGACTGGGAAAATGTTGGGCAAAATCTGAAAATGGAGATGTTTCTTTCCTGATTTTGAAAAGATGTAATCATTGAGCGATTCTTACTGTGACCACCATGTCTTTTTATTTTCACCTATTTAGTGTTTGTAGTTCATCTGGAGACAAGTAACTAGATTGCTGTTAAGGGAAAATGCACTTCTCCAGAGACAATTCAAACTAATGTACTAATTTCATCATATCACATAATGGTGTACTGACAAATACTGTCTTAAATGAGTATAGCATAAATGTAATAATCATAGAAGTAAACCCCAGAAAAACTGAAAACACAAATCAAAAAGTCAATTGGTCAAAATGGGGTTTTAAAAAGAAAATTCATATATGGTATAGTAAGTCTTAAACAGCTATTAAAATAGAAACTATAGCATAAACTTTGATATTTATAAAAATAAAAAGAGTTGAATTGATAACTCAGGCCAAGATCAATTAGAAAACTCAATTCCAAATTGTTTTAAAATTCAAAAGGTATATACAAACTCCAAGCTCAGGAAAAGTCTGATCTTAAGACCATCAGAGGCAGATCTCCAAAAGTGTGGATTTGTTCCCACGTTTAGATGAATTTTTAGTTTCAGATTTCACACACAAGTTCCACTCTGAGTAATATATGTGGGAGATAGGCTCACCCACAAAAAAAGAGATCTCTGTTTGAAATTTATTACTTACATCATTAAATGAAAAAAAAAAAAAAAGTCCACTCCCTAGTCAGGCATGCTCCATAATCCATAATTCCCAGTTTTATTTTCAATATGAAATGTAGACAGATTAGAAACATCCTGCATAATGACTCCCCATGGTCTTTCTACTAGTGAGCACTAATAGCATGTTGACCTAGGAAGGAACGTTATCAGAGGTCATTGGGTCAAAGTGACCCATTCTTCCCAGGAGTCCTCAGTAGAGAGAATGGGAAAAGAGTCCATTATTATTATGTCTCATTATTCCTTTTCATCATGTTAAAAGAAGTAAATGAGATAAACTCAACTACTTATAATGGCTAAATGGAACATATTCTATGAAAATATAAATGATCAATGCTTACTGCAAAAAGATCTTATCAACATCATGAATCAATGTAGTCTCTGCCATAACAGGAAATTTTGCAAAATGCTGGAGTCCTCGATAAGAATCTAATCGGCCCTAAAACCTCAGCTAATTTCCTTTTCTTTACTTTCCTCATCTGAAAATGGACAGCTTAGGTTAATTTAGAAGTTTTTCAACCTGTGTTTGGTAGAGCTCTATATTTTCTTAGATATACATCAGAGTTTTTCTCCTCCATCTCACTAACCAAATCAGCTCGACTTTGACAAATTTTATTTTGGCGTCCTCAGCAAGACTATACAGAAGACAGAAACATTCCAAGCAAAATAGAAAAGTAAAACAAATCCTGTCTGTTTTTAGCTCAAAAAAGTTGATTATTTCTCAGTGTATTTCACTCAAATTAATATTAAACAAGAAAATACAGTAAAGTTTTGCTTATATATAACAAACTAAACTTGATATTTTAATGTTTAAGAATTTAGGCAAATTATCTATTTAGAGTATTTATTTTAACTGTTTTGCCTCTTAAATATAAAGTTATTTTAAACCAATAAAACTACATCTATCTATCTATTTCTTTAATCTACCCATCTATCTATATTTTTCCAAATTAAAACATGGGCTAACACAGATATTTTGTTAAGCAAATATAATATCTTGGGCCTGAGGGAGAGCCAACAAATTTCAGCTGGGTATTTATATTATAATAAAGATTATTATTAGTTTCTATGTCCACTTTTTTTGTTATAAAACTTTATAAATGGAGATGAGAGTGATGTAATAAAAGAGTTTCACTTCGCGTCAAAAACTCAAGCAGTCTCAAACTGCACACTCACTATTAAAAATTTAAATGCAAAGGAGCCTTTGTGTTTCTCCTGATCTCCCTAGCGTCATACATCTCTGAGCTCATTTGACTGTCATTACAACACTGTTATCACTCTGAGTCATAACACAGTGTGAGAAAGTATCACAGTAAGTTTTCTTTTTAAAATGTTTCACTGTCCTTTTGTCTTGTAGTTAAATTTCTATGAAGCCCAGAATACACTTTTTTCTTAATTGTTGGTTTTATTGTTTTTATTAAAGTAGACTTCATATTGATTACCAGATGCCATACAACTCAAAGCACGCTTGTTCAAATGTTAATTACACAAGTGGAAATGTTAATTACACAAGTGGAAAGCTCTTTCATGACATACGTAGTTTACATAAAATATCTCATGCACATCTCTTCTCTTCTCTCATTGGGGACTTCATGTAGTACTTTTTCGAAATAACTAGATTCTCAGATTTAGCCATTCTATAATGGAATTTAGGAGTCTATGTTAGAAGGAGAATCAACCACAAACTGCTTATTGAGGATATCTAGAGAGTAAAGCAAGAGAATTATGGTATTCAATATTTTTTTTAATTTGATAAGTATATATAACATCTCTACCCTCTCAAGAAATTTTGAAATGCACAATTCTATTATTAACTATAGGCACAATGTTGTACAGTAGACCTTTAGAAATTACTTATCTTGAATAGCTGAAGCTTTATGTCCATTAACTAGCAACTTCCATTTCCCTTTCCCCCCAGCCCCTGACAACCACCATTCTACTCTCTGCTTCTTGGAGTTTGATTCTTTTCTAGAAATATAAGGAGAATAATGCAGTGTTTTGTCTTTCTCTGAGTGGCTTATTTTTCTTAGCAAAACATCCTTAAGGTTTATTCATATAAAGATAAATGGCTTATCCTCAATGGTTTATCCATGAAAAGAGACAGGATTTACTTTTTTTTTTAAAGCTGAATAGTATTTCATTGTATGTATATACCACATTTTCTTTATCCATTCATCTGTTCAATTGACATTTAGGTTGTTTCCACATTCTGTTATTGTGACTAATGCAGCAATAAACATAGGAGTGCAGATATCTCTTTGAGAAACTGATTTAAATTATTCTGGATAAATACCCAGAAGCAGGATTCCCGGAGAAGACCTAAAAATGACCAACAGGTATATGAAAAGATGTTCAACATCACTAATCGTCACAGGAATTCAAAACAAAATCACAATGAGATATCACCTCAAACCTGTTAGGATGGCTATTATGAAAATGCCAAAAGATAACAAGTCCTGGTGAGGATATGGAGAAAAAGGAACCCTCATACACTGTTGGTGGAATTGGTACACCAACAATTGGTACAGCCACTATGGAAAACAGTATGGAGTTTCCTCAAAAGAACAAAAATATAGTGACCATATAACCCAGAAATCTCACTTCTGTGTATATACCCAAAGAAAACAAAATCACTATCTCAAACAGATATCTGCACCCTCACGTTCATTGTAGTATTATTCTTAATAGCCAATATTTCAACTCATTATTACTATCTTTTGCTGCACTCACATTGGTATCAACCAATGAGTTATTAATTACAAATACCTCAGTTTTCAATTATAAAATGTCAGTTTTTGTCAGTTTGTTTTATTGTTGTGGTTGTTATAGATATTTTAATAGTCTTTTGAAATGCTCTGTCTTTACATCCATTGGGTCCAGCTTTTCCTACATTTCTTCTTATTTCTTTTAACACATCCATAGTAGTTTAAAGTTATTTATTACTGACACCATTATCTGTGGGTTTGTGTGTATTTTAGAAAATTTCTCTTATTAGTCACATTTGTAAATCTGGTAATATTTTTATTATGTATGTTCTAAATGTGTAAAAACTTAAGACAATGTTACCCTCAAAATTTGTTCATGATTTTTTCTATATCAAGTCTGAGGAGTCCAGCTCCTGGCTTAAAACATATGTGTGATTTTTTCAAGCCTGAAAATAGGCAATTAAAAGGGCTTTCCCTGGCAGACCTCAGCTGGGAAGCTGCCTCCCCACATCAGACTTGGGGCACAGAGAGTGCATCCAAGTTTTACTTAAGGACTCAGCTCCTTGGTCCAGTTATGCCCTTCACATATTCTCATTTCCAGACCTGAGACCTTCATTTCTAAGTTTCTTTATCTGAGGCATTGGGTGTAAGTCCTCTTCAGACACCTCTGCTGAGGCCTCTTTATGGGGAAAAGAGAAGAAAACTTGAAGACACTTACCCCCCTGACTCAACACCCTTCCCCTCAGCACCCCAGTCCATAAAAACTCTCTGAGGCTTTGGTTCAGGGCTTCCTCAACAGTGAGGTGACCACCATGTCTGCACTGACTAACAGAAGCTTCCATGCACCAACTCATGCACCTTTCCTTGTTAAGAAAATAGAATACGGGAGTCTATGCTTACTCCAGTTTTAGCCTCTTGCTTATAACATCATAGTAAGTGATTAAAAGCTCAACTCTTTCATTTTTGGCTTGTTGCTTTTTTAATTGAAGTATAGTTGATTTACAATGTTGTGTTAGTTTCAGGTGCACAGCAAATATAATATGATATCATTTATATGTGGAATCTAAAAAAAAGATAAAAATGAACTTATATACAAAACAGATAGACCCACAGACATAGAAAACAAACTTATGGTTACCAAGGGGAAAGGGGGTGGGGAGGGATAAATTAGGAGTTTGGGATTAGCAGATACATACTACTATATATAAAACAGGTAACCAACAAGGACCTACTGTATAGCACAGGGAACTCTACTCAATATTTTGTAGTAACGTAATAACCTATAAGGGAAAAGAATTTGGCTCGTTGCTTTAATGAGCTACTCCAATAACTGACAGCTCAGCTCTCTCTCCCAGCTCAGCTGAACTCCTGACAGGTCTGTAGGATGAGGAGCACTGATTTAGCTGGGTTGACACTGTCTGGGCTACAGCTTAATTACACACATTTCACTTCTATTTGGTTTTGAATACTTAAAGGTCATGTTTTTGGTGTCAATTTCTTCCTTTATTGGTACTTTGTCTCTTAAACATCAGAGGACTAGGTATGATTTAACTCTACCTTTCCAGACTCTTTCATCCTTTCCCAGCTTGATACACTCTTCCATCATTTGTAAATGTCCCATGGTTGAAACTGACCATGCATCTATTACTTTTATAGATTGTTAAAAAATTTGCCAGCCTAAAGGGCCATCACAAGCTTCTCCTCTTCCTATAGAAAGCCTAGTGAACTAGCTCAACCCTTGACATTCAAAAACCTCCGAATAAGCTCATATCCAACAAATATGCCCAGGGTTGAAAATGGTCAACAGTCTCAGTTCCACCAGGAATGACTTTTTCTCAACTGGAATTTTAGCTCATCTGATTCTTTTTTTCCCCCACAGCTCTCCAATGTTCTTAAAACACCATAAAAATATATACTTTTTCTTAATTGGATGTTTCAAGTTTCTTCCATAGGATTAAGGTCTTTTTCTTTTCCTTCATCTCATCTTTTTCTTCATCTTCCAAAGGCAGCACAATATTCACAACTAAGCTTATATGTATCTTTTGTTATGAATTACTTTGCAGGTCTTTCTGCTCGAGTTAATTACATTACTGTTGGTAGTGGTGGTGGTGGTGCCGTTTTTGTTTCATTAAGTTTGTAATAATGTACTTTAAAAGTATACAATGCATTTTTGTTAATTTGTAAAAGTAAACCATGAGCTCCTAGAGGATAGGAATTGTGTATTCTTCACCTTTAAAAACATGCCTACGCCCTCAAGAATCTGTCCATCAACAAGGCAAGAATGTCCACTCTCTCCACTTTTATTTAACATAGTTTTGGAAGTCCTAGCCACAGCAATCAAAGAAGAAAAAGAAATAAAAGGAATCCAAATTGGAAAAGAAGTAAAAGTGTCACTGTTTGCAGATGACATGTACTATACATAGAAAATCTTTAAAATGCTACCAGAAAACTATTAGAGCTTATCAATGAATTTGGTAAATTTGCAGGATATAAAATTAATAAAGAGAAATATCTTGCATTCCTTTACACTAACAATCAAATATCAGAAAGAGAAATTAAGGAAACAATCCCATTTACCATCGCATCAAAAAGAATAAAATACCTAGGAATAAACCTACCTAAGGAGGCAGAAGACCTGTACTCAGAAAACTAGAAGATACTGATGAAAGAAATCAGAGATGACATAAACAAATGGAGAGATATACCATGTTATTGGATTGGAAGAATAAACATTGTCAAAATGACTATACTACCCAAAGTAATCTACAGATTCAATGCAATCACTATCAAATTACCAAGAACATTTTTCACAGAATTAGAACAAAAAAGCTGAAGATTTGTATGGAAACACAAAAGACCCCGAATAGCCAATGCAATCTTGAGAAAGAAAAATGGAGCTGGAGGAATCAGGCTCCCTGACTTCAGACTATACTACAAAGCTACAGTAATCAAAACAGTATGTTACTGACACAAAAACAAACATATAGATTAATGGAACAGGATAGAAAGTCCATAGATAAACCCACACACCTAAGGTCACCTAATCTATGACAAATGAAGTAAGAGTGTACAATGGAGAAAAGACCTTCTCTCCAATAAGTGGTGCTGGGAAAACTGGACACCTACATGTAAAAGAATGAAATTAGAACACTCTCTAACACCATACACAAAAACAAACTCAAAATGGATAAAAGACCTAAATGTAAGGCCAGACACTATAAAACTCTTAGAGGAAAATATAGGCAGAACACTCTATGACATGAATCACAGCAAGATGTTTTTTGACCCACCTCCTAGAATAATGGAAATAAAAACAAGAATAAACAAATTGGACCTAATGAAACTTAAAAGCTTTTGCACAGCAAAGGAACCATAAATGAAACAAAAAAACAACCCACAGAGTGAGAGAAAATACTTGCAAATGAAGAGACCAACAAAGGATTAATCTCCAATATATACAAACAGCTCATGCAGCTCAATATCAAAACAAAAAAACAAAAAAAACAACCCAATCAAAAAAATGGGTGGAAGATCTAAACAGACATTTCTCCAAAGAAGACATACAGGTGGCCAAGAGGCACATGAAAAAGATTCTCAACATCAATAATTATCAAAGAAATGTAAATCAAAACTACAATTAGTATCACCTCACACTGGTCAGAATGGCCATCTTCAAAAAAATCCACAAACAATAAATGCTGAAGATGAGGTGGAGAAAAGGGAACCCTCCTTCACTATTGGTGGGAATGTAAATTGGTACAGCCACTATGGAGAACAGCATGGAGGTTTCTTAAAAAACTAAAAACAGAGCTACCATATGATCCAGCAATCCCACTCTTGGGCATATATCTGGAGAATTTCATAATTTGACAAGATATATGCACCCCAGTGTTCATTGCAGTACTATTTACAATAGCCAGGACATGGAAGCAACTTAAATGTCCATCAACAGAGGTATGGATAAAGAAGATGTAGTACATATATACAATGGAATATTACACAGCTATAAAAAATAATGAAATAATGCCATTTGCAGCAACATGGATGGATCTAGAGATTGTCCTACTGAGTGAAGTAAGTCAGACAGAGAAAGACAAATATATGATATTGCTTATATGTGGAATCTAAAAAAATAGTACAAATGAACCTATTTACAAAACAGAAATAGAGTCACAGATGTAGAAAAACAAACTTATGGTTACCAAGGGGGAAGTGGTGGAGGGATAAATTGGGAGATGGGATTGACATATACACATTACTATATATAAAATAGATAACTAATAAGGACCTACTGTATAGCACAGGGAACTCTACTCAATACCCTGTAATGACCTATATGGGAATAGAATCTAAAAAGGGTGGTTATATGTATATGTATAAACTGACTCACTTTGCTGTACAGCAAAAACTAATACAACGTTGTAAATCAACTATATTCCAATAAAAATTAATTAAAAAAAACAACAAAAAAGAATCTGCCCATCACTACTGTTCAAGCAATGTCTATTAAATAAACAAATTAAGTAATGTATGAATACATGCATGAAGTGTTTGAATGTACAATATTCTGTTCAAGGCATTGAATGAGATAGTGTTATTGATACTGGGTAATATTACCTCTTGAAAAAAAAATATCGTGAGCACATTAGAATATGCACAGATTATCATTTTAGAGGCATTGACGTGATCCTTCAGGATCAGAGGAGAAGGAGAGGGTTTGGGAAGAAGTAAGAGAGCCTTGTCTTAAAGGTGACATACAATCTTGCTTTTATATCCACAATACATTGAAAGATCTCTGTGAGTAGGAACGAAGCCTGATGTATTTATTCATTTCCTAAATTTGCCAAACAATATTAAATTCATAAATGGAATAATTTATATTAGCAGCATTGATTTAAAACGTACACATTCATAATCATGATTTCAGAAGAAAATTAGTATATACAAGCACAGCAATTTTTGATTATTCAATTTAGAATTATATCAATTATAAATAACAGAATTCCCAACTAACAGTGGCTAAAGAAACAAAGACTTAATTATCCTACTACCAGGGGATCTTAAAGAAGGTCAACAAATTAATCATTCTATTCCTCACCACTGTGTGTGTTGCCCTGAATCTTATTATGCTGCCTTTTCATTCAACACAACTTTTCATGCCTAAATCCAAAGACGGTGTGAGTGGTAAGCAAATATGTTTATATTTGTATGTATGGTTTTATGGCCATGTCTAGTTTGCAAACCAAGCTGAGAAAGCAAGTATCTGGATAAGTGACATAGGGTTACTGTTGTCATCCAGAAAAAATGTTATCTTTTTGGTTTTTTTTTCACAAAGAAGGAGAGAAATGGCTGTTAGATAACCAAATAGTATTGTCTGCCATGAAGTACACAAGTGGTGCTGACTTACTACAGAAGAGAAAATGTTGAGCATAGGTACTGAAGAAGTTAATCTCTATTTAGCATCTTCTACATGCAAACCCTGTGAATGGTTTCTGCATATGTTGTCTGATTTGGAATTCTGACCAGTCAGTATGCTGTTTTTAAGATGGCTCTGATACATTGGCTGGTGCTGAAATCCCTTGCTTTTCTTCCTTGTTTCTAGCCGCCTCTATATGTCTCAGCTTTACCAGTCTCTGGATGGGGTGAAACTGAAGCAGGTCCTTCATGAGGTGCCCCAGAAGGCTGGGGAAGCTGGTTACTCACTCTGCTCTCCCTATTCTGGTAGAAGAAACTCCTTCTGGTTGAAGAGTTGCTTCTGGACACTGAGTAATGCTGGCTTGAAAGATGGGGCTCTACAGGCAAAATGGAGGTGTTTTTCCTTCACTTTTTGTGTGGTCATTTTCAGGGTTTTTTTTTTTTTGGCTGTTTTGCTGTTGTTGTTCTACTTTGCTGAAGTTTCTTAACTGGACTCTAGAGCTCTCCCAGGAAGTTTTGTGTTTTTTTTTGTGGATAGCTGTCTGTTGACCTTTGTCAGTAGACAGAGTCTGGGGTATTACTGACATCACTCTTTCCATTTATTCAAATAACTTGATGAAAGTTCAAATAAATATGGATGACTCTTGTCAAACTACCTATTAACCTCCTTATCATGATTCTTGTTTAATCTACTTATCTATTAGAATGACCCAAGCTGCTTGTGCAAATAATATGAAAAGATAATCAGTATGAGGTGGATATGGCAGCTGGGGCTGCCCCATTTTTAAATTGATGGCCTCAGGTACACATTCTGATGGACTGACAATAAACTAAGCATTATTGTAAGAAGAATAAAATCTTATCAACAAAAGCATGTGTCTCCTGACAGCTGTAAATATATGTTTTTCCCTTTGTAAGGACTATGCTTCCAAGAAGTTGAATGTGTTCTATTTATATCTTTCTCCTGTCTTAGGAATGCATGCCAAATTTTCTATTTCAGTAGTTGCAGGGCTCTACATAAAATGCAATGAAATTCTTATTTCTCTTGAATAGGGAATAATTAGAGCAGAGTACATGATTCTATGAGTCTGGCCAAGAGGTATTTTTAAATGTTCTAGAGAATTTTAACAACCGAGTGAAGAAAATCAGAAATTTTTGGTATTTTTGTATATTTTATTCTGTTTTAAGAGAAATAATACTGACATGAATATAAATCTTTTATTGTGCATCCTGTTTCATAGGATAGTTCAGAGGCTATAGATAGACACCTCATACATAAAAATTTGAGTTAATATTAAGATTTTATAAATTCATAGATCTCCTTTGTTTACCACCTAATCATATGAGTGACATTTCTTTTGATATTATACTTCCTAGCAGGTAAGTATAAACAGGCAATATTATCTACATTTTTTGAGGTTTATTTTTTATTGAGGTAACATTGGTTTATGACATTATATATGTTTCATGTGCACAACGTTATAATTCAACACACCACAGCATGGTCCCCTCCAAAAGTCTAGTTTCCATCCATCACCATACAATTAACCACTTTACCCCTTTTGCCCTCCTCCCAACCCCGTTACCCTCTGGTAAACACCAGTGTGTTCTATATATATCTATGTGTTTGCTTTCTTTTCTTTTTTTCTTTTGTTTTGTTACACATATGAATGAACTCATGCAGTATTTGTCTTTCTATGTCTGATGTATTTCAATTAGCATAATACCCTTAAGTTCCATCTGTGTTGCAAATGGCAAGATTTCATCTTTTCTTAATGGCTGAGTAGATTCCATTGTATATATAAACTGTATATTTTTTATTCATTCATCCATCCATGGGCACTTAGGTTGTTCTATATATATATATACACATATATGAATATATATATGAATCATATATATATATGAATCACTTGGCTGTATACTTGAAACTAACACAACATTGCAAATTAACTATACTTCAATTTTTAAAAAGTGGATTTCTGGTAGACACAAAAAAGAGTGGAAGAGTTGGATCATATGTTAGTTCTAGTCTTAATTTTTGAATGAATTTCCATATGGTTTTCCATAGTGGCTGCACAGATTTACATTCCCACCAACAGTGCACAAGAGTTCCCTTTTGTCCACATCCTTACCAACACTTGTTATTTCTTGTCTGTTTGATGATAGCCATTCTGACAGGTGTCAGGTGGTATCTCATTGTGGTTTTCATTTGCATTTCCCTAATAATTAATGATGTTGAACATCTTTTCATGCGCCTGTTATCCATCTGTATGTCTTCTTTCGGAAAAAAGGTCTATTCAGATCTTCTGACCATTTTGAAGGTGGTTTGTTGTCTTTATGTTGTTGAGCTGTTTGAGCTGTTTAATAAATTTTGGCTATTAATTCCTTATCAGATATATGGTTTGCAAATGTCCTCTTCCGTTCAGTAGGTCATCTTTTCATTTTGTTGATGATTTCCTTTGCAGCAGAAACTTTTAGTTTGATGTAGTCCCACTTGTTTACTTTTGCTTTTGTTTCCCTTTTCTAAGGAGACATATCCAAAAAGATATTGCTAAGACAAATGGCGAAGTGTGTACTGCCTATGCTTTCTTCTAGGATTTTTATGGTTTCAGATCTTACATTCAAATCTTTAATGTATTTTGAGTTAATTTTTGTGTATGGTGTAAGATAGTGGTCTAGTTTCATTCTTCTGCATGTGGCTGACCAGTTTCCCCATCATTTATTAAAAAGACTTTCCTTTCTCTGTTGTATATTCTTGGCTCCTTTGTCATATATTTATTTTAATGATGAGTAAACTGAAACTCATAAATGTTAATTGGTTTGTTTGCTGTTACATAGCTTATGAAAAGTAGAGGCAGGATTTGAATCCTAAAATAAATTATATAATACTTAATAATACAACTCTTGACAGAGAGAGATGAGAAGAGCTGAATTACAGTTAATAATACTGCATTGTGCACTTAAATTTTGTTGTGTTCTTATCCCAGTAAAAATAATAAATAAGCTGGATGCATTAAAAGTTTAAAAAGAAAAAGACTCCAGCTACAGTACAGCTGAGACAATTCTTCAATATGACACTGGGATATCACAGTGTCAAAGAGCGCACCCTTCTCATTCAAAGATATGAAAAAATACTTGGCACCAAAGGTTACAAATATCCCTTCAATGACATGATACCAATAAAGGTGTCCTAGGTGTTTCCTGCACCCTTGGGTGCAACCCTATGCTTGCAGCTATTCTCAGGAGAAAAAATTTGACTAAGGTTTTGTTTTTTTGTAGGCAAAAATTTGGGAGTAAACATGTCCATCGAAGGGCAATAATATTCTAAAAGTAAATTATTGAGTCTAAATTGTGCATTGCCTGCATTAATCTGTGCCGAATTCAGCTATATTCATCACCAGTTTTCACTTCATTTGTCTAAGGATTTCCCATGCTACCAAAAGCTTTCATGGTAATCAATAGCTCTATGAAGAAGTAGGAGCATTTTTGAAATAGACTATGTCTACCTGCTTGCTAAAATGCCGATAGAAATTTTACATATTTTAAAAATTAGGATGCTACTTTTATTAGCCACATAATGGTGCCCTCACAGAAAAACTGATGATTTCATGCAGAGAAGCAAAGCAGTGATAAAATTACATGCAAAGATTTGCATTGGATATTGGATATTGTCTCCATATTTTAAAACTTGTACAATGAACACAATCTTGGTTTTCCTATTCAAAATTATTAAATTTATAAAATCCAGATTGTAAAAATGTTTCAATAACTTTTAAAAATAGTACCATTTTTATAAACAAGAGACTTAGTTATACTCATCATCTATGCATATGTGTGGCCCATGTTTTCTCCAGAAGCGGAGTAAAATGACCAAAACTAGACAGCTGTATACAGCATATAACATGCTTCTGGAGCTGCTTTAAGCACTTAATAAATACATCAGATTTACCTTATGAAATAGGTTATCTTCCCCTGGTTAACCCTGGATCCACAGTCTAGGACCCCATTCTCTGCTCACTTCTCATCACAGGCCAGATTATCACTCTGTCTCTAGCTAAGGGACTGTTTGAGCTGGTAAAGAGACAGAGATTTAATCCTAAAAATTCTGAACTCTGCACAATAAAATAATATAATAAAGAAAAGAGTACATTAATTTTCAGGGCAGAATACAGAAGTCTTTAAATTATACAATGGCTACAATATAGCTATCTATATATGCATATATATACACATTATATATACTTATATATTATACTTGTAATACACTTATAATCAATCATATACTAATAACACTTATAATACACATATTTATAATTATTCTAGTTATAATACTTATAAACTTATAGTTTAATATACACTACTTATTTGTATTTATATTTTATTTATACATGTTTTATTTATATATAATATAATTTATGGGTTGATTTTCCTTAATCCTAGGCACTGAAAAGAAAGAGTATTTATTTAAGCTATAATTGAATCACCAGAGAAGTCATATTAGAGACACACCATTGCACTGTTACTTTGAATAAATTATTTGTTAAATATCCGTAATAAATGTCTATAAAATATTAATGAAAATATCTACAGATTTCTTGAAATGGTTCAATTAAATGTTATTTAAAGTACTAGGCACATTTTTAGTTAATATTATTTGGAATGCCTGCTAAAATAATACTTTGATGACACTTTTATGAATATCACACTTTATATTAAATTATTTTATGAAGCAGTTTATTTCAAAGAAAATAAACATATATGTCTTGTAGCTTAGTATGCTACTCTAGGAAAGTTTGTTAAATGCTGATGAGTTGAAAATCTATCACAGCCAGAAAATATACAAGAAACTGGATCCTGGGCAATATATATATATATTTTTTTAGTAGATTGTCCTTAAGTCATCAGCAGTTAGATGATATTTAAAATTATGAAACTAGTTCATAATTCATTTCTAAGATAAGTTCACTTAGAGAGTGAGTGTGGATAGAGATTTTGCAAGACATATCCTATGAGGTTGAAAAGATAAGGAGAAAATGGCAGAGTAGGTTAACAAGGCTAGTCAAACTGGAGAAAAAACAAGGAGAGTGTGTTTTATTACCATCCAATTGAAACACTGGTTTAGCTGAGAAAATACTGTGTTAAATGATGTTGGCAAGTCATGTAATGTAGTACTGAGATATGAATTAAAAGTAAATTGGAAGAGGATAAAATGTAAAACACTGCATAATTTATTTGAAAATCAAGATAAAATGTATACAAAATCAAAAATTTAAATTTAAGATGCACAATAGAAAGGTTGAAAACCAGAATTAATCAATAAGGATAAACTATCCTATAATAGTGATCAAAAATATCCTCATAAAGAAGATATTAAGAACATTTGGCTTTATGACTGGACTTAACCAACCTGCTAATTGATGTCATTGCTCTCTAATGCAAATAGTTCTTGTGTATAGCCAAAAAATCACAGAAAATCTTTCAAGTCTTATCACTGGACTATCAAAACATCGATAATAATACTGGGCAATGACAACACAATAGGAGGAAATTTTATAAACAATTTGATGAACATCAGAGCAACCTTCTTTAATAAATTTTAGATAAAAATATTCAATAGACCATGTTTAAAAAATCCTATATTCCACAAATATAAAGATGATCCAAAGAGGACCAAGGAGGTATATATATATATATATATATATATATATATATATATATATATAATCACACTAAGAAAGAAATTCGTATTTCTCCCCACACTAAGAAACACACTAAGACACTATATTTCTCCTCTCATGGTCATCTTTCATATATGGAGAAAATAATTTTCCATAATTCAATGCCTATTAAAGATGGAAAAGATCAATCGCAGCAAGGTATACAGTAATCCTTTATTTTCCTATTGGTTCAGTACCATGAAGATGCCAAAATGGCCAGATGTTACGCTGAATTTAAGGAATCATTCTGAGCTTTGAAAGAAATATTTCACTCCTTGGAATTAAAATATCAAAACCAATAAAATGCGAAATACAGGGTAAGGAAAATTTTGAAATTAAGGTATTTTTAGGTATACGAATAAGAGGACCCATTCTTACTTGGAATCTTGATTTCCAAATTCATATATTCTGGCTTTTGGAAAAACCAGACCAAATGTTACTATCTGATTCAAAGCATTTATCACATTCTTGCTACAACAGCCAAAATCTGTGCATTTCACACCACTGTACAGTGGCTTTCTTTTTGAGAAGCAATGCTGTGTAGGACACCAGAGTAAATAAGAGGAATTCCAAGAAGACTGTGGTAGTATAGAGATCAGTTGAAAATCTTCCCAAAGTTACTAGAATAAGAAAACCAAAACTCCATGGAAAATATCTGCAAAACCTCTGGATCTGTTCGAGTTAGGTATTGCCACATAACAAACTGCCTTAAATATAAGAGCCTTAAAAACTCCTTTTTATTATACCTCACATTTTTGTGGGTCAGGAATTCAGGCTGGGATCATGATGACAATTCTTCAGCTCCACGTGGCATCAACTAAGATCTCTCAGTGGTATTTAACTGACAGTTGGTCTGGTCTGAAGGGCTAAACACAGCATCCCTTGCATCTCTGTAACCTTGAATGGGATGAATGAAAGGCTGGGATTAGCTCAAACTACCCACTAGTTGACTTACTTGAGGAATCTCCTGAATGGTGATTGAGAGGTAGTAAGATTTCTTACGTGGTGACTCAGGGCTTCCAGATAGAGTATTCCAGATAGAAGTAGAAGCTACCAGTTTCCTGAGGACTGGTATGATGTCACTTTAACTGTGTGTTATTTGTCCAAGTGCTCATCAAGACCTGCCAAATTAAAGGTGCAGGGGGTACACTCTTCTTTTGATGGAAATATTGTTAAGAATTGGCAGCCTTGTTTAATCTGCCGCATTAGGTGACAACGAACACTAAGAAATGTCAAAATATGAGCAACTGAGAATAAAATAGAATCATAGTAATTCTTACATTGCTATGAGAAAAGAAGCCCAGGAAAGGCAGAATTACTTGTGATAGCCCAGAGAAAAAGAGAAAGCCAAAATCACTGTTGGAGTATCACTGAAAATTCTGGAAGCAGAAATTTGGGAAGGCAAACTGCAGACTATACCCAAACCCTTGCTTTTCTCCCCTTAATTAAGTTCCTCCAAGAGTCTTTTTTCTCTCTCTAAAAGGCACCCCTATCTTTCTCCTTGTTCCATTTTTCCCTCTCCAACCACACATTCAATCCATACTAATCCTATTAGTTCTAACTTCAAAAAAGTACAAAGCCTGTTTCTCTTCACCTCTGCTGCTATTAACCTTGATTGAAGCTGCCGTCATCTTATACCTCTTTGATTGCGATACATCTCCTATCTGTCTTTCCTGCTTTCTGATTGATTCCCTGTTATTGACCACACCCAAGACCTCAACCCTTTGTCAATTATCTCTTTAAATGATAATTCAGATACTGGTTTGTTGGTTTGTTTGGGGTTTGTTTTTGTTTTGTTTTGTTTTTGCCAAGCCGCACAGCTTGTGGGATCTTAGTTCCTGAGGAGGGATCAAACCCAGACCCTGGCAGTGAAAGTGCTGAGTCCTAACCACTGGACCACCAGGGAATTCCCTTCAGATACTGTTTTTAAAGAAAGTCAGATTCACGTTCCTTTGAAAAGTAAGTCAGTCACGCTCACTCTTCCTCTAAAACCTCTCCCAATCTCTCCCATCCAACTCAGTATGCAAAGACCAAGCCCTTTAGCACAAATGACATCCAAGATCTTATAAAACCTGCTTCTCCCCAGTTCTGCATGACTCACCTCTACTGCTCCTTCCTTAGCTCACTCTGATGCGGCTGATGGACCCCTCGCTATTTCTAGAGGACGCCTCACAGGAGCCCATCTGAAATCCATTATGCTGCAACCGCTTCTCTCCTATATGTATAAGGTTCCCCTCCTCAGCTTTTAAAAATTACCCCTGTTATCACTTTGTCGGTACATGAATCTCTGACTGATTACATTTGTAATCCGCTTTTAGCCTAGCGGTCCCTAATTTTATCTTTTGCACCGAATGTAATTTAATATGTTATGTATTTAATTATTTTGCATATTTGCCAACATTTCACACTAAAACGTAAGCACCGTGAACTCAGGGCTACAGGAATATTTATTGGTTTTATTCATTACTCTAAGATCAGTGATTAGTACAGCATCTAATACCTAATAGATGCTGAGTGTTGAATAAACTTGTGAATGGATGAATGAATGACAAATCACCAGTGCAATTGTAATAAGATTAGAAAATCACCATGTTTTATTTCATATGTTTCCAAGAATATGTTTAGAATTTTAGCAATTCTTTTCAGTTTTGAACTCTGATGATACTGTAGGAGAATACTTTTCTAAGAAGACATTTTTAAAATATTGTAATTCATGTTTATAGTTTGCGAGGGTTTTCAGCTAACCTTACATGGAGCACAGAATTAAATGTATTTGGGGACTTTATTTCACTGATTTTTTTTTTTAATCTTACTGACTTTTCTGAGGTTTATGAAGCCATGAGAACTAGTTCTTCTCTAGTCCTCTAGGGACACTAGCTTCAGAAGTATCCATAGAAGCCACTAAGACACTAAGACAAGGTATAGAGTGCAAATAGTTTATGTGGAAAGGGATCCCAGGACTCACTGGGAAGGAAAAGCAATAGATAAAGTGTGACTGTCCAGCACGTAACCACTGAGAGCACCTGAAGCTAAATTCTGCTGGAGAACACATCAGACAGTGGAGATCATAGGCTTCAGATTATCTCAAAAAGGAAGGCAAGGAGCTGAAATACTGATACAACAGTTCCTATCAGTCAAAAGATGTGGTCTGCTCCTCTTGGAAAGATTTTCCCATAGAGGTGGAAATCTACCTCTAGTTACTTTTTCCTTATTAATCCTTGTCTCCTTCGGAACCATACATGTTACATCCAATCCCTTTGGACACTACAACTTTACAACTACTGGAAGATAAATGGCACGTTAGAGCTGGCTCATGTGACCTGTGAGGGCTAATTGCACATTTCTTTCCAACTCAGAGGTCAGTGATGTCATATGTGTAGCTCCAAATCGACTGTGATGTATTTTCTTTTCAGAGACTGAGAGAAAAAATGTAAATCTGTGCTTCTTCTGAGAGCTAGTTGTTAGACTTCTATTAGCACACCCCTGAAGATAGCTTCTACTTCCAAGGTCTTGACAGTAGCTGGTGAAATTCACTGTCTAGAGAAAGGGCACAGCCTGATCTGAATATATTTGCTAGATTCCTTCTCAGTTGCCTCTGTTCTTCCTTTAATGCTATAAAATGAATTAATATTGTTAATAAACAGTGTCATCCATCTTATGAACTTTTAATAAATTTCCTTATAGGAGTATCAGAAGGAAATTGATCATTATGGCTCTTACTTTGTATCAGTTGCTTAGTAATCTATCATGATAATATTATTACAAGTTAATGCTTCAGTATGATATGAGGGAAGAAATAGTAATAGGGAAATTCCATTATCTTCTCTGGAGAATGACAAAAAAGACTTTTAACATTTTTTTCATCCACCTTGATGCTGGTGAAATAAAGTATAAGACAGAATCTGTTGGAATATAACTTAACCAAGTTTGAAAATCACTCACTCTTAATAAACAACAAGAGCCCTGCTGTGTCTTCTTTAATTCCTGTAAATAATTTCTCTCTCAAATCTCCCCTGCCTCTAAGTTATATAGGGAAAGTTACAACTTTTTTTTTCTTCTTCACATGCCCTTTAGCTTATAACTACGTCAAAGATAGATCTGAGCTGCTCAGAATAAATGCCTCCATTTCAGAATACACGCCATGTTATTTTTAAAGATGTTACAACATGGCTTATTTGACAAGACCACAGGAATTATTTTAAGAGGTAAAAATAGCACATTCAACATTGGCTTTGATTTTTATTTCTGCATTTAACATGGCTTTGGTAGAATAAGCATATTAATTTGGTCCACTAAAAACTTTGTAAGTAATTGCTTTTCTATGTGAAGCTATAAAATAAGAAGAAAACTGAATCTTTGCCAGAAATATGGATGAAAATGTCTGTAACAGACACATCTCTGCTCACGTGTATTCATGAGCATTACTCATATTCTTCAATTTGCAATATATACATATAGAATTTTCAGTGAATGAGAAAATCCTTATTTTTGTTTTAGCTCTTCACTTAGCATTGATTACAAATAAATAAAATAGTCAATAAGCCAAACACAAATCATAAGTGAGAGTATAACTCAACTATTATTTTAGGTTTAGTAAGCCTAAAGCATCAATTCACTTCATGGGTCCTGAAGATTACTTTGCCCAGCATTTGGGATGATACCACTTTTGGTCACAAGAATTTTAGGTTCTGATGAGTTCTATTATAAGTGAAAAAAGATGGTGGGCTTCCTACCAATTCTTTTTGTAAGCATAAGCTTGACTATAAATTTCATCTACTCTTCCAAGAGACAGCACCCATATTTAATTCAGTTAAATATCAGTGGTTATTTTGTGGTAAATTTGTTTAAAAATGAGTTTAGTACAATGAGGAACAATTATCACTTGTTAACACATGTCATTTCTGTAAGTAGGATAGAAAGAGAATAATGAGAAAAATATACATTAGAAAAATGGATTACAGTGTCCCAAAATTCCATTCAAAACTCCAGATCAAGATAATAACTCTACTCATGTTCCAATATCTTTACTTGGTTTTCCATGGCCACTACAATACTTTTAGGTAGTTGCTTAAGATCATGTCTTTTTCCCATCACGAGAATACAGAAACGATGAATCTGTGGTTCTTTTTAAAAAGTAAAGTACTGTAAGGGGCCCTTAGTGTTGGAGATATTCTGTACTATGATTATAAGAGATGGCTTTTAAATGTATTACTTTGGAGTGTGGTTACCACTCAACATACAAATTAAAATAACACCCCTATTATCACAAAGAGACAAGAGTGTAACTTTATATTAAGACATTTAATCAAGTTTTTCTGAGTGAAGATAGAATATGTTAATAACACACACAAAAAAATGAGGATCTAGTAGTTGGAATGTGTCATTGTGATTTCTACATTTCTAAAGGATGTGTTCTTCTAATGTTTGCAGTGAACTTGTCATTCCACTTTTTTTCCTGGATGGTATTAATGCACATGACAGTGCATCTTACTACATGTCAGTATCTATAATTATATTATGTAGTCTATTATTTTTGTATGCATTCACCTCTTTGCTGGATTATATCCTCCAGAGAGGCAGGTATTTGTGTACTAGATCTTATCCTTTTTCATAATTTCAAAGAAATCATTCATGAAATTCTATTCATTTTTCCTGAACTTTTTGCATTTTCTTGTGCTGGTCAGTTTTTCTGTGATAACAAAAGCTTCAAAATCTCAGCGACTTATAGAATAGATATATTTATGATTCATGGTCCATAGCAGCAACTGTGGTTTTACTGCTATGGCTACGGGTCTGCTTAACTTTGCTTGGCTCTTGTCCATGTGTCTTCTCATGCTGAGATCCAGGAGGAAGTTGCAATCCCTCTCTGGGACAGCTCTGCTGTGCTCTCACGGGGTAGGAGAAAGCAAATGGAGTTATATAGCGTGCACTGTTTTGGCTGGCTTCTTTTGCTCAGCAGCATGTTTTTGAGATCAACCATAACACTGTGTGCATCAGTAGTTCATGTCTTTATATAAATGGGTAGTATTCCACTTTACAAATATATCCAAACTTGTTTATTCACTTATCTGTTGATGGACATGTGAGCTGTTTCCAAATTTTGACATTTAAGAATAAAGCTGCTATGAACATTCATGTAAAAGAATTTACATGGAATTAAATTTTCTTTTCTCTTGGACAAATTCCTAGGAGTGGAAATGCAGAGTAATATGAATAATGTATGTTTAACTTTATAAAAAATTGCCAAATTGTTTTCTAAAGTTGAAATATTTTCCATCTCCATTTGCCATGTATAATGTTCCACATATTTGTCAACTCTTGATATTATCCATTTTTAATTTTAGCCATTATGTATGTAACAGTATGGATTGATATAAAACATAAGTTTTGATTTTCATTTTTCTGATGGCAAATGAGGTTGAATGCTTGCTTATGTGTTTATTGGCTATTGATAGTGTCAAAATGCCTGATCAAATATCTTGTCCATTTTTGCTTTTTTGTTCTTATTTTTAAAAATTTGAAAAGTGTTTAATATATTCTGTGTACAAGTCCTGTAATCTAAAAATAATTTCCCAGTTTGTGTATTTTTAATTTTTATTTTCCTGATGGTGTTTTAAAGAGAAGATATTATGTTGATTTGTTTATCAACTTTTTTATTGGCTCATGTTCTTTATCTTCAATAAAAGAAATTTTGCTTGTCCAAAATTCATGGAGATTTTTTTCCTGTATTTTCTCCTAGGACTCTTACATTTTAGTATGGATTCTTGGGTTTGTGGTTCATTTCAACTAAATTTTCATTTATAGCTTAAAGAGATTTTTGAAGTCCTTTTCCATATTGACATTCAGTGGTTCCTATACAACTTGTTGAAATGAATGCCATTTCCCCATTGAATTACCTTAGTACTTTTAGCAAAGCAACTGGTGAGAAAGAATGAATGAGAAAAAGGAATAATTAAAACAAAATTGAATAAGGGTGCAAAAAATTGCATTAGGGGAGTACCACTGGGAGAGCTTTGTAGTCAAAAAAACTTCAGGAAGCAAGAATAAGGAGATATAATATTTATTTGTTCAAAATTGAAAATGAGGAACTGGAAGAAAATATTTTAAAGATTGTGATTAAGGAAATGGGTTGAATCATGTTTACCTCCATAAATTTGGAAAGGATGCCTTGACAATTGACGAATTAACCTTGTCAACGCCATCCCTGAATTAACTGATCATCGTGAAAAAGTAACAGCAGCCAGACTGTATGATTTTTAGAAGATTTTCTGTTGACTCTTCACTTGGTGCACCTGTAAAACAAACATTGAGAAATGATGTACCCGCAGTGGAGGTGTGTCTAATGGAGATAACAATAAGGATAAGATGCAATCAATGAAGTGGCAGCCACACATCTCCAGGTGTATCTGTGGTACCTGGAGGAAAAGAGGAGACCCAGAAAATATTCCTTGAAACTATGAATTTGGGGAATGAATTTTTTTAAATGCAGTAAATAAATTGATTCTATCATAATAGTGATCTCTCGTATTATCCTGCAAACACCAAGAGAACAGATTAATGTTGTGTGACAAAATTATATATATATATATATATATATTTCTGGGTAGTAAATATCATGTAGAAAAATTGCAAAGAGGTAACTTCTTCTGTTCCAATTCCCACCACACACGGCTTAGCATCATATAAGCTTGAATTAGCATGCCATATTTTTCCATTGCGGTGCACTGCCACTGTCGCTATATGTTGAGTGTTTTAAAGAGCTATATAGTATAATTTACTTGTCCTGAAGGTCCAAGAAGTTGGGTGTTATGGTGACATAGTCAAGGAAACAGAGGTTCACAGGGATTGAATAATTGTCTACATTTACCAGCTGCCAAGTAGGAAAAAAAGTGTGCAAACCCAAGACTCTCTGACCCAGAAGGTCGCTTTCTTGCCACTATATCATGCTGCCACTCATTAATGTTATGATTGATATGCGAAGAGAGAAACATTTCTAGCAGAATGACAGATCATCTGGTTCTTTTTCACATATTCCAGCCATGTAGGGCATCCTCAACACATACTATATTCCTCAGATACCTGGCTGGATGACTCACTGATCTCATTTTTTGTACTTTCACAAATCTCACTTTCTCAATGAAGCTTACGCTGACCACCTAAGTGACTACTACAAATAGTCATGCCTGCCCCACACTATCAATCAGCCTTAACTTGCTTTGCTTTTCCTTTTTTCAGTAGCACGTATCATCTTCTAATATACTATGTCATTTAGTATTTAGTATAGATTGTTTCTGCTATCCCAAACCGAGTATAAGCTCCACATGGCAGAGATCTTTTATTATTACAATTATTACTAGGATTATTATTTACTTATGTATCTAAAACAGTATCTGGCATACAGTAAGCATTCAATAAATTTTTGATGAAAGAAGGAAGAAAGAAAGAAAGAAAAGAAAGAAAGAAAAAGAAAGAAATAAAGAAAGAAAGAAAAAGAAAGAAAGGAAGAAAGAAAGAAAGAAGGAAAGAAGGAAAGGAAGAAAGAGGAGGAAGGGAAGGAAGGAAACATAATACAGGAATTCAGGAGAAAACAATATTATTCTTTAAATTGGCTATTTCTTCTTACAAATATCATGCTGTAATTATTTTATTATCGAAGTTGAAATCTAAGAAAGAGTAGCTAAATTTAGTGACTTTTATCTCTAATTATAATTTTTATAATTACATAAATGTGCCATATTTACCCCATAGATGGTGGTCAAAGTCAGCTATTTTATCTTAAAAGGCATTCTGTATTGGCTCAGATTTTGCTTGAGTAAATCATTTGATGTGATTCTTAAAGTACTTTTGACATCAAGACTTTCAAAATGAATTATACATCCCCTCAGTGTATTGAACTGAAATATCATTTCCTGTCCTCCTGACAGATGATAACAGAAGGAAGCCATCAGGACAAAGAATGGGGATGCTCACCGGAAGACAAAAGGGAAGATCAATATAAGTAGCATCAAAGACAGAAGTCAGAAGAGTGAGAGATTCACCAAAAGTGAATGAAGCTGCTGTGTGACATGGGTTGCTGTAAATTCAGAAAGACTTAGAACTTCTTCTTTAGTAAATTGTATAACGAGACCTGCTTTATGAATTTATACCCCGATGGTATAACATGCCCAGGGATTCTTTAGAGGGAATGTTACTGACTAGGATACTTTGTAGCTTGTTAGGTTCAAAGTTGTTCATGAAATAACACCTGAGATCCTGCAGTGCTTCACCAACTGACTTGTTAAAACACATTCACAGATTTGATTATCTTAAAATTCAATCTGAAACTACATTTTGATAGACTCTCATGAGCAAGTCTAATCTTTCATCATAGTAAGATGCCTTTTACAGTTTTATGAGACATGTCCATAAAAATGAGAATTGCCTTCTAAATGAATGTAATGCTACCCAGGTAAATAAAGACACCTTGTACCTAAAAACCTGATTCTAAACAATCCCTTCCAAAAATAAATACCATCTTGCATCCAAAAATAGAGTTCTTTTTTTTTTAAATAGAGACTTCTTGTTATGTTTCACTCAATCAAAAGTATAATCATCTGATAGCATTTTAATTAATGTAGAAAAAAGATAAGTTATTGAAAGTTTATTGAAATAATTCTCAATAAATACATTTTGATGTCACAGCAGTGTTTTAATGTGTTGGTTTTATCTCTGCCTTCAGTGACAAGAGGTGAAGTGCATATTGACTAAAAAATAAAGGTGGAGGTAATTGAACTGTAACTCGTGAATCTCATCTGTAACCAAACTGAATGTTGTATTTATGCTTTCATAAATCGATATTTATCATATCTTGATGCCAGCATTTTAAGCTGCTAGTGTTTCAGGATCTGTCCTGTCAGTATGAGCCTTATAGACAGAAACATAGCCTGAGATTTTTATTTAAAGGTCAATCAATGTTCCCATTGCCAGTTTCAGAGCTTTTTACTTTGTCATGTTAAATTACATGGTAGTATAATGTGCTCTCTTTCCATTTGGATTTCAGTTTAATAAAAATAAGACAATGGAAAGCTGATGATTTGACACATTTTAACATTCCCCATTTATGGGTGCTTGTTATTGCTGTGTCTTTTGGAGGCAAAGAGTAATAAACTAAAAGATAGAGAAATAGGTCAATTCTATTTTATTGTGTTTAAGATTTTGGCAAATAGATTTAGAGAAATTCATGAACAATGGGCTAAAGTAGACACATTCTTATGTTCCCCAGAAAATATAAAATGAAAGGATATAAGCTTGAAACTCTCTTTGAGAATTGTTATCAAAAGGTCCAGAGTAAATGTAATTTCAAGGTGGTAAAAATTAAACTTTGATTTGTTTTCATTTTCTCCCATAAACCTTAAGTAGTTGGAGTAACTGTGGACATTGCAAAAGCATGTGTGTGTGAATAAACTTAGAGATAGATGTTAAGGCTTCTCTCTTAAAAACACACTTAAAAGCTTTTTAAGTTGGATAGAAACTTTTAGTTCTCTTTTAGAGAGTATGCAAAACTTTGGGAGATGTAACATAATTTTATAAATTGAACCTAAATTAAAAATTAAAGGTAGAATTCCACTAAATTATTTTTGTATATATATCTTAACATCAGTTATTAACTTAATATTAATAGGAACTAAATGAAAATATTTTCACAAAGTGATTACTTTTGGTTACTTATTCTTGTACTATGCACAACATATACCAGATTTTGTATATAGAGAAAACAAAAGTAAACTGAAATAATCCACCCTATTTTTAAAGTGTTAAATTTAGATTCCAATACTATTGATATATTCTCCCTTTACAAATTACATATGTACACATATGCACACACATGCAAACACAAACACACATAGAAGCATCAGAATCTATCCCTTTGCCTTTATTGACCAGAATAATAGGCAGTTTTGCCTCTGCCTTCACAAGTCAGCGAGCTCTGCCTTTGGGATGGTAGACAGCCTCTTCCAAATGCCACTCAAGACATACCATTAAGGGATTCTTAAATGCATGTTTCTGTGAGATTTTTAAAAAAGCTTTATTGAGGTATAATTGACAACTAAAATTTGTATATAATTAAAAAGTACAACATGATGTTTTGATATATGTATACATTGTGAAATAATTAGCGCAATCAAGTTAAACCTCCATCACCTCACAGAGTTACTTTCTGTAAAATGCAGGGGAGGAGAAACCTTCCATAATTCCATGATTAGCTCTTAATGTTGAGTGAGCCGCTGTGCCAGGGTGCTGTGACCTCCACAACTGCTTCCCACGTTTTTGGTTTGTTTATTTAGTTTGTTTTTTAAGTCTTATGTGAGACAGAAAGATTCAAGGGGGCTAGAATTGGGTGGTTTCCTTCCGGCACATGAGTTAGGCTCAGCTAAAACTTATGTTAGTTATTCAGTGTAATAGTTTCCATTGAGGTCAGGCCCTTGTTAAACAGCATGAAACACTCTAAGCATATTTCTAAATGGTTACTTTTTCTCTTTCTCTGCTGGAAACATGAGGGGATTTTTCTCCAACTCACACAATTAGCATCTGGTAGGAATTTTGAGAGTAAGACTTATGAAAGTGTAGGATCCTTAAAAGACTGTTCCTCCAGGAGTTCTTAACCTCAAACTTGTCCATGTTTATTATACAGCAATTAGTAAATTAGCCTTTAAGTATCCCTACTCAATATTGGCTCCAGTGATGGTTTCTTCTCCCAGTAAACTATGATTCCCTTCTTCTTCCCATATCTTCAGTTTACAAGGTGGGTGTTTGCCCTGTGATTTCAATTCTCTGATCCTTTAAGAAGAGTTGTTGATTTTCAGGTTTTCAGCTTTTTTCATCTCTGTGAGGATAGGAGTGATACTTTACATATTGGACCAGAAGCCAGACGTTAGTGATGGATTTTTAAGTAGTAATCATATATATTGTTTTCCAAACTGATAAATTTATGGTTAACTCAAAATATTTACACTTATGTTTATAAGTGAAGAGGTCTATAATATTTTATTTTTTTAATTATTTAAATAACTTTAATGTGAACATAGAGTAAATTCATAAAATAATGTATGTTTACATTTCTAAACATACTAGGACTTGTCTAATTTTGATTATCAATTTTAAACTAATTTCATTTTGATTAGAAAATGTTACATTTACATTTTTAAATTTATCAATACTTTTTTGTGACTTATTAATGAACAGTTTTTTAAAATGTTCACTTCATTTTTGAAAAAATAGGTTCATTTTATAGTTGATTCAGGAAGATCTAAATATGTTAATTCTACCAATAGTATCATATTTATAGAATTATAATTCTACTACTGCCAATTTACTTTTTGAGTGTATATTAATGCCTAAAAGTCCATGGTTATTTTGCATTCTTGTGGAATTACTTGCTCTTTTCATTTTTATACTTTCCATTCTTTAGTTATTACATTTCCTGTCATTTTATTCTAATTTTTACCCAAAAATAGCTTGTTAGAAAAACCCTACTACATTCCTAGTCTAAATATTTTTTAAAAATTATAATTACTGATCTACTTCTAACATCACTTTTGCAATTTCCTTTTAAATTAAAAAATTATTTTGATAAAATTTCAAACTTACAGGATAGTTACAAGTATAGTACAATTTTTTCCCTGTATATATATTTTACCCACTTCCCCCAATGTCAAGTATTCTACAGAATTTGCTGTGGCTTTTGAACTCTCTTATGTTCTTCTATCTCTCTCTCTCTGTCCTCCTTCCCTCTATATTTTTCTGGCAACAAGTTGCAGAGTTGCAGACGGGGTACCATTATCTTATATAGAATATCCTTTCAATTAGATTTTTCTGATCGATCTTCATGATTTGATGCAGGTAATGTATTTTTTGCAGGAATGTCGCTGACAAGATTTTGTGTTCTCAGTGCCTCAGAACAGGGGATACATTGTATTAATGGGCCTCATTAGTGGTGACATTAAATTTAATCACTTGGTTAAAGAAGCATCTGCCAGCTTTCTCCATTGTAAATTACTATCTTTCCCTTTGTAATTAGAAAGATGTCTGTGGGGAGGTACTTTCAGCTCATTTATGGGATTTCTCTTTAGAGTGAGCTGTCAGCGTGGTGAAGTATGGGGACTTTTGTTTTTTCGGTTCTGTTGATGATAGCATAAAAGAATGTTTTCTGTTTTGCTTTGTTTTATTTTGGTTTTGATATCTTTTTTTCTTCCAGGAAGCTAAATTCCCCATTTTTCTTCTTTTTCCTTTCACTGTGTGTTTTCTCAGAGTTACCTCTTTCTTTTTATACTCTTCTCCCCTGGAGCGTCCATCACCTCTGCTGTTTTAGGAGCTATACAACATATTTCATCTCTATAGGGTCTACATAAAACTGTTAAAATTCACATTTTAGTATACTTTCTAAAAGTTTAAAATATTTATAAATCTCTACCTTTTCCTGTTTGTATGTCTTAGTTTACTTTAACTAGCACCACAAAACCTCAGACCCACACCCCTGAATGTGTCTTTTTGTGAAATCTACAGTGTTCATTTTCTTTTAAAATTATTTTTAAAATATTAATATGTTTTCAAGGTCAATAATTTAGTACTTTTTCATGCATTAGTGAATTTATTTGCCCATTCTTATTCTTTCTACTTGCTTACATATTCTTCTTGGTAAAGTGCATTGTTTAATAATTCTTTTTGTGAGGGTATGATTGTGGATGTGTATATTCCCCGTGTCTCTGTATATCTGTAAATTTTTTATACATTCTAGAGTGAATCCAATTTCTGATTCTTATATGTCTTCATGTAATTCTAGCTTGAAGCTTTATCTTGTGTGCCTTTCTGTGTACTTGCTTTTAGTTTCTTTTATCTTGTCAGCCTTCCCTAACTCTTGCCTGATATCATGAGGATTGGATTTTCTGAGAGCTCCAAGGGGCCCAGTTCAAAACTACACCTTTGAGTTCTGCTTATAATATTTAAAATCCAGTCGCTCAGGCTGTTTATGTTTGACTCAATTCCTGATAGCAAGGCTGTTCTCTGCCCGGCATCTTCCTTGGACTACACACTTCATGAAGCCATGCCCCCAGGCAGTAAAGGGAAACAACTTTGTCAAACTTTTTCATGAACAAAACAACCAACTCTTCTCTCACTCATTTTGGCTGAACTCCCAAATTTCACATCAAGCACGTTTAGTATCAAACTCCTGGAGAGAAAAAACTCACCTTCCCCAGCTTTCTTTCAGGTCAATAATCCAGAAGACCTGTAGTCTCAACGTTTTCTTATGTTTTTGCATATCTGACTTGTTTCTGGTCTAAAAACACGTTTGCCTTGTTTTTGAGTGTCACTATTACCATTAAATTCTTTTTGACATATTTCTGTTTAAAGAATAAGATGTGCTTCAAATCTCATATTCATAAGTTTTCTTAAGAATATTTATACATGAACGTCTGAATTTTTTCTAAAAACTAAAAACATTCTTCCCGGAAAAAGATTCACTTAGATACACACACACACATACTTTCATTTAATATATGTTTAAATAATATAAAATAACCACATTAAAATTAACCCAAACAAATAATAACTGATTTAGCTACTATCGATAGAATAATTATGGATGAGTACCTGGATCTAAGTCCAGGTAATACAGGTCAAATTTAAAGAATAATAATCTAAGTCATAAATTTGAATATGCGTGTCATTCCCCCTTGTTCTTGCAAAACTGAACTCAAGATTGTTCTAAAATGGAAACAAGAAATATAAGATTATGAGAGCAATAAAAAGATTAGAAAATATATTTTTAAAAGAGTCATGAAAAACTTCTCATAAAATGTTCAAACACAAACCATTAAGGAAAATATTAATCAATGGGATCATAATCATCTCTGGAAAATTTGATGTGAAGACACAAAGTGTAGTTTGTGTCTAGTTTTGTTCATCCTCTATTTTCTTGCTGGTGTTCTGCATATTTGTTCTATCCAATATTGGCAATGGAGCGTTCAAGTCTCCAATGTAAAGACTGATCTTTCTATCATACAATGTCTACCTTTATATCTAATAATATTTTTTGTTTCCATGACTCCTGTGTCCAGGATTTTTATAGCCACTCTGACTTTGCTATGGCTGCTGTTTGTAAGATACATTTTATTTCTTCCTTTTGATTTTAACCTATTTGAATTTAACTGTATCTCCTTTAGGCAGCATGTAGTTGGATATTGTTTTCTTATTATCCAGTCTGACAATTTCTACTTTTTGATCTGATTGTGTAGTCTATTCACATTTAATGTTATTATTGACATAGATGGATTTACTTCTGTGATTTTTCTTCGGTTTTCTAAATTTTCCATGTCTCTTTTTTTGTGTGTGCCTCTATTCCTCCTTTACTGCTTCCTTAGTATTAAGTAAACATTTCTTAGTGTGGAAGAATTCTGATTACTGATTCAACCACCTTACTAATAATTGGTCTGTTCAGATATTCTATTTCTGATTCCATCTTGGTGGGATGTATGTCCCTAGGAATGAATTAAAGACTTAAATGTAAGAACTGACATCATAAAACTCTTAGTAGAACACATGGGAAAAAAGCTTCTTGACATGGGTCTTAGCAATAATTTTTGCATATGACACCTAAAGCACAAGAAATAAAATAAAAAAATAAACAAGTGGGACTATATTATACTAAAAAGACTTCTGCACAGCAAAAGAACCAATCAACAAAATGAAAATACAAGCTATGGAAAGGGAAAAATTATTTGTAAGTCATATATCTGATAAGGGGTTAATACCCAAAATGTATAAAGAACTCATACAGCTCAGTAACAAAAAACACAAATAATCCAATTAAAATGGACAAAGACACTGACTAGACATATTTCCAAACTGGATATTCAAATGGCCAACAGGCACATGAAAAAGTATTCAACATCATTAGTAATTAGAAAAATGCAAATCAAAGCCACAAGGAGTTATCACCACATTCCTATTAGAACGACTGGCATCAGAAAGACAAGAGAAAACAAATGGCCATTGAGGAAGTGGAGAAATTGGAACATTTGTGCACTTTTGATGGGAGTAGAAATAGGTACAGCCAGTATGGAAAACAGTATGGAGTTTCCTTAAAAATGAACAAAAGAACTACCATATGACCCAGCAATTTCACTCTGAATATATATCTGAAAGAAACAAAATCACTATGTTGAAAAGTTATCTGTACCTTCATTCATTGTTCATCGCAGCATTATTTATAATAACCAAGACATGGAGACAACCTAAGTGTCCATCAACAGATGAATGGATAAAGAAAATGTGGTATATATATATATATATATATATATATATATATATATATATATATACAAAGAAATATTATTCAGCATTAACAAAAGAGGAAATCCTGCCATTTGTTACAACATGGATGAATCCTGAGGCCATTATGCTAAGTGAAATAAGTCAGACAGAGAAAGACAGATACTGTATGATGTCACATGTGCTATCTAAAAAAAGGCAAGGGTTGGGGGTGGGGGAATTAGGTAAAAGTGGTCAAAAAGTACAAAATTCCAGTTATAAGATAAATAAATACTGGGGGTATAATGTACAACACGATGACTATAGTTAACAATGCTATATTGGTATGTTTGAAAATTGCCATGAGAATAGATCCTGAAAGTTCTCTTTACGAAGAAATTTTTTTTTTAATTTGTAACTATATGAGAATATGAATGTTAACTAAACCCATTGTGGTAATCATTTCACATTATATAAATATCTTGAGTCGTTATTCTGTACACCTTAAACTGTGCTGTATGTCAATTATGCCTCAGTAAAACTGGATGGAAAAACATTATTCTGGTAAATAAGAACAGACCTAAACTCTAACTCTAGATTCTGAACATTGGAATTGAAAAAAGTTTAAAATTGTACTTTCAAAATTCTGGGGTATTATAATGTAAGAACATTGGTATAAAATCGAAGAAATTTAAATTCCAGCTATGTATTTTATGGGCTATGTTATAAAACACAAAATAAGTAAATAAATCCCAATTTCTTTTTAAGTAAAATGAGGCTAATAAAATGCAGGTATGTAATGAGATGTACCATAAATATTAAGGAAAACAGATTATCCTGAATAATATTCTATTTTATAAAAATTTTAAAAATGCAATTATATATGCATATGTATTTTAAATTACCTCCCTTTCTATTAATTATAGGCTATTTCAAGGCAAATTAGAATGATAAAAATATGTTGGGATATTCTAAATTTAGAAACTTCTGGCCTTTTCAGACTGTTCATGAAAGAATGTTCAGATGTGACATATGGTCAACATAGCTGTCCTGAATGAAATAGTAGATGGTGTCAAGTTTGGAATTTTATTCTTTGTTCTAAAAATAGCAAAGTAGGTGAACTGAAAGCTAAGTCATCACATCTAGTGAAGAGAAGCTAGCTCATTCAACCAAAATGACTTAAGCTATTTAAATCAATAATCATCATGTTTAAACAATAATTAAATTGTTAAAATATAGCCAAACGTCTTCAATAAATAGTCCAATCCTCCATCCAACTGGCAATGTATAGCCCATGACATTTATTACTACATTAAAAAATGTCAGTGGAGCTATAGGTTTGGAAACATTTATGGACAATTGTGTTAGATTACCAGAGTGTAAGGCCATATTGAAAGAGGTTTTAGACTTCAGTTAGAGAGTCTGGTTGTGATATAATCAAAGCCATATAGGAAACTAAATAAATAAAATAAACATAAGGCAATGATAAAATGCAGAAAAAAGACCAAATATTTTACATAAAAAGAAGTATAAATGTGGTACGTGTGGTTTATATGAAAATATTGTTTATATTGTTCTACTCATACAAGCATTTTATAATTCAGCTAACTGTATATCTGTCTATATATAGAAGAGAGAGAGAATTATATAGTATATGATTAGCTTAAGAAAAAGGAACATCTGTAATGGAGATTTGAGTATAAGATTTAACCCTAATGTTCTTTAGCCAATAATTACTGTGTAAATTCGAAAACTTATATATAAATATTGGTATGAGCATATTATTTAGAAAAAAACTTTATATGTATATATAAAGTTTTTGGTAATTTGGGAGGTGGCGCATGGGAGACAGGGAGTGCTCTTTTTAATGATAAACTTGTAGCATTATTTGATTTTTAATTATGTACACAATGAGATAAAAATCATGTAAGATGAAACAGTTTATAAAGAGTCTACTTTAAAATAAAGTATGAATAATTAAAATGATAAAGTCATTTACTTGAAATAATGTTCACCCTTTCATATTTATCATTTGGACAATGATAATTTTGCTTCATATTTGCTTTTATCTTTATTCCTTTAGCAATTTTCAGTGTAATACAGCACTGTCTATGCACTAACATTTGTTCTAAAGAAAACAAATGTAACTTTAAACAATATAAAACTGTAAAAATATTTGAAAACATCTGTAAAAATATAAATATTTATGAAATGATTGTCTGCAGATACAGGGACAAAAAGGGGAAAAAGGGTATGAATTCCCTTACAACAGAAAAGCAAACTTCATTTATGAGTAAAATCCAATGAGCCTTAAAACAAACAAGCAGAAGGCAGAACTCTACAGCAGCCAAGCAGGATGTAACCCATTCGGGAAATCACAAAGAGGCAGAATAGCCCGGGAGAAATCTAAACTGACGGCCAGAGCATATAACCTAAAGGCACAGCCCCAGCTGTCAGAAACTAAAGTGAGATAGCAGCCATCAGGGGAAAGTGGTATTTAAATAACAGATACACTCAAGAAGGGAAAAAAAAAACCCTAAATAGAGTAGTGAATATGTACACAGACAAATAAAGAGTCAGAAAGGCAGTAGGGGCAGCAAATGCTAAAACAAAGAGAACATAAAAAATGTAATGCACTAAATCTGAATGCAAGAAAATTGCCTCAGAGAAAAGAGTGAACAAGCCACAGCAGGAAATCTACAGAAGATGTAGAGTGTAATATTGTCTTTCTATGTCCTTCACATTATATAGTAGACAAGGATGAAACCCAGTATATGAACAAAATTAAAAGTGCTTAAGGAAGATAACAAATGTCATTGGGCAAGTTGAATATTATTTTTAAAATGTGTGTGAAAAAAAAAATCATGCTTAAATTTATCAGTTATAGGTGAACTATTGCATAGTATCTTCAAGCTGATTTCAATGTTGACTTGACACTACAATTTTAAAATTCTAAAGAATAACATCAACCAAAGAGTCAGCAACATTTTGACTGACACATAACAAATTAAGTACCATATATTTCCTATATGAAATTTTAAAAATTTATCATGGATCTATGGCAAACAATAGAAGATATAGCTATATATTAGATTTAGGACAGAATTAAATAAGATAAGAGAAAGACTATTTGGTGCTATGTAATGAAATTACAAATCCTTATTACATAGCTACTCACAAAAGCCACACTCCTAATACTTATTTTCCATGTTTGCCATTGGCCGGTAGATAGAGGCATGTTGTATTCTGTTAAACACATTACAACACAGGTAGTGTAATTCTTAGCACAGTTTCCACACAGGGGCATGATAGATACTTAGTCCGTTGCACAAAAAGGCAGATACTTTGGTTGACTGTTGCACTATGTGTTCCTTTAAAACCTCATCCTTTAAAAATATGAAGTTATATGAATTTATGTTAATATCAGAGAGACAGAGACAAGAGACAGAGAGACACTAAATAAAGAACAAAGTATACAATAAAAGTGGAAAATTATTAAGGTTAAGTTAATAAAAATTAAATATTTATGAAAATTAAATATATATTATGACACAGTTGTTAGATTTCTGAATCTGTATTTTTTAAATTAGTGATTGTGCTAGCAGTCAAATGGACCTAACAGTGACCAATACAAGGGGAATAAATAAGTAAAACTCCATTGATAATCATTATGGTATATTTTATACAGCATATAGAAACCAATGTCTGTAACTACATAGTCCCAAACATATTATAAAACATACTGTTCAGTGAAGAATATAAATAGAATGAGATTTGTATAACAATACCCTTTAGTAGATTAAATTGTATACATGCAATACATAACCTTTGAAATTGAAGTATACATATGTATCCAAGGACATGTGTACCAAATACCAATAATGAATGTTTTTTTATTGAAATGGAATATAGTTGTTGTAAGTCCTCTCAGGGATTGAATTAATGACTGTGAAAGTTTGATATGAAAAATGTTTTGTCAGATGGTCAAACCCATGAGCAGAACAAACTGTATAGGCTTATATTTATTTGTTAGAAAATTCCATATTTTAAAAATATGTATTGAGTTTTTCTTCTTAGGATAAAAGCAAAACTAAAAAGCACTCAAAGAAATTTTAGTCATGATGTTAAAAGTGGAGAATTTATAAGTGAGAAGTGAAGGCAGCTAATCATAGTGCTACGTTCCTGGGATACTCCTCTCCTGTAGTCAATAGAAGGCCTACTTTTATGGGTTTTCTAACAAAGTTGACATAATTTTACTACTGTAGAACTTTTGAGAATTGTATGATGCTATAATAATTTATAATTTTCCATAAGAGGGAAAACATTTTGTCTTTTCCAAGTATACATGATCCCAGACATTTTGTATTATTTTGGTTGGTTTTTGGTTTGTTTTGCTTTGTTTGTCTTAAAGATTATCTAGCAGAACAAGATTCCTTTGGATATACTTTGGCAAACTGTGACCTGTAAAAATATATTTGAATAAGTTTTGTAGCAGGTTTGGATCTTAAAATTTTAGGTGATGTGTTCATAATTTGTTAGAAAAAATAGCAACCTAGAAGGGATCTTATTTATCAAAATAACTTATTATGTGCCAAAATGGATTGACCATCTCTCCCCTCCACATTCACTGACTTTTTTCAATGATTGTTTTTGTTATTCACTACGACTCAAACTTTTCAGTTCAGCCACTATTTTCTAGTTACATGCGTCACTTCAGTACCTGAAGAGTTATTTTTTGCTTTTATAGGCTATATACCACAAAATCCTAACATACTTCTTTAATACAGAATGAAATGTATACATTCATTGCCTTACCTAATATAAAAGATTGTTAATCAACTAAATAAACATTTTAATTAAAATCTAAGTAAAATATTAAAAATCAATGAAAGTAAGAATTTAAATTTTTTTAAAAGCAGATATAAATGACTTTTTATGCCATTATGCAAAGTTTCACTTCATCAGCATAGAATATTTACTTTCCTATCTGCCTGCATCTGTTCTTCCCTTGCATAAGTACTGAAAATTATTCCCTCTTTCATTACATTTTTGAAATCTGCAACAATTTCAATTTTTTTTACTATGTGGGAATCATTTTATAAAAACTGGTTATCTGTAAAGTTAATTTAATCTCTAATAAAAGTGATAAGATGACACTATTTTACATGCTTGTATTTGAGTATTATATTTCAAACAATATTTTATATAAATGGTACTCATAAATTCTTTTAAAGACTTAGGAACACTTGACTATTCAGTACTTACCATAAAAAAATGGAGTTTTTAAAAGAGTTCTATGTTTTAAGAAGCAACCAAATTACTTGTTTCATTTCAGAAGCCTCAGTTTTATTTCTGTAGCAAAAAAGAGCATTTTTTTTGCAGGTAAGGGATGCTGTGGGCCACCAGCAGACTTTTCTCCATATACGCTAAGCTTTCCAGGCTTTTGGATTGGGAAACTGTGACATAGATGATAGTTTTGCCCCCTGTGAGCTAGAGGTGTTGGGCAAATCGCTTAACCTCTATGAATTTACTTAGTCATAAAATGACAAAATAGCAATGTATATGTCATGGGGTTGTATAAAGATTAAAAGACATAATGCAAAAACAGTGCTTCCCACTGATATTGGCCTAATGAATCTCTTTGATATTTATATGCTATAATAACTGGTCATCTGTTAATTTATATTTAAAATATCATCAAAATTATCTATTGATCATGTACAACTTTTATAGTAGAAAATAATATTAGTATATCTGGTAATCCACTTTTGCATAGAGGGAAAATAAGAAAGGACTTGGAAAATAAATATGTCATTATTTTTTAATTTCACTTTTAAGTTCTTTTTTTGACCTGCTGGTTGTTCAAGAGTGAACTGTTTAATTTTCACATATTTGTGAATTTTCTAGTTTTCCTTCCATTATTGATTTCTAATTTCATTCCACTGTGGTCAGAAAAGATACTTGGTATGATTTCAGTCTTCTTAAATTTATTAAGATTTGTTTTGTGACTTAACATGTGATCTGTACTGGAGAATTATTCTGTGTCCTTAAGAATGTGTATTCTGCTGCTATTGAATGGAAAGCTCTGTATTAGCTGTTAGGTCTATTTGGTCTATAGTGCTGTTCAAATGTGATGTTTCCGTACTGATTTTCTGTCTGGATATTCTAACCATTATTGAAAGTAGGGTATTGAAGTCTTCTACTATTATTGTACTGCTGTCTATCTTTTCCTTCAGATCTGTCAGTGTTTGTATTTTATATTTAGGTGCTCTGGTGTTGGAATATATATAATTGTTATATCTTCCTGATAACTGATCCTTTTATGATTATATAATGTCCTTCTTTGTCTCTTGTGATAAGTTTGTTCTTAAAGTCTAGTTTGTCTGAAGCAACTATAGGAACCCCTGCTCTCTTTTGGTTATTATTTGCATGGAATATCTTTTTCCATCCCTTCACTTTTAGCTTATAAAATCATGTTTAACATAGACATTTAAATTGTATTTTAGAACAATTCTAGTCAGTAACTGGGGAACGTGCATTTTCCTGTCAAAAACAACCTCACATCAATGTCATATGGCAATTTGTCAGGAGGCTGTAGTATTTTTCCATGACACATCTGGGAAGAGAGATAAGATTCAATAAGAGAGACACACCAATCAATGGCGTGTCAAAATCATCACCAAAAACAATCACATCTGATGGCTATAGTTTATCTTTTTTTTTTTTTGTCAACTGCTTTACAATATATTTAATGATAAATTTCATTCTTCTTTTAAAAAATGTTGTTAAGTCAACCTGGGCTGAGCACATATAAGGTACGTTCAATAGTTCCCTGTGGCCACACAAGGAAAACCGTGCACAAGGCAGAATGCTCCAACTGAATTTAGGCTGTTTGGAAACCAGAATTAGGCCAATCCATTTTTGGCTTAGTTAGGAATTCATGCAAAGCTTTTGACAGAGGTGACTGATCATTTAGAAGTTATTCAACAAATATTTATTGAGATATGACTACATTTAAGGCATGTGAGTGATGAAAATGTGAACAATTCAAGATAAAACTTGCACAAGACAAAATTATTGTAATGAACATAGAGATTATAAAACAGTGGGGAACAGTGGTATAATTCCCAGATAGTTAAAGAGAAAAGGTTTTATAAATAGGGTTTCATGATTTTTTTGTGTTTTAGGAATAGAATCTATTTAAGAGCAAGAGGTGTATAAGAATAGGTACAACTAGGCGAACACCTAAGCTTATAAAGGAAGGACTGATAGTGTGAGCTTCTTAGAACACTGCCTAGACCTGATAGGAATAGATTTTGGCCTTAAAACTTGGATTAGTGGACCCTAAATGTAATTTTATTAGGTAAAAGTAAAATATATATAGATAGATAGATGATAGATAGATGATAGATAGATAGATAGATAGATAGATAGATAGATAGATAGATAGATCAGGCTTTGTAATACGTGTCCTTTAAACATTTGGTAGTTGTTCTATGGTTATAAAATATTTGACAGCTGTTATAGACTCAACGTTTGTGCTTCTCTCCTCTCCCCCCAATTCATATGTTGAAAACTAATCCCCCAAGTGACAGTGTTTGGAGGTGTGGTTTATAATTAGATTTAGATGAGGTAATGAGGATGGAGCCCTCACAAATGGGATTAGTCTCTTATTCTCTTATAAAAGAGACTCCAGAGAGCTCCCTTGTTTCCTTCTGCCACGCAAGGACACAGGGAAAAGACAGCATACTGAAAGTCCAAAGAGGACTCTCATGAGAACCCGACTGTGCTGGCATCCTGCTCTCAGATTCTAGCCTCCAGAACTGTAAGCAATACATTTCTATTGTTTATAAGCCAGTCTATGGTACTTTATTATAGCAGCCTGGACAGACGAGAACAACAGTGATGGGTCTTTCTGAGTACTAATATTCAAAATCAGTACTACAAATGAAAGTGGATATATAGATAGTGTATCTCATAAGATAAATCCAAATACATTTTGAAAGAATATATACTCTTAACATATGTTCCAGTGTTTCTCAACCAGCGTGATTTGGCTGAACAGGGAACATTTGAAAATATCTAGAGCCGCTTTTGGTTGTCACAGCTGGAGGGTGTTCTTGGGGTCTAGTGGATGGAGGCCAGGGACACTGCTGAGTATTCTACAATGCACAGGACAACTTCCTACAACAAAGAATTATCCAGCCCCAAATATCAATGGTGCCAAAGTTGAGATAAATTTGGTTTATTCATTATAACTAAAGCATACACTTTTTAAGATATAATTTTTAATAAAACAATTTCCATCTTAAAATACTCTGATAAAATTTCTAGTCATCAATATATGTGTATGCAAATGCATTATATATTTATTTTAAAGTGTTATTCCTAAATATCATTAGAAATGATACATGCAAAATGTATAAATTATGTATTATTCTTTATATATTAGAAATTTGTACATTTATAAATGCAAAGGCTTGTGCAATAGGAGATATTGAATAGTGATTGCAAGCATAATGCTGAAACATTGCACTTAAATATTATTTTTGAAAATTTATTTTAAAAATAGAGCATAAGATATTGTGCATAGGGTGATAGAATACTAAATAGTAAAAAGCTAAGATATATACATACACACATACGTATATAGATAGAGAAAACCTCACACTGCAAATAAAATCATACATATGTAATATACTTTTTTTTTTGTATATTGTGAGTGTTTTGTTTGAATGTCCTTTGCCTCACAAGTTTGTACTCAACAATGAATGCATAAGGTTTGGCCAAAATAAGTTATGGTTTTCTCTAATAAATAAATGTATTCACTTGCAAGTACAGTCAAAATTGAAATTCATCATATTCTATAAAAACTAATACTATTAGCTCAAACTGGAACTTAAAGAAATAATTTAACTTATTTGGTGGGAATCATACCAACTCTTTTTTTTCTGTCTTTTAATGTCATCTGTACAAAGTTAGTAATGTCTGAATACCTTAGAGATAACTCTAAAAATAGTCAGCTAGGTACTTTATATGTACTCCAAATCAGAAAAAATTTAACTCCTCATGCATGTTAGTCTAATCTACTTATCAATTTTTGTAACAATTTTTATATTCAATATCCCTTATAAAAAATTATGAAATTTGTTAAAATTTTATTGTTAAAAGCTGTTTTACTTTTATCAATTTCTATGCACAATCAATCCACAAAGATTTATGAACATCCTCTGATTAAGTTCCAGGAATGAATAAAGTTAAAAGATTTTCATTCTATTTATCACTTTTGCCATCAAAGAACCAAGATTATTTCATATAGTTTATTACACAATCTAAGAGTTTTGTCTTGGAAATTGTCAATTTTAGAGTCTGAGGGAATAGTGTAATTCTTACTTTCTTTCATAATTTCTCCTCTTTCATAGGTTTCTTTATTCAGTTCTTATATGTTCAATCACTTCTTTATGTTCAATGAATATCCCAGCTTGAATTAGTCAAATATCTATCTCTTGTAATGTTAAATAGCTGTTTCCATTTTTGTAATATAATAACTGTATCAAAAGAAATTTAATCTTTTTTATTTTGGTCAAATATTCAAATACTTCCTTAACCCTATTCCTATAACAATGAATATTTCAGATAATAAAATTCCACCCTGCTTTAAATATCCTAGTACCAAAAGCTGCCTATCAAACTAAGTCTTTTTTAATTTTTATACTTTTTAAAAAAAAATTTCCTTTTTATTTGTTTTTATTGACATGTAGTTGACATACAATATTATATATTATATTCAAGTATATAACATAGTAATTGGACATTTATATACCTTATGAATTGCTCACCATAAGTATGCTGTCACCAAAGTTATTACAATATTATTTACTATAATCCCTATGCCGTATATTACATCCCTTTGACATAATATATTTACTATTTATCCCTTGATTTATTTTATAGTCAGAAGTCTGTACCTCTTAATTTTCCTCACCTACTTCACCCAATGCCCCACCCCCAAATTTCTATACTTTTAAAGCCAACTTTCTCTTTGATCTTTTCTGGTGAAGATTAGAAAGCATAAAATACACCGATAAGAGACTTAATGTGATTTAATTGATTTGTATCTTTTATTTAACCTTCACAGATAAAGAGACTAACCTAGAGATAAAATGAGACCTTCACTCCGTAACTTTTCTAAAAATTTGGCCACAGCTCCAGGTTTTTGCACTTAACATTACTCTGTCATTTTATGTAAACAAATGCGGTAGGATTTTTTAGTGAAACCATTGTCCTTGAGCACTGTCCATAATTTCTTATATATTATTTCAAATGTTCCTTCCAGGGCCTCAAGAAAATGAAAACCCAATATATCATCTAAACTTTGAAGTTTACATTTTAAGTAATCCAAAACAACACTTATCCTTGACAGAGTTGAAGATTTGTCAATTATCATTAATTTATATCTTCCAAGCTATTTTCTCATCAAGTAGATATGTGCTTTGCCACAAAGCAGATAATAAATCTATGACTATATTAATATTTTTCATATAGTTCTTTCATGGAAGTTGTATTAAATACTTAATATTTTCCAAACACTTGATTGTTTTTAAACTAATTAACAGAGTGTTAAAAATCCTGATGGAATTTAGAAATGTTTTTTTATTTTATATAAATCAACATTCTTTGAATAAATACTTTCTTATTTCATTATGAATATTTGTTGTGTTACTGATTCAGAATTTTCTTTTTAATTAATTTTAATTGATCATGGCAAATTGTCTTTATTTGTACTCTATAGCAGACCGTGATTATTTTATTTATGAAATTCATGTTTTGAATTTTCTAATTCTAACCATAATACCTTTTAAGTACAGTTTCATTAAATGTATTTATGGCATCAATAAGACACAATTTTGCATTGAAATCATCATTTTAGTTTTTATTACACAAATATAAATGAAATTGTACTTTTTTGATTACTGCATTATATAAAATTCTTGCATTCTTGGCTGTTCTAATTTTTGCATACTCTCAGAAAATATTCTGGGCTAAACTCATCACTAATATTATGGCTTCTTTGTTCTTCCACTGATTCAGATAATGCATGTTTATGATGTTTAAAGGGAAAATGAAGAAATTAACTATAATTTGGTGGTTATTTTTAAGATACCCCAGAGTCTGTTGCAAGAATTAAGTGACAATTCTTATGAAACACTTAGAAAAACAGGCCTACGCTGTGTGTTATGTAAGTTTTGATCTCATTAATATATCATCACTATTGATGTAAAAAAGTGTTTGAATTAAAAATTTCCAAGAATCACTAGCTATTTACTGTATAATTCAAAGGAATGATAAACTAATAATTTCTCTTAAATTGAAAATTTTGTAAAGGATGAGAAACACAGCTCTGCTGCCTATAATGACATGACTGTAACTGAAATGTAGGCCAAAAAATGCAGTTAACCAGACAGTGATCCATGACCATTAGCATCAGATGAATTTACGTCTAAGAAATATGTTTACGCCATATTCCACCCCTATAGAAAAAGTTAAGAGGCAGATACCTTGATAAACACTTGGTGATAAACATTAATTTTATTCTTCCTCTGGCTTTTAAATCATTGCAGTCATTTAATTACATCAGCTTATCATGTGAAGAACTAGTTCATAGGCTTAGAAAGATTTTAGTATCCTTGTTGAATCTACAAGATTAATAACATTTCCATGACATTTTGCAATGTTTTGTTATTATTACCGTTATGGGCTGATGGGTTTTTTACCTGTTTGATGCTTTAGAATCTTTGTGAAGCTCAAATTGTAATGAATCAGCTAGGAGGAATTGTTTCAATCTGTATTCTTGACAAAATTCCACTGGTCTTTGAATACTGTCTTGCTTATGGAAAATAGGATGTCTTAGGCACACCTTGTCATTTTCCTGCTGCAGGTCTTGAATCATTTTTCTAGAAAGCCTTGTTTCATTTAGTATATGGAAAAATAGATCTGGACAGCAGGGACACTCAGGGCTTTTGGAGTGCCAGTTTCTAGGCTGCATCAGTGAACAGTGTTTACTTCTCCTTGGTCACAATCTGTATTGATTTTAGCCTATCTCCTACTACACTTATTTGTGCAATACTATCTAACACACATAGACCCACACATACACATATTCCTATTTTCCATTTTTCATACTCAAAATGTAGCATTCCGTAATACTGTTCAGCAACCCTTTCCTTTACCCACTTTATTTTATGTGTATATATACATATCTCACTCATAGAGAGTTCCCTTATTATTTTTGTAGCTCCACAATCAGCCCATATGTTCTCTACTGAAGGACCGGTGGTGGTTTCTAATCTTTTGTTATTAAAAATAATACTGCACTGAGTAATCTTTTCAAATGCTCTTATGTAGTTTTGGAGGCGTGTTCACCTGTAAGTTGTTGTCACCTGTTGGTTCCTATAAGTGCATTCTCTGGGTCAAAGGGTAAGGTATGTAATTTTATTGAACATTGCCAAATTCCCCTTTATATAAGTACCAAAGTTTCTTTTCACTATTTCCCTGTATTTTCTACTTAAAATACTCAAAAGAAATAAAGCACATATGAAATTATATTTGTCTGAGATTAAGGACTAAGTATAATCATTGTGCTCTCTAAATGAAATTTCATATTGTTACATAGGCATTATAAGTATACGTATAGTATATAGGTATCCTATATATAACCCCCCAAACACTTTTGGGTCGACCAAAAATGTCTCTGCACACTGCTAAATGTTCCCTGGGTGGAGCTGGGACAGAAAATAGTCCCTAGTTGAGAAGCTTTTGTCTACTGTGAAGTATATATGTATTTTGTTTAATGTTTCATCCCGATGTTCCCTTGGTCTCTGATTATATGAACATCTGCATGCAAAAACCAACAAAAATAAGAAGGAAGTTCACCTGTGATATCTGAGCCAGTTTCGAGTTCAGCAGATTTAAGATCAATTTAAGAAGAAAATCTCATTGCTCTTGAACCTTCATAACCAATTAGGTTAAGTCATATAAAAGGAAAAACAATTCTCAATAGCATTAAAAACTATAAAACATATAGAAATTATTTTATACAGAGAGCATTCACAGAGAAAGTAAGATTATATGAAAGAATTAAAAAATGTGAATAGATTGAGTAGTAGACCATTTATATAGATGGGCTTATGTAACAGTGATTGGAATTGGCCTGTGGATTTATTTCTTTGTATTGTCTTATCAGATTTAGGTGTTAATGTTTTCTTTGTGTCATGAAAATAATTTGGACATTTTTCTTCATTTTATATGCTCTACAACAATATATTGAGCATTGAGCCTGTGATCTTTGAAGACCACACTCTCTGAGACTGGTGCTTTAATGAGGTACAGTTTTTTAATAACTATTTTTCATCTACAAAAATTGATCTCTTTCAGCTTTTTATTTTTAATGGGTCAAATTTAGTAAATTATATTGTATTATTTGGTTTTTGTTTTCAAATTTATTTCCATAAAGATTTCAAAGGATTCTTTTAGTTTTTATTATGTTTTACTTCAATAATTATTTCTTCTTGTCCTATCTTATTTTTTTTACATGTGTACCCTATCCTTTTTTCACTTGTTAAATTAGATAGTAGATTGTCTATTCCATTATTTTTATCAAAAATAAGACATATATTAATTAGTTCCTTTTTGTAAATCTCCTATCTCATAAATTTCTAGATTTTTTTGAAGTAGGGTTGATTTACAATGTTGTGTTAGTTTCTGGTGTACAGCAAAGTGATTCTGATATTCTTTTTCATATTATTTTTCCATCATAGTTTATTACAGGATATTGAATATTCTTCCCTGTGCTATACAATAGACCCTGTTGTTTATCTATTTTATATATAGTAGTTTGTATCTGCTAATCCCAAGCTTCTACTTTATCCCTCCCCATCTGGTTTTATATTTATTTCCATCTTTGTACTTTCTTCATTGTTTTTGAGATTGGATTTGAATTCATTTTTTACTCATTTATTTTCTTATTTTTGTTTGTGTTTAGGGTTTAGATATGATTCCATTGCTTCAAATATACTCCATAAATAGTGACATGTTTTGTCTTTAACACTATGATTTTTAACAAATTCTGTAATTTTAGTTTATATATCCCATTTCAAGTATGAGCTGTTTAATAGAATAGAAGATTTAAATTCTTTTTGTTTTTAAATTCTAAAAAATTTAGAATTGGTTTTAATAAATTGCTATGATAGTAATATCTATGTTATAAACACACTAAAAATATTAATTTTAAACTCTTTAAAATTATTTTGAAATAATCTTTGACTTAAAGAAGAGTCTCAAAACTAGTACAGAAAGTTCTCATATAACTTTTACTCATATTCCTCTAATGTTAATATCTTGTACTTGTCCTTAGCTGCCCCCTATTCCTCTAGGTGAGACAAACTGTATTTCTGCATTGTGTTATTAAATCACCAGAAACAACATGCTTGAATCCTGTGATCTTAATTCACATAAAGGTGCTGGATACTGTGTTAAGATTTTGTTATATTATCAGTGTTTGTTGTGTTCATTTTTTAAAATGGGCATTTCATGCACGTTTAAAATTTACATAATTTTTCAGTGGTCTTTAAGAAGGGACTACCATTCAAAAAATTTCTCTTTGAATTCACTAAAAGATCTTTCAAATGAATGAATGTTTTCTTATCCTAATCAGAAATATGTTAACGTAATATATTTTATTTGCTTTACCTACCAGGATAAATTGACACAAAATGGCCTTTCGGTTTATGAGTTTTATTAGATGTTTAATTTTAATGTATTGATTTTAGAGATTTTTAAAAAATATTTCTAGTATACTGTATGGAATTTACTCATGATCTCTTTATAACCCTATATATGAGCAATTATTGTGAATGCTCAAAACACATGTAAATAGAAGGTATAGTCTGTCTTACTGAGATATACCATTTGGCATATGAATCTACAATCCGCCTTATCAAAATGTAGTTAGGTCTTCTACCTCCATTTACATTTTGTTAATTTTATTTGTTTTATGCTGATATTTGTGGCTTAATATCTTACAATATTAAAACATCTTTATTAGTGTATTTCCATCTACAGCTCCTTGAATCTACAGCAGTTTCTGATTTTTAAAGTAGCTGTGTTATCTGATGCTTGCATATTCCTGTTTATAACTTCTTTTTAAATTGTGGCTTTAACATTAAAACATGTCTTTCTTTGGCTCTTTACGTGATTTTTGGCTTCCATTTTAATTAGTTTGATATGAAGGTCACAAGTCCTGTTTTTCTTTCATTTTTATTTTCCTGTCATGACTTTGATCATGCTTTATTTTTAGCCATTTGAATTATTTTGTGTTAAATGTTTGTGCTTCATATGCAGCATATAGTTAGGTCTTTATCTGTAGGTGAAATTGAAAAGATATTTTAAACGGTGGGAAAATGTCATCTGCATTTATGGATAAAATCGATCAGTTTGATGTCTGCTCTGTCTTATTATTCTATGCATATTATACTTGTTGTGTTTCATTATGTGATGTGTTTTCTTTGTTCTTTATAAATTGCTTTAGAATTTAAAGATGTTCCAGTTTTGTTCTAGTGATTACCTTTGAGCTTGTACCTTTCTGGTGCCCTTACTTCCCTACTTCCTTATTTAATCTTTTATTACCACTGTGTCGGTGGTAAATATTTCTTTCACTCCCACATACTGGCTATACTATTAATGTGTCTATTCTTCTTCCTTATATCCCACTTTGTTCCTCTCCCATTGTTTAGTTGCATTATTTCTATTGTAAAAGTACGTAGAACACTTATGTTATTTTTCTGCTTTTGTCCCTGCTATATTGGAGTCATTAAATCTGCAATTAAATACACTTACTGCTCACCCAATACCTTTTGCTCACATCTTGTCCTTCAGGACCATGAACTTCCCTCTCTTGTTTTCTTTTTTTTTTCATCATCTTGTTTCAGGGCTCACCTCCGGCTTCCTTTATATCTGCTCTCCTTCAGAAGCATAGCCCTCCCAAAACTGCCCGCTTGTGTCCACGTATCACTACGTCTCTTTTCCATACAGCTTTGTTGTTGCTGTTGTTTTTATTTGTTGATTTTGTTTTTTATCTGTCTTTATTTTATTTTGATTCCCTAGCTCTCCACAAAGACTTGCCACAGGATCTCAAGTGTTTTCTCTGCTAGAAATAGATGTTTATTTTTCAACTTACCAGTATATTAAGGTTTATAAGATTCTATCTCCTAATTTTTCTGAAGGCATGACTTTTTGTATAGTTTAATATGATGTATAAAGTGCATTGGAAGATTATGTAGAGGTTTATGGTGATCTTCACCTTTAGGTTGCCACCACTAATTTAACTATAAAAATATAACCATAATATCATCTTATAAGTGGAGATGTTTTGCTTCTGTCAGATGTATTATTTTAACAAGCTACCTTTTTGTTGAATATTGTATAACATTTTTGTTGCTTCTCCAAAATCAACTCTTTTCCTTCCACTTCTTTCCTCCAAACAGAACTCTGTTTTATTCCATTATTCATGCTTTTCCCATGCACCACATGAGTTCTAAGATAACATGACTCTGCATCTATTTCCAGGACTAAGTCGTGATAAAATGCATCAGGATAGTTTCATAACCCTTGTTACAATATTTGAGCAAAAAAAACCATGTGGTCTACCTACTTGGGCCAGTGATATGTGAAGAGAGGCATGTTTGCATCTTCTGGAAAGGAAAGTGCCTTATCTTTTCTGGACTTCAGGAAGCATCATTATCATCTGGCAGGACTTAATGAGGAAGCATGTTGCCCTGAACTTTACGGCAGTAATCCCATTACCACAAGGACACCAGTCATAGTAAGAAAGGATCACTACACAGAGATAATAGGCGTCAGAAAGGCTCTTAGGCCACTTCTGAATCTTCTGACACCTACTTTATATAAAAATTGAATTTGTATGAGCCAAGAATTATCCTAATCTTTCATAACAATTTAAGTTGTCTTTTCTGTTACTTAATTTCAAACTCGTATTAACTGATCCCCACTTATATTAACTGTTTATTTATTTGTAAAACCATGCTTTATTACACTTTAAATACAAATTAAACATGTACTCTCTAATGAGAAGTAGTTGGCATAGAAATAAAATCACAAAATTATATCATTAAATGAGAGTTTAGAAATTTTCAAGACTTATTTTCACAATAAAACAAGTAAATGGGAATTTAAGCACTGCATGAATACTTAGAAAGATTATAAGCTTGCTAGTTTAAAACGTGGTATATCTCCTATTCCTGGAGAGACCTATTTTTTAACCAGCTACGATATGTTGGAAGGGTTAGGAAAATCCCAGTCTTTTTTGCACTTTGCACAATTTTACAAAAATAAGAAATTCCAATACGCCACCTCATTCTTATGCAGAAGAGCTGTATGTCTCAGAAAAAAGCCATTGTTTTGTTTATTGTATAGTAATTTTTTCTTATCAAAGTGAATTTTTATATCCATTTGAGCATGCCATCTCCAGAATCACAATGGTTACCATAAATCACGTATAATAATATTTTTTCAATATTCAGTACAAATGACAAACGACTTTATAAGATTTTTTTTGCATTTTTTTAACATGGCTTACAAACATATATAATCCTATAATGGTTTAATTATTTTAAATGCCTTGTGAATGCTGAATCTGCTGTTTAAAAGTCATTTTTATAAATATAATTCATTTTTTTAACATTATTTAACAAGTTGATCATCATATTGTTTTCATAATTTGACTTTGTTTCTTTGATGCATCTTGATTTATCAATTTTATAAATATAAACAGTAGCAAAGTTCCATTCCCTCATCTTTTAATTATCTTTATGGATACATGAAATGAAGCATTTGGGATGGTTTTACTGTTCTTTCTATCTGAGATGTTAAATTTTTCATTCTGTATCATGACCCCAGGAAGTTTTGAAAGTAAAATAAAAAGTTCTCTATTTTTTTTAGAAAGCTTAAGATGATGATCTAATGTGAATATTTGTCTACTTAATTTTTTCTGATTAAAAAGTCACCTAAACTAACTCTTCTCAGAATGGTGATAAAAATAGTGACATTTACAAGCCCTTTTTATTCTAACTGTGTTATGACATATTATGTTCAAAAATTGACTGGTTTAGATAATATATTTGCCTTCATTTCATAATGCAGTTAATATAAAACAAATATTAATAAGTAGCCAGTTTAGGGGCAGAATTATGACCTGAATTTAAGAATATTTACTCTTCAGTCCACATTCTAAACCAACATGATATTGTGTCTCAGAATAAAAGAGAATTTTCTAAAAATGTGTTCATTCTCTTTTATAAGCCAAACAGGAAGTTTTCAATATCTTAACATGAGAATTATTATTTCTCTCGTTCCCTCTCTCTCTATCTCTCTCTGTATTTAACACACAAAATGGAGAGCTGAATAAATTGAGTAATACAACATGTTAATAAATAATGAAAATCTCAGGTGGATTTTCATGGAATTTGAGAGTAGAAATGTCAACAATAGCCCACATAATTTTAGAGAAAAAAACAATGTTTTAGAGAAAAGTACATGCCAAAAGAGACATCACAATATTTCAACATATATAAAAATGTGTGTATATGACATAGAAAATATCAGATCTAGCTGTTTTTTTTTAAATTCCAAATGGATGCCAATTATTAAGTCCATGGGAAAATGTGGACCGAGGAATCTTTACCTACTTTGTTTTATTTTTTAAAAAATGACACTGTACTCAGGTTAGTATGTTACTAGAGTGGAAAATGTATTAAAAAGTCTGCATTAGTACAGAGAAAGTTCTTTGAACAATGCCTATGCCTTTCTCAAACAAGCAGTCAATTCATTTCAGCCATAATTACTATTATTTTTAAAATACAGTTCTGAGCAGACTGATATTTTCCACTTCATCTTGACCTGCTACTAAATCTTACTAGATCTTTCAACTTTATTTTCCTTCTGAGAGTCAGACCCTCCACTGTTAATAATACATCGTGTGCCGATATTTCTTTGACTCACATACTGAAACTTAAAGAAAGCCCTCTGTATAATTCTTTTGTACACTTACTTCTATAAAATAAGTTCTGAAATTTTCTATAAATCTCCCTTGAAGGGGAAAAATAGAAAATCTTTACATAGGCAAATAGAATCATTGCTACAGTAAACTCTTCCTGGAAGAAGCCCGATAAAAGTTAAAATGACATGGGGAAGAATAATATTGGGATTAAGGCAGGGCTTAATAAAAATTGGATTAGTTTATCTGCACCTGGTACAGAAGAAACCATTTCTATCTGCAGAAGGTCATTCTGACCTGGCTCAGTAAAATGTAGACTTCAGGATTATTAGTAGAGTTTCCTCATATAAATCTGGATCTCCTACAGCCTAATTGTGTACCTGTGTATCTCACAAAGGCAGGGAACAGCCTTAGAGGTGTTGGGCTTTGTAGGGTGGCTTGAGCAACTGTCATCCATTAGTTTTTGTTTTTTCCATGTTCCTGCCTTTTCCTTCAATTGCCCATCTCGACTGATCTTGACTCAACTATAGCTCTCTCTTTATGCATCTTTAATCTGTGAATTGTAATTTACCTAGGAATTTGTGAGCCAAATATCTTATTTATCTGGCCATTGGTCATTAAAATTAACTATGGCAGTGTCAGCCAATTTCTAACACAGCAGCAATTATAAGAAGTTTTCTGAATAATTTAATTACCTGCTCCAAAAGGAAAGCCCAAATCAATTGAATAAGGAATCACTCATTCCCCAAAATTTAAGATGGATTTGGCCATGTTCTCATTTATTTATGTAAATTAGCCCATTGGTCCACAGGCTCTGACTCTGCTCTATACTCTTCATATTTAGGAAACAGATAATACAACCTTTTCTTTCTATGCTCCAGTTACCTATGTTGCCACTGACACAGAGTGCATGTAAAGGTAGTAAATTTCTGTCAGTTTGGTGGTAGGGAATGTCCTCACTCTGTTGCAGCTTACACACCTACACACACACACACACACACACACACACACACACACACACACGGAGAGAGTGATGCTTCACCAGATAAAACAAAATAAAAAACATATGCATTTCTGTATTTATAAATTCCAGACTTTAGGATTCTTGAGTCAGTCACAGTCCAAACAAGAAATATATGGCATACTCAAATTAAGAGACTTTGAGGAGATTTTACTAAAAGGGCTGATTTTGTAGATTTGGACAAATGGTGGTGAACTCACACAGTATCTTGGGGTACCCTGGGTTGGTCAGTTGGGCTGTTAGTAACTCTGTGCCTGATGGCTGTGTTACCTGGACCCAGAAATGGAGAGGGTTGTGTGGAAAGGACCACCTGACAGGTGGTGAGATATTCTGCTACAGAGGCAGCCAGCTAGAGAAAGGCAGTTTTGCAGAGGGGGATGCAGGGTTACAATCAATCACACTGACCTCACTCTCCTCTCCCCATTTAGTTGTTGACACTGTTTGCCCTTGACCAAACACAAAAAGAGGGCAGGAGTCAAGGAAGAGCCTTGATACTATCAAAACAGGTCAGCTTCCCATATGTGGAGAGCAGGTAAAGTAGGGAGAGTCTATCAACAGAGGCATGAGGTACAACATCAAAATGTTAAGTAGAACTGGTCAAAGCTTTTTCAAGATAGGAATTTGGAAGAATCTAGCCTTATTCCTTAAAGAAGACTTTCTCTCTCTGACCTAGGGAGGAAACAAGAAAGCTTACTTCCCTATTGTCCAAAGCTCTGCCTTGGAAAAATTAATCTGCAAGTAAATCAATGAATGGCTGAAAATAAATGAATGAATAAACAAAGCTTTGACATATTTGAATGCGGGTGCTCAATTTACAGATGTGACATAAACACACTGACAGGTATCCTTAGATTGTTAAAGCCCCAGGGACCTTGAAAACTCCATGGAGGGACTTACATAAATCAGACAAACATTTCTGCTCAAATGAGACCACAATAAAAAAAAAATCACTATTATTCATTATTGCTCGAAATCTGATATGTTCTGGGAAATATTTTATTAATTTGTGACAAAATATTGGCTTAAGGACTCTTAAGGTTTGTCTCTTCATGACTTTATTAGGGACTGAGATCTAGTTAAAGAAAATTATTTTTAAAATAAATCTGAAATAAAGTCTCAATCATCAGTAACTGAAAGAAGAGGAAATATTAGCTTTAACTAAAGAGGCATGGATTAAAATGAAATAAGCTATAGGTTTCTACTATCTTTAATACTATACACTTTGAAGAGCTATCATACAACTTCTAAATAGCAACCAAAACCTTGTCCCTATGCTTTCAAACTACATGAATGTTTGCAAGTATCATCTTGCTAGATGTTTTAAGATTATACTGTAATTGCATTGTTAAAACTCCACACGTGTTATTTTCTACCTGGCCTTTCCTGAGATGAGAGATTGGTCTTTTTTTGCTTTGGAGTTTTGAACATATTTCAAATTTACTAAATATTAAATAAAATGATATCCTTGTTTTCTTACATACACCAGTAGATTTTTTTTTCAACCATACTACTGAGGGCATGTTTCAAAATGTCTACCTTTGGATAAATAGGGCATCAATCATTGTGTGTATTTGCATTATTCGCAGCAAACAGTGTGCATTACATTTTGACTATTTTCCTCCAGTTCCATATTATTGAGAAAAATCAATAGATGTCAGTGAAATTAACTGTAAAAAAAGGCATTTGATTCTGTCTAAAATGATCTACTCATCAATCAAGTTAAAAATCGTTTAGGCTCTGATGCAGCTTTGTGGATTTCCAAATGATAGAAGGATTATGCTAAAGAGGAGCTCAGTGTCAATCTAAAGTAGAAACAATAATTATAATAGCCTTTTGTCATTTTTATCAATAGCTTGATAATGGGATTGAATTTTTTTTCAATAAGGACATGACTCTCGCTAGTTTGGGAGGGTTCCACAACATTTCAGGTCTCTGGGGAAATTATCGAAGGCATGCTCCGTAGGCCCAATAATTCTGACCGAGTCTGAAAGCTAGGCCTCTAGGAGGTAGTGGAACTGAGCACAGGAAGAACAGAAGCCTATCCACATTCCAGTTCAGATCCCAGACGAAATACTGCAATGCAGCAATTGATCACATTAACTTGCTATTTTGATAATTTGGAGACATATTGGACATTAAAGGCAAGGTCCAGAGACCAAGTCATACTAAAAGGGTGGCATCCATTGTGAGAGAATTGCTACAAGACAAACAGCACAGCACTGACAAATCATTTAAAATGTTTAAACGTGTGGACAGTAATTTCTAGGTGATTGACATTTCTCTCCGAGTTTTTTAGTAGCAGCTATATACAAAAGGAAGAAAAATTTTTTTAAATCGAGTCACTGTTGATTAAAGGAAAAACAAAAATTATACAAAAAAGGAAATAATCATACTAGACCACTTGGGTCAGCATAGACTGTGATATTCAAAATGATAATAATGTAAAGTGGTAATAGCATAAAATCAAACAATGTAATGGAGCGGAATTTTAGGTGAATGACGAAAACAGAGATGAGAATGATTTTGTAAATAAGAGAAATCCTTTAGCTGATAGATTAAAAGCCAAAAGATATATACTGTCTACAATTGATAATGTAAAAAAAAAAATCATTAACATACTGCCTAAAACAGAGGGATCAAAATAAAGTAGTAAAAGTCACTAATTCTGGGGAACAGACTGGGGCCTGGGCATGTGGATTACAATAAAGAACTGATGTTTTCCAGATAAGACATTTAGTACTGAATGACTTTTTTTTTAAGTACAATGTACGTATTACGCTAAAACTCTTAGTTTGACATTTAAACTGTTAGTCACATTTCTGCCCTTTGTACCACCTGTAAATGTGTTGACTGCAAAATTCTGGCATAACCAAAAGCACATCTGGAAGTTACATTTCTCAATAAGCTAAAAATAGGACCCAGGGTTAACCTAAGTGTGCTGGCAGTTCTCTAAGAAGGAAGGATTAAAGTGCTCCTAAAGACTACTGAAGTGTTTACAATTTAAACACACCTGAGACACCTCTTCATCTCCTGCTCTCTTGAGATCCCCCAGGTCCCGGTGTGTCACCTGGGTTGAGGATTATCCACTCACAATTTCTAACACACAGTCTGGGAACTGTCTTTGGAAGAACATTATTGAAAGTCACTTATAAGATATTCGGACTTTTGGTATAAAATGTCAAGCAAAGACTTTTTAAATACCTGCCACACGGCATCTTAGTCGACCATACACAATCAAAATTACGTCTTAAACTCATTTTTTCCTTGACAGTACTATGTTTCTCTTGCCAGCAGAATTGTTTACAGTGCCAGCTGTAGGCATGCCTATATTTAAAGGGTAAATATATATTTTATAAATGAACCCCCTGGAACCACTTCTAAAGGCTAACCAGGATTTATTCAGTTCCATAAATAAATTTCTGTGTTATTGCCATGCTGTGATTTCAGAAATCACTTACAGACCTTAATGCATGCAGCGCTTTTTTGGGTGTTGCAAATGTACGAATGACAAGACCCATAAACCAATATTCCAGCATCTTTCAAATAAACTACTTAAGAATCCAGAGGAGGCAGTAACTGCTCCAAATCAGGAAGGCAGTGGATCTTTCCTATGAAACTATGAAAAGGGTATAGGGTGAGTAAAGGCATTTGAAGCAGAGGGAATAACACATACAAGGGCATAGAGCAGTAAAAATGGTTGCCCTTGGAATAATGTTCAGTTAACTGGGAGGGGTTCACTATGGGCAGAGTAAATTATATACGAGGTGAAGTGTCGTGGGATAAAGTTACTCAAGGGACTGATGTTTTGAACACCCATTATATACAGATACTGCCTGATGTGCTTTGTATATGACAACTCATTGAATTGGGACCAGACAGTAATACATTATTGGAAAAAGAAATCCACAAGACTTTTGAGGAGAGAAGTGACATAATAAGATTTATTTTAGGAAGAAAATGCTGGAGGCAGTGATGAGGAACGAGTAACTATGTGGGATATGGGCAACACATGTCTCAAAGGAAAAAAAATACAAATCACTGCTAACAGTTTAATGATGAAACTTACAGCACGATCAATGAAGGAAAGAATGATTATCAATATCGTAGAGATAAAGAAAGAAGTAGATGTATTAAGCTGTTATAGGATTCTTACATGTTGCGTAAAGTGTTACCCATTAACTCCAAATAGACAATGTTAAGTTAATGGTGATTCTTTTATATTCCCAGAGCAATCAATAAAATATAAATAAACAAACAAACCAGTAGGTTAGCTAAAAGCCAATAAAGGAAATTTAATGGAACACTGAAAATAACAATCATCCCAAAATAAAGCAAGACATTTGCAACAGAGAATAAGAAATAAATTTAAAGGGGAGAAAACATAGGAAAATTGGATATTAAGTACCCAAATTACAGTAACTAAATTAAATATAGATGGACTAAGCATGCTAATTACAAGGCAGAGATTGCCTTCTGTTTTAAAATAAAACAAGACCGGGCTTCCCTGGTGGCGCAGTGGTTGAGAGTCTGCGTGCCAATGCAGGGGACGCGGGTTCGAGCCCTGGTCTGGGAGGATCCCACATGCTGCGGAGCAACTACGCCCGTGAGCCACAATTACTGAGCCTGCGCGTCTGGAGCCTGTGCTCCGCAACAAGAGAGGCCGCTACAGTGAGAGGCCCGCGCACCGTGATGAAGAGTGGCCCCCACTTGCCACAACTAGAGAAAGCCCTCGCACAGAAACGAAGACCCAACACAGCCATAAATGAATGAATAAATAAATAAATGAATAAATAAAAATTAAAAAAAATAAAACAAGACCAACTATAAGCAATCCACAGGAGATGAATTTCTAAAATAAAGATGCAGGTAAGTTTAAAGTAAAATGATGGATAAGAATTGAGCATAAGAAGACACTAGTGGTCACATTAAATTCAGTCAAGATAGATATTCAGAGATAACATATATTAGCATAGATAAAGGCAACTATTTCAAAAAGACTAAGGATCAATTCATAAGATATAGCAATAAATATACTTTTATAGGATAGCAAAGCTTCTTAATACATGTAACAAACACTGACATAATCAAGGGCAGATATACTTATTGTACAGTATTCATTCAACTTACCAGATTTGAGAGAAAAGGGAGAAAAAAACTGAGTAATACCAGATTGAATAATAAGTTAAGGGCAATATTCATACATTGCTTGAGCAAGCATGATTTGTTACACATAATTTGGAAATAATTGAGCAATAGTCAATCTAATTCAATTTTTGCATATCCAATGATTGAACAATTCAACTCTAGTTTCATGCATTAAAGACACATTCAAAGATTTTTATTGCAACATCCTTTTGTAGCAGAATTCAGAAATAGCAATGCCCAAAACTAGGAGAATGAATGAATAAATTGCATTATCATAACTTGGTTTATTGTAGAAACAGTTGAAAGGAATGAACTGCACTTTTAACACTGGCTAGGTTACAAAGTCAAAATGTTGATCATTAATAGATCCATATGGATAGAGTAAAAATTAACAGCATGAATTGTAAATAAACATATCAGATTAAGAACAGTGAAGCTTTGGAAAGCATGGAAGAATGAGGAACATAATTTGGGAGGATTAAACATAAGTATTGAATATTTCAACTGTATTTGTAAAATTTGCAATTTATGTTAAAATAAAGTTTTGGTCAAACATATTAAAACTTAACATTGTATTTCATTCCTGATAGACTACCCATGAGTGTCTGTTATAATCCCTTCCTAATTATGTATAACTAAAAACTTTTCCAATTAAAATGAAGAACAAATGCATACACCTCAACAGAACTAGAAAGAAAACCAAAGGTAAAAGTATTATCTTGAGTCATAAGCAAGAACTTAGCACATATGCAAGGAGTTTGGTATGATGTTATCTATCCTCTCTTTCTGAAAATGTAAGTTAGTGATGTAGAAAACTATTTAAAAAGAATGGTTATTGTCAAATGTATTTGCATATGTTTTAATACATAAATTAATTACAACTGTAAAACAGAAACTAAAGAGCCCTTATTTTTATTGAGGTATAATTGACATACAGCATTATGCTAGTTTCAGGTGTGCAACATAATGATTTGATATTAGTATATATTGCAAAATGATCACCACAATAAGTCTAGTTTATATCAGTCACCATATACAGTTTACAAAATTATTCTTCTTGTCATGAGAGCTTTTAAGATTTACTCTCAGCAATTTTCAGATATGCAGCACAGGATTATTAACTATAGTCTCTATGTTGTGCATGACAGCCTCATGACTTATTTATTTTATAACTGGAAGCGTGTACTCTTTGATTACCTTCACCCATTTTACTTCTCTTCAACCCCCAACTCCTGCCTCTGGAAACCACCAATCTGTTCTCTGTATCTACGAGCTGGGTTTTTTTTGTTTGTTGGTTTGTTTGTTTTGTTTTGTTTTAAACAGCTAATATTTTTAAAGTGAGAGAATATACAAATACAATTTGTACTATAACAGTCTAGTCGTATATCTTAGAACATGTTAACACATCTGAAAAACATATTTGCTTTGTACAATTATTTAGAAAGAATTTTTGAAGAAAAGAGCATAAATGTGGGGTACTCTCATCTTTTATTTAATGTTATTAAAGTGAACATCTTAAGACCAGATGCCAGAATTTTTATAAATAGATTTGCTTTAAAAGGTATCAAATCAAAATTTATAGTTGCAGACAATTTTATGGATGGGTAATTTCAAAATTCTAGATGTAAACATTCTTTCTCTGTAAAAATTTCTGAATGATAAAAAGTACTCTCCAAAATTGTATATAAGATTACAGATTGAATCCAAAAGCTAGTAAAGATCATATGAAAGAGAATCAATTTTAAATAAATCTTATTTTTGAAGGGATAGTAATACTTTGTTTTAAGTTTCCTTTTGCAAGCATAGTGATCTCTGCTGAGTGTTGCCGTACTTAACACAGCTAATGGACTCTAGTTAATGGAGAATCAAAAATTTTGTTGCCACTTGTGAGCTCTGGGAATTGTTTGGGTTACAGTTGCTTCATAAATCTTTTTCAGGATTCGCTTAGCCTTCTTTCATAGAATTTCACCTTGTGTGCCAAAGGCTCAAGGCCAAACCTATGCAGATTTTTGGACTCTTGATTGTTGGGTTTTATTTGGGTTCCTCCTCCTTCAACCACTATGTAGATATTTCCATGGCCTAAAACTCTGGGGAAATATGGAGCTCACTTTGTTAGCTTCCTATAGCTTAAGAATCATATCTCTACACTGCCTCCTAATTTCTAATTTCAGAAAGAAAGTTTCTGATATTTTGTTCAATTTGGACTGTGTTTAAAAATGTGATTCTGAACTCTATTGCACACTCGGAGCTGGAAGCAACATTTGTCTGCTTATTATTTTCATAAGATATACTAGTAGTATATAGTAGTGTAGGACTCAATCATAATTCTATGTTTATTCCCCTTTATTCCGTTAGGCAGAGATATTCAAAATACTGCAAATTACCATATAAGAAGAAAAATTTTTTGTATTACATGCAGAAAACCACTTTCAACCCCTGATTACAAATACAAAAACTGTCTATAGTGAAGCACAGAAGTAAATGATTCTCACACACACACACACACACGCACACACACACATGAGTCCTTGGAACCAGTGTGTATAACCCAAAAAACTATTTCCAATCTTGTATGATGAAATTATTAGTACATAAAATGTTTGATAATTTCTATGCCCTTTCTCTTGGTGAAAATATAAATAACTCATGTAGAATCAAATACAAAAATGATTTTTTCTTAAAATATAAAAAGATATTTGAGGATTTTGAAGGAATTGGATATCATATTTTCTAGAGTGATATGACATTTACATAGAAGAATTATTTTTAAAATTGAAATACACAAAGGGCTTAGGAAATTGTTTGTCTTTATATTATGTCATTTACTAGACAGGCTGTGTATCATAGTAAAATTTTTGATGGAGAAGTATTCAGGTTATTAAAAATAATAAAATATTAGTGTTCAAGACGTGAAACTTAATTTTGTTAAAATGCTATAATAACCAGCAAAGAAAATAAGCACAGGAGTTGGCAAGTAGATAAAATAAAAGTACTTTGAAAGATAAAAATCTCTAAAAACAAAGAATACCTTCCATAAGAGAAAACATTCCAAAGAGTAAAATATAAATCCCTAAAACAAAATTTCCAGGAATAAAATGCAAATGAATCTAAAAGAAAATAAAACTTAGTGGAGATCCAGCAACAGTGATTAACTGAAAATATCATTGAAATATCAAGAGTGATATATCATGGTAATAAATTCACAAAAATATGTAAAGATAAAATGATTCCATCTCCAAGAGGAAATATTAATGAATTTTTGTAAGCCGTTAAAGCCAAACACTCCTTTTCTCTATCCCAGTATTGACCCCAGTATTGACCCCAGTATTGACTACCTTGATACAGCCCCGATTTGCAGTGTCTCGGAACTGGCAAAATCCCAAGGAAAAAGAAAATTCAAATCATTCAGGCTCCCCGTGGTTCTCACCACTCCAGAATCATAGTCCCTTGGTCTTTTGTGGTTCTTTAATTTTGTGAAATATTTGATTGGATGATAATTTTATATAAACATTTTATTGGCATACAACAATCGTGAAAAACAAAGCTCAAATCATAAGTATACTGCTGTTAGAATTTTTTACAAAATGATTATAACCGTGCAATCATGGCTGAAATGAACAACAATGGCAACAGTAGACCATTATTGGATCAAATCCAGTTCTACCACTCCTCCACCCCAGTAGAAATATGATCATAGCTTATTAATCATAAAGACTACATTGCCTTGCTTTGAAATTTATATAATGAAGTCTTTGACTTCATTTACTTAATATTAGATTTGTAAGGTTTATACATGTTGTTGAATGCAGTGTTCTTTCATTGTCTTTTATCACTATATGGTTTTCCAGTGTATTAGGTATCATAATTTTTAAACATCTTCCACTATTGAGGGACACTGAGTAGTTTAACAGTTTAGAAAATTATGAACACTGCCGCTGTGGTCTTCCTTATATATATATTTCGGCAAACATTTACATGCATTTCTGTTGAGTATATATCAGGAATAGAATTGTTAGATCATAAGATATTCATTCTCTCTCTCCCTGGCTCTCTCTTTCCTTCTCTCAACTTGATTTGCTCTTCTTGCTCTTCTGTCTTCTAGGCAACATCTTTAATATTCACATCTTCCATTTTATCATGCCATTGAGTTTGAGTTATCGTCTCGACTCCTTAATCAGCTCTAGGTTTAAACAAACACCCATCTCTTGGAAACTCACTATGTAAGAGTATGGAAAAACTGGCTAAGGCTTTCTTTGCTTCCCCCTTCTTAGATCCAGAAAGAATCAGTCTGGGAATTTCTTCTCCACTGATATGAATTAATGAATTACCTCACTACAACCCACTGGTATGGGAAGAACAAATAATTACAATTACCATTCTTTCTTTAAATTACATATAATATATATTTTTGATACAGTATTGGTTAAGAATATTGATTTTAGAGACAGACTGCTGGGATTGGATCCCAGCTCTGTCACTCATTATTAGATATTTGATATTTAGATAACCCATATACAAGTTTGCCATTTTTTTATTCCATTCATAAAGTGATCTAAAAAAAATGACTTTTAGGTGTTTTTCTAGTCTTTCATGGTCTAATATCAGCATTAAACTATAATCTGATGCCAACAAGTAACAGCTTAATTAGACAGTAGCTAAAAGATTGAATAAAAGTTTAACATTTAGTGAATTCAAAAAGTTCTTAGTATTATACATTTATTTTAACATATTTTGCACATTGTAGTTTTAACAGAAGCAATTTCATAAAAGAGATTCTCATCTCACTGTCTATAAAACCTCTATTTTATTCTTGATAAAGTTTTATACAACATATTAAATAAAATGATCTATTTTAATTTATATTTACTAAGTAGAATTTGTGCTGTTTAAAGCAACCTCTTTTCTTAGTCTTTTCTTTTTCCTTAAATAAAAAGACATTGTCCCTATCTATCAACAAAGCAGTACCTTTGAATGCCTGACATTTTCATTCTTGGAATATTTTATTTAGATTATATGGGTTTATGGAAAAGGAAGCTTTTTAAATTTTCTCATGCCCAAATTTTCTTGCAAAGTATCAGTGTTTTCTGGGAAAATTTTTTTTTTACTAAAGCTAAACTAAACTCTTGGCATTATTTTTGAAATTCTAAAAACTGAATCATTTTAGATTATTGGACAGATATTTTGTTTAAATTCAATCTCAATTCTAAAGTATATTCTTACTTTATTAGACGGTGTAATGGTATAAGCCTTTATTTATGCAAGTGAAAAACTTAACTGTTATTGTTCAAACATTATATGAACTATATCCAACCAGTGACAAATTTGATATAATTATTTCAGAGATTATTTACCATCAAATCCTTCGAGAAAAAAAAAAAGTCTTGTGAAAACACATTATTTGCCATCTTTTAGTAACATGAATTTCAGTAACGTGAATCTTTCTAATTCTTTGTTACCAGTCCTGTATAATAGAATTTATATTTCCTCTCATAATTCTAGAAATGAAACTAGTTTGCTGATTCCTAAGAGGATTTGGGAACAGAAACTGTCTAGAGCAAGATAGAATGTAAAAAGTTGAGACCTTAGAAACATTAATAAGGTTACAGAATCAACCATCAATTTGATATTAGATTACTATTTATTTGGTAACAGGGTCAAATATGCACAAGAATCTTCAATTAATAATAGAATAACTTAAATAGGCTTGCATCATGGAGTGAGGTTGCACATCTAGGATGTTGCAACTATAATATCACACTTCCCTGTTACATTTACTAAAACATCTTCCTTTCTCCTTTTGTCCTTCTTTCAGCTCTTTCCAGGGAACTTAAATTTTCTTAAAATAAAAGTATTTATTGATATCTGTAAAGGAGCTAGTCTGATAATCAGACATCATCAGATAGAACTTTATGCCACCTGTTAGGGAAATTGCTGGTTTGATGCTACAAATTGTAACACAGACCCTATACTGTACTATATTAAGTAAATTCAATAACCATATACATATAGAATAATGTGTCACACTTTGAATCCCTGATTACATGAGCCTATTTTAAAACAACAAAAATAAGTGTAGAAGAGTTACTATTTGAATTTCAAACAATACTGGGTGGGGGGAAAGATTCTAGAATCTTTGTAATGTTTATAAACATAAATCTTTCTGAAAATCAAGGGGTAATCTTAATGGTAATAATTTTCAGACTCGAATGTATTATCATTCAAATTTTGCAGGGAAATATATTAAAAACAGCATAAAAAGCTTTTACTACAAAGTTTACTTAGCTAGAAAATCCAAAAAGTTGTGTGGATTGCCTGACATGAGGCTCTGGGGAACTAAATTTTATTTATGTGAAGCTTGGCTACTGTTGCTGTTTGGATTGTGGCTGAACAAAATCCAAGTGCTTTAGAATTTTACATCAGCAAATAAAACTTTCACAGAACTGAGTAGTCACAGGTGCGTACTCTTCCCTCTTTTGGCCAAAGTTCCCTATATTTATGAATTTTAAACTGCACTGTCCTATTGTTTCATTTCAGCAAATGAGATTTTTTTTTTGAGAGGGAAAGTAATTCCCAAATTAATCTCCCCATACTTAGTGAAAACATTTACTTAAAATGAACTATGTTGTATTTCATATTATTTTTATTTGTTAAATGAAGTAAAATGAATACATAGTATAATTTTATTGCATTAGTAAATATACTAAATTGAATTTGTATTGTGCTAGAAATGCTCTATATCTTGAAGTGAGTTGTATATTTAAGAATTTGTTTACTTATGGATATTATATTGTACCTCAATAAAATTGCCAAAACATAAATGTAGTCAATTATAAAATATTTTATTTTGCCTTTCTTTTATATGTAACTATTAATCTTTTCTTATACTCTGACATTTCGTTTTTGTGTCATGTTGCTTTTATACTCCTCACCACCTTTTTCCTATGCTGTTTCATTTTGCAGAAGGTTGACACTTTCCCCACCAAATTTCTAGCTTCAGGTCAGGCCGAGCCAGGTTGATTTCTTCCATAACTAGAGAGAAGATTGGACAATGGGTGGTGACCTCTCCAATAGCTGCTTGTTCAGGTAGCTCTTCCCTTTATGGCCTGAGTTCCCATTGGGCAGCCCCACTGTAACTCTTTCCTCTGTTGAGCAACTCCAAATCCTCATATCTGGTTTCATCCACTTCTCCATTCTCCCATTAAATTCTATTTTGCTGTTATTAATGTCACAGTTCTGTCATTAATATACCCTGTTTAGCTTTTCTATCAGTTTTTTAACCAGTTACCACATTAAATTGCATGGATTAAGATATCTGGCCAGGATTTTGTTTTCTTGAATGGACACTGTTTCGTACAAGCTGAAAAAATATTAAAATAAAATAAAAAATTTAAACTTTATATTCAGTTACTCTTTGAGTGTACACTATGAGGTAGGGTTTTGGGGTTATTTATTATTATTATTATTAGTTTTAGTTTTTTTCCCTATATGATAAGCAATTTCCTCTGTAACATTTATTTGAAAGTCCATCTAAACATCCTCTTATGATGTCATTGTAATAATAATTTGTGATTCTATACAGTCTCAAGTCTATTTGTTTGATCTCTATTCTTTGGCCTATTTTTCTATGCTTTAATTTGTAATATATCCTTCTATGTAGTATAACACATTACATTTTTATACTTCTTTATAATAAATATCCCACAAAATGTGTTCTTTAAACTGTATTGATATTTGTTCACTCACTATTCTATCTGAATTTTGGGATGCCATGTTTTGTGTGATATTCTGCTGGCATAGCAAAACATTATAGATTAATTTGAGAAGGTTGATGTCCTTTTTATACTTTATCTCCCTATCCATGAATATTGTATACATCTATATTTATTCAAGAATTCTGTGAAATTTAAAATGTTTTCTTACTACTCAGTGAATACACCACATACATATTTACATGGATTAATCTATACTGTTTCTATTCCCTGGTATTATGAGTCGATTGTACACTCAGTTATAATTAAAATCTGTATATGAGTTATAGATTTTTTTATATGTTGATCTAGAATCATACACAGTACAAATTGTTAGTTGATTTATACAGTGTCTGATTTTTTTCAGTGTACAATCATATTATCTCTGAATAAAAATGATGTTATTTCTTTTCTCCAATCCCAATTATTTTATTTTATTTCTCTATGTTATAACATTGAATTAATCCAAATGTACTGTGATGAACTGAAACAATTACAGAGGACATACTTGTTTTGCTCCTAACCTTACTGGGAAATTTCTCTAGGGGAAAAACCTGGTTTTAAGATTCTGATATATATATTTTAACAGTTTAAACAGTTCAGCTCTCTTCCTGGTTTTCTAGGAAATCATTTTTTTGTTGTCATTTGTGAATGAAAGCTGAATTTAGTTATTTTTTTTATTTGCTACTTTATTCTTGATAAATAGTATCCTATAATCTTGAATATTATTTTATTTGTTTATAAGATCATTATTTTACTTTATTTTATATATTTATTATATTTAAAGTTTTAAAACATATGTGTAACCATTTAAAATAAAACAAATTTAGAAATCTATAATTATCCATGTATATATTACACCTTATTTTCACCAAAAAGCAAATTTCATCTTCAGAAACCAAATACAAAATTCATGTATCAATTTTAAATTAGTCAGTGTAATTCACCTAATTAATTAAATTAATATGTATATACCTGTGTATAGAGAAACATACACACTCCTTAGATCACGAATTTTTTGCAGTCTTTCCAAGTGTCTGTGTGTGTGTGTAATTCTTGGTGAAATAAAGCTGGTTAAAATTTTAATGAAGATGCTACAGTTTTTAACTCTTAGTTTTTCTGATACTGAAATACATCTGTATTTGTCAATTAAATGATAGCTTAGCTAAGTAAGAACATGTAGTAAGGCAGAGTTTCCCCTTTCACTTTGAACATATAATTTTATTGTGTGTTGTTTTGTCTCTGACACTAAGTCAACTATCAGTCTAATTGTAATTTTTTTTATAATCTGGTATTTTTCTTTGGTATCTTTAACTAATGTCTTTAAACTTAATTTCTGTAGCTTTACTTTTGTGTCTAGGTATGGATTTTTTTTTAATTTTTAGTTTGTATCCAGAACTCATCTTTTCCCTAGGATTCATGATTTTTCTTCACACCTGAATAATTCTCAGCAATTATCCCTTCAAATTTTACTGCGTCACTCTTTCCCCTTGTGTCTCATTCTAGGAATCTTATTAGATGTTTTCTCAAGTTGTTACATGTGTCTTTCATTTAACTTAATATTTTTATATATTTTAAATTTTTTGATATCTGAGCTTTGTTCCTAGAGAATTCACAGAAGAATTTTAACATTCTCTTATATTTTTGCAAATTAGAATATTTTCCATATATCTATATTTTCACTGTAATAAATATGTTTTAGATTATATTATCTGTTTTATCCTTTTTCTATCTACTGTTTTTTTATTTCTACCTATATGTTTTACATTTTCTTATGCTTTCATGTAATGCTATCTCTTCATTTTTTGACATATTTGAAAAATATGCCATAATTTTCTGTTTGATTGTCTTGACTATCTTTTTATGTATTGAGAATTTTGTTTACAGACTAATTATTTTTTTAACATCTTTATTGGAGTATAACTGCTTTACAAGGGTGTGTTAGTTTCTGCTTTATAACAAAGTGAATCAGTTATACATATACATATATCCCCATATCTCTTCCCTCTTGTGTCTCCCTCCCTCCCACTCTCCTTATCCCACCCCAGTGGTCACAAAGCACTGAGCTGATCTCCCAGTGCTATGCGGCTGCTTCCCACTAGCTATCTATTTTACATTTGGTAGTGTATATATGTCCATGCCACTCTCTCACTTTGTCCCATCTTACCCTTCCCCCTCCCCGTATCCTCAAGTCCATTCTCTAGTAGGTCTGCACCTTTATTCCCATCTTGCCCCTAGGTTCTTCATGACCACTTTTTTTTTTTTTTTTTAGATTCCATATATATGTGTTCGCATACGGTATTTGTTTTTCTCTTTCTGACTTACTTCACTCTGTATGACAGACTCTAGGTCCATCCACCTCACTACAAATAACTCAATTTTGTTTCTTTTTATGGCTGAGCAATATTCCGTTGTATATATGTGCCACATCTTCTTTATCCATTCATCTTACAGACTAATTTTTTATGTGACTTTCTAGCTCTTGTGATTCAGCTCCCTAATTCTATAATTGTATTAAAAGCATACAAAATTCAGTCTGGAAATCAACAGACAGCCAAGCTCTGATCCTGAATGCAATCAGTTAGAAAGTAAACATGGGTATACAGCTATCTCCTGCTTTTTGAAAGTTTGCTTTACATCACTTCACTTTTACAAAAGTGAGTACCTGTGTTTGCTAACTGAAAGAAATCCAAAGAAAATGTTCACTTTTACCAAAACAAGTCAAAAAGCAAAAGTAGCCAGAAGGCATTTGTTTTGCAGCAAACCATTATAAAGGCAGTGTGCACCCCAAACAGCAAGAGCGGCACCTCCAAGCTCCTTCCCTGGGAACTACTCTCAGAATCAAGATGCCATAGCTTTGAACTGTCTGTGAGCATCTGTGCTTTACCCAGATTTATTTTGTGCATCAAGCAAGATGTGCCTTAAGGTAATTACTTCTTCTCTTTACACCATTTCAGGAATGCTCTACTTTCAGATAGTGGGGGAAACCTGTACTTAAAATACCCTAGAAGGACTTTGGATAGCAGAAGACAGTTTTTGGTGCCAAAAGTCAATGTCATTTTCACATTAAAGACAAAATGTATAGCCAAAGTCTAGTATAATATTTAGAAAGCCAAGAATCAGTATAAATGTGAAAACTAAATTTAATTTGGTACTTCTGATTATTTATTTCAGTAAAACTTTATAATTATGCAATAGTGCTGAACATTTTAACTGTGTACACTTAATAGAGAATATTTTCAAGTCATTTCCTGTTTTGAGTCATGTGTTTATGGTTTAAATACATTGTGTTTGAGTGCTTGAAAGGATGCTATTATGTATAATGGATGCTGCCACTTTAGGAAAGCTGGAAAAGTTATTGAGATGCTACATTTGACATTCTATTTGATGGACTTAAACAGATGATCTATGCAAAGCCTGGTATATAGCTAAGGGGAAAAAAACCAGACTAACAGCAAGAAATATCTTGTATCAGCAGAAGGACATGGAAATTGTTGGATGGTAGCCAATTGCATGAAAAGAGTGATGCAACTTTAACTTTGTCTAAAGTTCTTAGTCATCTAGAAAATTGTTAACAATGATCTGACAATCCAGGATGGAATATGTATACAGGGATAATAGAAAAATATAGAAAGAACACAAAAGCAAAACAAAAATAGCTTTAGAAGAAGATTCTGGCTATTTAAAGACAATATAAATGGGTTAATTGAACATGTATCAATATATAGAAGATGGCTATCAATGAATTTTAATGGACATAAACACTATTTAGTAAAATTGTTCTTTATCTTCTTTGTTTTGCAGGGTTTTTTTTCTTTTTTGGCATACACTATGACTAAGTTTCAGTCAAAATAAATCAATACAATTGATAAGGGAAAATAGCAATATTAGTGCTATCAATAAAGATAAAGTGGAGTTTGAATGGGACTCAGTATTATAAGAAAAAGGAAGACTTTGATGCCAGAAAATACAAAAAAAACCTCCAAACTTGCGCAAAATAAAATGCTTAAATATATTATGCTGGACAGTTTTATCCCACTGTAAGAGTAAAGTCACAAAGTAATAAGGAGGATTAATTTGAAAGCACTGCCGAAACTAAAAGTATAGGAAAATACAGTGCAATTTAACTAATTATTTATTTTCTAATTAGCTAAAGATGGCTTGTATTTAAAAGGATTTACTGTAGATTACAACACCCTTTTGTCTGGACACAATTTCCTTAGAAATATTGATTTTCCTTGTTCAAATATGGAAGTAATCTAGGTAAGTTACCTTTTTATCCTGGAAAAAAAGTAAATTATTTAACCTCTCTGCCCAGGATCAACCAGAAAGTAGTACTGAGGCAAAGACTGGTTTATAAGTCCTTTTATTGAGGAATTTGATCCCAAAGGCAGGATTAAGGGATGAAGGAGAGAGAAATGTAAGGAAGGAAGCAGATACAGTAAAGGAAGCATTATCAAGTTGACTGCTGCTGAAGGTGACTACTGGTTAGATCCAACACTGGGAGACAGAATTAGGGATGCATTTATCCATTAGCTCCTACTACTCACTGTGCAAAAGTTTACCCAATAAGGCATTAACTCTGCTGATTTCCTATAGGTGCTGAATAGGTTTTCTCAGAAGCCCATACTACAGGAATAACAGAGAAGTCCTGAACACAGGAGCAAAAGAAAAAGCACAATGCCGTCCTGTGTCAAAGTACTGTCAATATCCACTTGTGTGAAGATGGAGGGAAGCTGTGCAAAAGTAGTCACTGCAGGGATGCCTTGACTAAGAGAGAAAGTGAGGTCAATTATTTAGAAGTGATGGAGAAGAGCTGTCCAGTACATAACACTATATTCTGGGCATAAAATTATAGCTAAATTTAGGCTAATTTCATCTTACCTGATGAGTGTTTGATATAATTTATTTTGATAAATTTATTTGTCAACCTTCAACTGTTGTTTCCTTAGAACTAAATATATTTATTAAGTCTCCATATGGACACCAAGGGGGGAAAGCGGGGGTTGGGGTGGGTGGTGGTGGGATGAATTGGGAGATTGGGATTGACATGTATACACTAGTATGTATAAAATAGATTAATAAGAACTTGCTTTATAAAAATAAATAAATAAATAAATAATATTTTAAATTTTTTTAATAAAATAAATAAATAAAAATAGAAAAATAAATAAATACATTAAGTCTCCAAGTATATACTTCGATCTCAGAAGAATCTTTACCTAGAACCTTACTACTTAGAGTGTGGTTCATGAACCAACAACATTGGTACATGGGCACTTATAAGAAGGGCAGAATTTTGGGTCCATTCCCAGATCTAATGAATTGGAATCTTTATTTTGAAAAGATTCCCACATGACTTGTAAACTCAATGCATGTGGAGATGCATGAATCCAGGTGGGATCTTCATTAATTTTGCTTCTAATCTTCTGTATCACAGATATTTAACTCAAGGGTTAAATATATGGAAACAGACCCAAAACGAAAAACATTCATCCCTGAATTAATTCATTGTTACTGAAGAATTTATGAAAAAACATACTAAAAAAACATTCAATTTGTCATTGGCCATGATATATTAATACTCAGCTGTATACAATGTTAAGGAATTTTGAAACTATATTCAAAATTTATAATCCTATTCATAACATAAATCATGATTATGTCAATCATGTTAAAACACATGTTAAAAACACATCTCTTGAGAATGCTAATTATGTATTTGTGAAGTATGAAAGATCTTTTTCAAAAAATTATTTGGTATAACACTGGGAAACTAGATAAATTATTCTCCATGTCAGTAAGATGGTAGAATAGGAGGTCCCAGCACTCATACCCCACAGAAATACTAATTTAATAATGATACGTGGAGTAAAATGTCTTTATGAGAGATTTTGCTTCTAGTTAAGAAGTTACAATACCCCAGACAAGCACAGAAAACAGTCGCATTGAAATGGGAGAAAAAGAGACAATGTTGGTTAAATGTTTATCCAGCTACCCTAACCTTTCACTGCACTGCCCTAGGGAAAACAAGTGGTGGCTTATTGCTGCCAAATCAGCTCTGAGAGATCCGGATAAGGCACACACCCCTGAAACATCTCCCCCAGAAGGGAAGGAGAGGAATGAAGGTGTGCATACATGGAAGGGATCCCAGGAATCTCTAGCTGGGCTGATTGGTGAAGGTCTTTCCCTGTTGAAGCCTGTCTATAAAGATGGGAAGAGGTGATCTTTTGTAAATTTGCAGACACCAATACAAAACATAACCCTACAAAAAATCAACAAAACACAAAGGAAGACAGCAACAGAGGGAAAAAAATGTCGAATGAACTATGAGATAGGCAGAAAACAACAGTATTTCCTTCTCAATTGATAATTACTTTAAATATAAATGAATTAAACTTCCCAATCAAAAGACATAGAGTAGCTGAATAAAACAAGATTGAACTCTATGGTTTCTAAAAGTGAATCACTGTAGCTTTAAGTACATATATACAGGTATAGTTTGGAAATATTTGGGGTTCATTTCCAGACCACCACAACAAAGTTAATATCACAATAAAGTGAATCACACGAATTTTTTGATTTCCCAGTGTGTATGAAATTTATGTTTACCCTATACCATATTCTATTAAGTGTGCAATAGTATTCTGTCTTTAAAAAACAATGTTTATACCTTAATTTTAAAATATTTTATGCTAAAAAATACTACCATATGAGCCTTCAGCAAGTTTTTTTGCAATAGTAACATCAAAGATCACAGACACCATAAGAAATATAATGGAAAAGTTTGGAATTGTGAGAATTATCAAAATGTGACACAGAGACATGTAGTGAGCAAATGCTATTGGAAGAATGACACCAGTAGACTTGCTTGACTCAGGATTGTGACAAACCTTCAATTTGTAAAAAACACCATATCTGTGAAGCACGATAAAGCAAAGGGTAATGAAATGAGGTATGCCTGTGAGCTCTAAGTGAAGGGATGGTAAAAAGATATTCCATGCAAATGATAGCCAAAAGATAGTAGGGGTAGCTATACTTATATCAGACAAAATATACTTTAAATCAAACACTGACACAAGAGACAAAAAGTACATTGTATAAAGGTAAAAGGATCGATTCATCAGGAAGATACAATTATAAATAGATATGTACCCAACATCAGAAAACCTAAATATATAAAGCAAACATAGACAGAAGTGAAGGGAGAAATATACAGCAATACAAACGTAGTAGGACATTTCAATACCCTACTTTCAACAATGGATAGATCATCCAGAAAGAAAGTCAGTATGGAAATAGCTCAGTTTAACAAGACTATATTCTACAACATGGATGAACCTTGAGAACATTGTGCTAAATGAAATAATCCAGTCACAGAAGGAGAAAAACTGATAATACCACTTAGTTATCCAAAATACTCCAATCCATAGAAGCAGACAGAGAGTAGAATTGTGTTTGCTAGCTACTGGGGAGAGGGGGAAATAAGGAGTTGTTCAACAGGTATAAAGTTTCAGCAATGCAAGATGAATAAGTTCTATTCATCTGCTGTACAACATACTGCCTATAGTTAATGGTATGATATTGTACACTAAAAAGCTTGTTAAGAGTTTAGTTCCCATGTTAAGTGTTCTTACCACAATATAAATAACAAAATGAAATAAAATGGTAAATAAGTTCATTTGTACCATTTTTTTAGATTCCCCATATAAGTGATATATCATATGACATTTGTTTTTCTCTATCTGACTTACTCCACTCAGTATGATAATCTCTAGGTCCCTCCATGTCACTGCAAATGGTATTATTTCGGACTTTTTTATGGTTGACAGAAATAGAGTCACAGATGTAGAAAAGGAACTTATGGTTACCAGAGGGGAAGATGGGGGGAAGGATAAATTGGGAGATTGGGATTGACATATACACACTACTATATATAAAATAGATAACTAATAAGGACCTACTGTATAGCACAGGGAACTCTTCTCAATACTCTGTAATGACCTATATGGGAAAAGAATTTTAAAAAGAGTGGAGATTATATATATATACATAAAACTGGTTCACTTTGCTGTACAGCAGAAAATAACACAACATTGTAAATCAAATATACTCCAATAAAAATTTTAAAAAATAGTGTAAAATAAAATGGTAAGGAAATTCAAAAAGTAAATTTATATTAATACTGCACCTATTCTCATTAAAAATGAACTTTATTTTTGTTACTATCCCTTATACTCCATTTCTCACTTTTAATATATTTATCCTCTCTCTCTTTCTCGCCCCCTCTTCCCCTCTCTCTCTCTCCCTTTCCCTCTCCCTCTCTCTCTCATTCTTTGTGGAAAATGTGTTTTATGGAAATCTCAGAAGAGTTGTATATTTTTTGAACACCTTGGTGCTTTGTTTTTCTCACATAAGGCAACTATACAGCCTTACTGATTTTGTGGTCCGTTCTAGAATCAAGAGACTCTGACCTATGTAAACCGTACCTAACATGGAAGCACAGACTTTCATGAAATAATACTTTTAATTCTTCCAGGAGAATAAAAGAGCAATGATGTCACAGTAACTCTACTATTTCTCAATTCTTCCAGGTCATTTACAGCTGAGAACCTGCATTCTCCAGTGAACATTCAAGGGACCAGGGAAAGGCCAATAAAGATATGGTGCATCTTTAGTGGCCACCTTATTTTTGTTATCTTTTAATTTTTCTTTTTTTTTTTTTTTTACTTTTTCTTAAACAATATGAAACACACATAATGAACACACATTTTGTGTGTTCACAAAATGAACAGACTCATGTAATATCACTGAAACCAAGGAAAATGTTACTAGCACCCATAAACTTCCCAGCTTTGTCCCTCTTTCCATCACTAAGTCACTACCTCTCCAAGGATCACCAATATTGTGACTATGTATGTATTATTTATAAAAATGAGGTCATACAGCACATATATATTTTTGGCATAAAGCTCCTTTTTGCTTAATGTTTTGGTTGTGAAAATTATTTATGATGTTTTGCAGTGTTCTTTCTCTTTGGAGAATAGGATTCCGAAGTGTGAGTATTCCACAATTTACGGTGGTTTTCAGTCAATCTAGGTCCATTTGTATAGTATTGTTATAAAACTTCCAGTATGAGTGTTTTGGTGAGTATTATACATGCATAGTTTTTGAGTATACACTTAAAGTTGTTGGGTCATATGTATAGGTTCAAGGTTAGTGGTTGCTGTTAAACTGTTTTCCAGCCTGAACTATAGGATTTGATTCCTCTGTATTCTTCAATCCTTCACATCCAAGTAAGGAGCAAATCATGCCATTTTTAACTCAAGAATATATTCTGAATCTATCTATTCACTTCATTCCATTCCCACTGCCACGACTCTAATCCGTACCATCATACTTCCTTGCCCATTGTACCTTAGCAATAATTTCTTAGCCTTAATTTCCTTCCCTTCTTCTAGTCTTGTTACCACACAACAGCAAAGGCAATTAGATATTGCTACTATGATGACCACTTCCGGAAAAAAAGTCAGAGTCAAATTTTACCCTTTTGCTGCGTTTCACAAGGCCCAGCCTAGGGTCTGATTCTGCCCTTCTCTGAGCAGCCCCTGAAGCTCAGGGCATCCCAGCCCATCCTGCCCCTGCCCCACCCTCTGGACCAGCACTGACCCCGCCCACACACCTGAAACTTCTTAGCGCATCCTGTGGGCTCCCACTGCCCTTTGTCTGCCTTCCTGGGAAACACCACTCTCCACCCACCCATCCAGGCCTCTGATGTCATCCAGGGTGTTCAAAAGAGGAAAACATCAAGTAAAACAAGAAAAAAAAAAAAAAAAAAAAAAGATTTTGAGGAATCAAAGTTGTGACTATTATGTCTAGAAGGTGTTTTAATACTTGAAAGCCTGACCCTTTTATCCATAAACATTCATCCTTTTCTAGACAATACCTTGATACCCTAATTTCTAGAATGTGTTTTTAGACTTATTGTAATTTTTTCAGGCTTTTTGTATCCTCAGTTCTCCCTGTTGGAGTCCCTATGACTTGTAATACATTGACTCCAGAAAGAAACCAGTGACACTATTTTTATGATAAGAATCTCCCCAAACAAAATAAATCCACAGCACATGATATCATAATCTTAAAAGAAAAGAGTGCTTGCCCTTTGACCAAAACACAAAGCCTCTTTAGCTGTTCATTAAACAGCCTCTGACAGGTCTCCATGGTGTAACTGTGAACGTGTATTGGTTTTGTCTGGAAGGCTTTAAAAATAGGTTTTGCTCAGACATGTATATTTGCTTTTCTTCAAGAATTTTGGGGATCATTACATCACCTAACTCACAGAGAACTGCCCAAGAACAGATATTTTCTTTCTATTGAACTCCTGTTGCATCCTTTTGAGAAGGTTAATAGAAATATCAAACTGTGATTACTACATTTCAGGTTATTCGCTCCAGAAAGGATTCACTCCAGGTTATCATTAAAGTATTTTATTTTATTTCCAAAGAAATGACTCTATCTTTGAGTTTAAATAAATTAATCATATCATTTCATGTGGTTAAAAAACTCAGTATTTAAAATCCCAACCGATGCAAGTGTAGTAGTTATTTTCATAAAGAACCAATATACATCTACATCTAATTATTTAAAGAAAATTTTAAAACCTAAACATTTTCTGTGTGGATGGAATTCCTTATATTACATAATCTATTACATGTTTTTTTGGGTTCATTATAGAAAAATATAATTTTAGAAACTCTCAGAAAAAGTTTGTTCCCAAAATGTAATGTTTGCCCCCAAATGTAATTATTACCACTAAGAAGAGATAATAAATGAATTGGGTTACTTGGCCTTAAGCAATTTAATATGAATGTGTAAAATCACTTGTATTATTTTAATATATACTGCAAACTTATTGGAATCAACCTTAAAAATAAAACCAACTCCACAACTTTTTTGTGTGCAAATAAAGTTATTTTTTAATTGAAGTGTAGTAACTGTACAATATTATATAAGCTGATTCCTTACCTTAAAGTAGGACTAGAAAGCTGTATTAAATCTGTAGGACATATTCAGTGACTCCATTTGGTTATGTTTTACCAATATTTGAAGAATATAGAATTTAGGCTGGTGTCAAAACCTATGAGGTGGATTATGAAAAATCTCTACTTCTTTTTTTTTAAACTCAATAACTTGATTTTCTTTATTTTCTTCTATAAATCAGTGCTTCTAGTAGCTACTAAAATATGACCAAAACTAATTATTTCAGTGAAAATATACTTGTGGTTGATGAAAAATAAACCATAAAACATGGAATTTCCAGGTATTTCTATAAAGATAATTTTCTAACCCCTCTCTCCATATTCTCACACTGCTGTCATAGATCTGTACCAAGATTAAGATCATTATTTCAATTAACGTGGTGATCAAGACCCTAGAAGTATATTGACTACATTGGTTCTGATAATAAAGAGGTGAAACTATTTGGTCCTATTGTCTTGGGGTCTGCTTAGTAAGCAATGGATCAACGGATTGTATCTGAGGGTCTAAGGCAATGAGTGCACTGACCAGAGAAAGAGAGAGAGAGAGAGATTTAATGAATCTATAACGTTGTTTCTTTAATTTTGAAACATAGCACCCTGCTCTTCTAAACATACTGTACTGATGGGAGTTTTTCTCAAGTTTTTCTTTTATGGGCATTTCCTGCCTATCTTTTATCAGAGCTCCTCAGCTCTCCACACTCAGTCCTTTGAAGAATTAATGCACTCCTGGTTTAGCTATCATTCAGAGAAGTTATGGATAAATAGCTAATTATAATTTGATATAGTTTGATAAAAATATTTCACCCAGATAGGTTTGAAGATTGAAAAACCAAAAAAAAAAAAAAAAGGAAGAAAGAAACATATGCATCACTTAAAGATGGAAACTTGGCATTGAAAGCCATATCAAGATGTTCCTTCTTATTTCATTTTCCATATTTATTTTCATGCCCAACCTGGTGTTTGTGGTAATGTATTGATAATTATAACTTTTACATGTTCTTCTTGCAGAAAGAGAATTTAGGTCATATAGGTCATACAGACTCCAATCTGTCTCAAAGTCCCAAAGTGTTATGAAACTAAAGTCCAAGGCTTGAAAGAATATCAGAGAAAACCTGACCAAAAATTGCCTCAAGATATAGAAATTTTGGAAATTGATTTTCGTAGACATCCAAGGGCATTGGTTGATTTTGATAAGGTATATTCTAACTTAAAAGCAAGAGATAGTGAACTAAAAGCACAGTCATTGTGTATCAGTCAGTATAGATAAGCTAAATTATGCTGCAGTAACAAACTACATCAAAAATAAAGTAGCTTAAAACAAGAGAAGTTTATTTCTTGTTCACACCATAACCTTCAAAGATCATTTGGGGGCTGGCTCACCTCCCATCTTGTTCTTGATCTCCCTCCAAAGACGCATGCTGATGGATCAGCCAATAAACTGAAACATCCTTATAAAGCAGAGACAGAGGTAAAGAGCCCCCTAGACGTCTTAAATCAGCATGAAACACACCAGCCCAGAAGTGACACATTTTGTTTTCACTCCCAGCTCATCAGACACAACAAGATACACAGACAAACCCAACCACTAAGAGAGCCAGAAAGTATACTCATGCCATTTAACTGGAAAGGGATGGGGGTACCAGAATACTGGCAAAATCTCTCACTGTATTTTGCCTTCTGTGCTACACTCCCAATCCTGACAGTAAAGAGGAAGAAAGATCTCATGGAATGATAATGATGCTAGAAAAGCAGGAACACAAGAATATTGCTAAACAGAATAAATAAAGGCATATTGAGGAGAGTGACTACCTTTGGCTGGGAAAAGCCATGGAGGATTGTTATTTGCAGTTGACACCTAGGTGATATAATGGCAACCACCTTCACTAGTGTCCTTGAAAATGGATAGAAAAATCCAACTGAATTTAGAGATGTACATTTGCAATATATCCCCATGATATTAATTGTGTATAAAGACAAGAAACTGGTAAAGGGCAAATAAAGCATTAGTGTATTTTAAGACTAACAAGCTTGAAAAATAAAGACCACAGTAAACAATTATCTGGCAAAATCAGAGAACATGGATTGGATCTCTGATAAATATACACGTTGGCTGTCTCTTGTAGTGATTCATATCTTTGAAACAAACTCTCAGAAATGTTTTCTATATACTGTATGTAAGAATGCAGGCAAATTCACTGACCTAGTTGAAGGGGAAGCACAAAGGAATTGAAGGAAAGTCATCTCTGATTAACGTGGAGTCATGGCCTCTGAGGTCTTTTTCCCAGGGAAAGAAGCAGGTGGGGGGCGGGGATGAGTTTGGGAGTTTTGTGCAAAACTTTTTGAGGAAAAAACAGAGAGGAAGCCATTTTATATAACATTGTTACAAAATGTTATATGATATAGCTAAGCAATTAAGATGTTTTGAATTTTCCACTATGAAAACAATGTTGGATATGCATGCTTGCACACGCCACTTGGATTTGCGTGCATCTCCTTCACTTTGGTATTTATCAAGAAGAGGACGTGCTAGAATGTAAACCATGCCGATTTCCATTTTACTACAAGTACCCAGTTTCTCTTCAACATGGCTATAGAAATTGTACTCCAGTCAAAATGTGTGAATTTTCATAATTCGTCTACAGAAATTATATTGTCTAGATAAATCTACAATTTGCTGATTAGTGGGTTAGAGCATTTTTCTAAACAGTGATTCATTTTCAGTTTCATGTTAATACTTTTTCAATAATTTAAGTTGGCTTTTTTGACTTGATTTAATCAATTAGAAGGGTTTCTTCAACTGTTTCGGCAACTGAACCTAGTCTATTATATCTATTTGAAAAATCTATTCCTTCAGATTCACTTATGGAATTGTACTTTGTTAAAAGGATAATTTAATGTACTAAAGTTTGTTGTTCTTTCCCATTTAATTTTTCTTGAGCCCAAGGATGACATGGGAAACTTGGAATAAACTGGTGATCCAAACTATAGGCATGTGATTATATGAACATTGCTATGTGACAGAAGAAGTATTGAAAATCAGTGGAGAAAATAATGCGCTAGTCAATATATGGTTCTAGACAAAGTCTCTCCATACTGGAAATGCGTGTGTAGTTATATAGTCACATATAATAGTTACAGTTATATTTCTATTATACACCATGTACAAAAAAAATGTATTCCAGATGGATAAAAAGACAAATATAAAGAACAATTTTTTAGAATGAATAAAGGATAATCTAGTTATTGTATTGCAGTAGAATAATAACACAAGTTATAAACAACCCAAATCACTAAAATTAAAAATCATGATAGATTTGTATCAAACAAATGCTTTTTAAAATTGTGTATTTAAGATCGTCTAAATAAGATAATCTATACCAATTTTTTCAGATCTTATTTACAAAGCAGAAATAGAGGCACAGACGTAGAGAAAAAACGTATGGATACCAAGGGGAAAAGGGGGGGTGGGATGAATTGGGAGATTGAGATGACATATATACACTATTGATACTATGTATAAAATAGATAACTAACGACAACCTACTGTATAGCACAAGGAACTCTACTCAATGCTCTGTGGTGACCTAAATGGGAAGGAAATCCAAAAAAGAGGGGATATATGTATACATATAGCTGATCCACTTTGCTGTACAGTAGAAACTAACACAACATTGTAAAGCTACTATACTCCAATAAAAATTAGAAAAACAAACAAACAAAAATGTGTATTGCAAAACAACACTATGCAGGGTTAAAAGGTAAGTGATTGTGTGTAAAAATATATTTGAAAGCTTATAATGAGCAAGGATTGGTATCCAGGATATATAAACAACACTTTAAACCCATAAGTAAATTTAGGCAACTCAATAAAAGAAAAGAGAAATGGGCAGTTAATTCAAAGGAAAGGGAACCTTAATACTACAATAAACATAGGAAAAAATGTTCGCTCTCACTTGTAAGAGAACAAAAGAAAATATAGAACATTTTTTCACAATTTCCATTGACTCAATTCAAGTTTTAAAATTTAAATTAGTTGTTTGTTTTTATTTTCATTTGCTTTATCTGACTATGAAAAAGGAAATGATATTGACTCACTGATAAACATGTCATCAGTTACAACCACTTTGAATATTACTATCACACCATCCAGTGCAATAGAAGATGTGTGTCTTCCAAGACCAACAATTTCAGTTCCAGAGCCATATCACTAGAATAAATAACTGTTGAATGTTTTCTGCAGATCTGTTTTAATAGAGAAAAATAAAGAACCCACATACATAATCTTCAAAGGGGGAATATTAAAACATATGTGACAATAGGAAAAGAAAATACAACAACAAATAAAGTAGATGGGAATACAGAGAACAATTGTAAATCAATAAATAAACTATATTTAGATGTGTCATTGTAGATGTACTACACTTTCCATATTTTTAATAATTACCACTAAATAAAAAAATTATTTATTGATACTAATAAATATATTGCATTATAAGAAGACAGATTGAGAGTATAAGTATATATTTAAAGGTTATGATTACGTCTTGGGAGGGAAAGAGAATGGAAGATAAAAATGGTCCATTGAATCTAAACTTTTCATTAAAAACATTAATTCAAACATGAAACATGTTAAAATCTGTAATATTTAGTCTGTGATCATAGAGATATTTTTTAAAATATTATTCTCTATACTTTTCTGCTGTTTAACATATGTTATCATTATTATTTGAACAAAAATTAAATCAGTTCTTTACTATACTGTCGTTCTTGAAAACTTTTGCCAAATTCCTAGGTAAAAAGATCTCTCGTATATACATATGTACACATTTTTCTTCTCAGTATGCCTAGAGGCCATCTGTATAGGACAGATGATATCTCATAATATCCTGGATGTGTCAAAAAAAGAAGATATTTTTAGCAATAAATTAACATGCAGTGTCAGCATGGTGGTGTTATCTGGGTCCTAGCCTCCTATCTAGGCTTGTTGATGTTACATTAACGGTCCTGTCCATTCCATGATCATTGCTTCCTGAGCCTTATTAATCATAAAAAAGTTGGAAAAAGCCCAGGTTGGAGAGATCCACATTCTAGAAGGTATTTAATTCATTACAAACCCATCAGTGACTGAGGCAAATAGCTGAGAGTCTAACAGCTCTATGTGGTTCAGGATAATGTATCTCTCGTTGTTCCTTACTGGGCAGAACAGGATACAAAGTCCAAATTATGCTTTTTGAAAGAACACATTTGGTATCTGCTTACTGAAACAGTTTTTCCTTCATTTGTTAAGATCAGGTTTTCATATACCCGCTGAATTTATAATGCATATAAAGGATTTTCTGTTTGTTTTGTCTTGTTTTAAATTTTTATTGAATATAGTTGATTTACAATGTTGTGTTAGTGTCAGATACAGCAAAGTTATGTTAGTTTCAAGATACAGCAAAATGGGGACTTCCCTGGTGGCACAGTGGTTAAGAATCCACCTCCCAATGCAGGGGACACGGGTTCAAGCCCTGGTCCGGGAAGATCCCACATGCCGCGGAGCAACTAAGCCCGTGTGCCACAACTGCTGAGCCTGCGCTCTAGAGCCAGCGAGTCACAAATACTGAAGCCCACGCACCTAGAGCCCGTGCTCTGCAACAAGAGAAGCTGCCGCAGTGAGAAGCCCGCGCACCACAACGGAGAGTAGCCACCGCTTGAAGCAACTAGAGAAAGCCCGCACGCAGCAACAAAGAGCCAACACAGCTAAAAATAAATAAATAAATAAATATATAAATAAATTTTAAAAAATTAAATTAAAAATTTTAAAAAAAGATACAGCAAAATGATTCACTATACATCTATACATTAATATATATATTCTTTTTTTTACGTTCTCTACTTTATAAGTTATTACAAGAATATTGAGTAGAGTTCCCTGTGCTATACAGTAGATCCTTATTGGTTATCTCTTTTATATATAGTAGTGTGTATCTGTTAATCCCAAACTCCTACTTTATCCCTTCCCCTACTTTCCCCTTTGGAAACCATAAGTTTGTTCTCTATATCTGTGAGTCTATATCGGTTTTGTAAATAATTTCATTTGTATCATTTTTTTAGATTCCATATGTAAGTGATATCACATAATATTTGTCTTTGGCTTACTTCACTTTGTATGATAATCTCTAGGTCCATCCAAGGCTGCTCTCTAATATTAATTTTTATTTATGCTTCAACTCCACCCAAATGGTGGCATCTAATACCCCTGTGTACCTTCCATGTGGTGCAAAATCAAGGCTTTTACAAATTCTTTGCCAACACTAAGAGCATAATATGTGGGATTCACTGTAAACAGTCACCACATATCTAGAATTTCTTCTGCACTTTTTCTGAGTCTGCTAAACTTGGGTATGATATATCTGCTGGACACCATTAAGATTTTTCTCCTGTATCTTCATGCTGAAAGAATCATATATTCAAATTTAAAATATTGGCTCATAATTTCTCAGTAGATGGCTTGAGATATGTGGACCAGATAAAGTTAAAACTATGACAAAAATATGAGAAACCCAGTAAATGAGAACAAATGTTAAAAAATGTTCTATGTAGAAAAAAACTGACAATCCATTCTGACTGTGGACCCACATTTAGAGGTAAATGAGAAATTGGACCAACACTACCTGGTCTCAGAACCAGGATACAAAATGTCATAGGCAACGTGACTTTGGATAAATTTCTGAACTTCTTTACATCTCAACAGTTTTGTTTACAGGATGGGAATTTTTAAAGTTTAAATCAGTAAAAGAATGTTAATCACTTATAGTAGTGACTGGAAGATATTAAATGTTATTTAAAAGTTATTATTATTATTATTACCATAATTACCCCAGAGATTTAAGATGTGCTCTTATTGAGACAGCAGCAACAACGACAAATAGTGGTCACATACATAATATTTGGTAAGGTTAATTGCTTTAAGACTTCTCAATGCTGTGACTTAATCACTTACTAGTGGTGCTCAGGCTCCCAATAAAGATGGTACTGATGCTTTTTTTCCCCTAAAAGACTCTTCTCAAACACCTTTCTTAAATTGGTTGTAACTGCAAGGACTGCAATACATCTATATGAGTTTCATTCTCACAGAAGCAATGCTATCAGTTTGACTTTTCACATCATTTCTCCACTGTACAACCTACAGTGCATTGTCATAAGATACAAACAGATAATCATGAAATCAAAGTAAAATTGAAAAACCTCCATCTTGCACATTTTTTTGTCTATTGGTTTAAATTTTGTCACAATGTACATTTCAATACTGAGTGCAATTCCAATCAAATGGTATTCTTATAAAGGACAGAAAGATGATTCTCAACATTATGATCGAATCATATGTTTTAAAATAGCATAATTTAAGGATTCAAAGGTACCAACCAAATATATAGTTTTTTTTATTTCAGTAAGCACCCAAGGAGTAAAATAAACGTTCAGAATTTGAAACATTGGCTGCAACGTACACCTGCCTCAAAGTTTCCACACTGGGTCAAACTAACACTCATTACTACAAAAATAATACCAGATATTTTATAAAAGTTACTGCTCTCTCACTACTTCTAACTGTAAGTCTAATTAGTTTTGAGAGGAGAAATGAAGGTTAAAAAGGTAATCATCACCAGTGACATGTTAAGAATGGCACAAAATATTACACTATAGAGTGATCCAGACAGGTCTATGGGAAATGAAAAGTCAGCATTAAAAGCAACATGAAGACCTTGATGCAGTTTGTTTCCAAGAAAAGTACATTTGAAAAATATAAAGCCCATGTTTACTGAATGCATAGACGTGCTATTGTTCTGCTAGTGTCCCTATTTCAGACTATGTTTGTCAATAAATGATTTGACTCACATTTTCCTCTGAAGTCATTTGGAGGTTAGCATGGCTGCCTTAAAGAAAGGATATTAGCTGATACTCATAAGATTTTTAATATTAGGTATCTTATTTTTTCATCCTTTACTTTTCCACTCATCTCTCTATTTCATCATTCTCTTCTTGACCTCCAAGCTCAAACCGGTTACTTCCATGTTACCTTTCCTTCCCAGATATCAAAGCATCTACTGCCCTCATTACATTCCTACATTGTCTGCCCGTGTAGGGGGGGGAAGTGTTCTAAATATAAAAGAAGAGGTTGGAGATGGCAGGTAGCTTCGAAATTGATGTATTCTACTCCTAATAACTAATGCCTGTAGCACTGCATTTACCAAAAGCCTCTTGCTATGATCAAACTGCCACAGGCAGCTGTCCTCTGGCCAATATCTAAATGTGGTATAACCTAAGGCTGAAGACCCTTTATATAAGGTTTGAATAGTAACAGGTGACTTTATAGGTCAGAGCCTACCTGACTTAGCAGAATCCTTTAGAAACCACAAAGGTCTAAACACGGGACTACACAGAAAAGACAAAAGACCCAGGACCCAGGAGTGTCAATGTCTGAGGGTAGGAGATGGATGTCCCAGCTCACGTAGAGAGAGAAAATTTGCCCTTCCTCTGCCATTTTGTTCTGTTCAGCACTTCAGCAGGTTGGATGACGCTCTCGCACACTGATAAAAGTGATCTTTACTCAGTCTATCCATCCATTTGCTATTGGCTGTTTTTGTCTACTAGCTCTCATTTACTCAGAAAGGTATCCTCAACCTTCCAATATTTTTAGGGATTTGTCTATTTATCCTTTTATTTTTCACATTTCCACTCTATGCATGTTGACGTTATATTACTGGGTATATATAAATTCAGAAATGTTATAGAATCTTGATGAACTTTTTATTTTTTATAACATTACCCCAAGCTTTAAAAAGTCAATATATGCGTTTTAAAAAAAATAAGAAAAATAATTTGTAATCATAAGCTATTTGTAGTTTAAGTACTGAAGCATCTGGCTTAGCCCTTGTGTGTATAAACACACAATTGAGCATACATTTTTATGTGGTTGAGACGGTACAGTATATCATGCTTTACTACACATCAAAAATACTTAAAGCTCTGAAAGCAATGAGTATTTTGATAACTAAAAATATACTATACCAATTTACTCAGGGCAAAAATATAATCCTGCCTCTCACTGGGGCAAAAAATTCATAGTATGGTATTAGACATCTGGACAAAGATATTGGTTGAGTTACAACAAATTACTGCATTCCTTCAGTGCTCAATTTCAAATGACACATAAAGAACTAGAATATAGTAAGTATAATGCCTTCAAGAGAATTATCAAATATATTATTAAAATAGTAGCAAAAGTAGGTTTCAATTGAATTATTTAGTAATATATTTATATAATGCAGTCAAGAAATACACAAGTAAACGATTAAAATCAGAAAGTATGTATGAGTACGTCTGAGTGTCTCACTTCCCTTGTGCTTCCTTCTGTCCCACTGCTGCCAACCCAGTGAACAATTCCTAATGTATACTGCTCAAAGGTGGTCCAAAAATGCCTTATCCAAGATGTTTCTTTTCTATGAACTGTAACAAAAGGGATATTTCAGGTTTGTTTATTTACTAGCTCTACATTTTATCATACATTGTAAACTCAAGATATTTTAAAAGCTTAGATGTTACAAAACGAAGGATGAACTCTGTCCACAATAAATACATGCACTTTACCAAAAACTGCACCTGGGACATCCTGCCCTCCACCCTTTCTCCTCTTCTTCCTTTACCAGCCCAATGACTAGTACACAAATGAGTCCAGCTCCAAGAGGAGAATTAACAAAGGTCGCTCTCTGAAGGCAATCCTTCCTAACAAACTAACAAAAGAACATTTATAAAGAGGTTGTTTTATTATCTGTCCTGCTAAAATGTTTTGGACATTAGGACAATGCATTGTCAATATACACAGAAACAAGGAATAAAATGCACACACAAACAAGGGTTAAACATGAAATGTCTTCTAAATATTACCAGTCTAGCATAGAGCTCTCTCCCTCCTAGTACCTTCTGCCCCATCTCTTATAATCTATGAACTCATGTGGATGTGTAGTTCCGGATTCACTTCTAGAGATGGTCCAACAACTCCATTTCCAAAAGAAGATATTTCTTGGGAATTCTCTGGTGGTCCAGTGGTTAGGACTCTGCGCTTCCACTGCATGGGGTCCGGGGTTCAATCCCAGGTCGGGGAACTAAGATCCCGCAAGCTGCGCGGTGTGGCAAAAAAAAAAAAAAAAAAAAGAAGACATTTCTGTACCAGGCTGTACCTGTGATTTGTAACTCTACCTTATCATATGTCAGAAGGTGTAGCTGTAGCAAGTTTTCTTTTAAAAGGTTGGAGAGTGGAGGGAATTTGACAGGACTTTTTCTATATTATGTGAACAGGCCTTCTGTAAATGTACAATAAGTTATCCCATAAGGTCATGGGTTAGATGTGGTAAGTTGTTCCATCGTTTCTCTCCTCCAATATTAAGGTCTGGTGCACCAGACTGCCAAGCTACCCTGCAGTGGTCCACACACCTGCTTCCCATGGAGGCCTTGGTTCATTGCTGTCGGGCACCGTGTGATGTCTGGTCCTGTTGGGCAATGGGGTTCAGCACAGTCCAGATATGATTGCTTCCATGGTTTGAGCCCTGAGGTTTTATCATTAGGCCTCCTGGTTTCACAGAAAGGGCAGCATGGACAGGGCCCTCCTATATCCCTACACTTAGATTTGTTATTACTGTAAAATATCCCGGTCTAGATCTCTTAATATATCTTATCTTAGCCTCTATGTTTTCTGATGTTAGAAAATTACACCTTTATCCTTTTGTTAGTGTTTGCAAAACTATATCTTTTTTATCTCTTTGATATCAGTATGTGTATATGATCTGGTTTTCTTTTATTCATATATTCAGTCTGACAATTTTGTCTTTTACTCAGAATATTATATTATTCCATTTATGTATAATCTAAATATTATGTCTGAGTTTAATAAACCATCATTCTACTTTCTAGTTGTTTCATTTGTTTGACTTTCCTTTCTTATTCTTTTTTTCATTAATGGCTTATTTGGTTCACACACTTATTTCCTTTTTAATAGTCAAATTCATCTTCTACTACCTTGATGGGTAAATATTTTTATTACTATTTTTGTGTTTATCCTGAACTTAAACACATCTTTGACTTTTTAGTACCTTTCTTAGAGCAACATTTTACCACTTATTAGTTGAAGAGGGGAACTTAGAGCAGTTTAACCCCAATTGCACAGGTCCTTTCTTTTGTGCTGTGTTTTATTTTTTAATTGTGGTAAACTATACATAACATAAAATTTACCATTTTAACCATTTTAAGTGTACAGTTCATTAGTATTAAGTATTAAGTCACATTAATGTGCAACCATCACCACCATCTATATCCAGAATTGTTAACCATCCCAAACAGAAACTCTGTATCCATTAAACAATAACTCCCCATTCTCTGAATCCCACAGTCCCTGGTAACCTGTAACCTACTTTCTATCTCTATGAATTTGACTACTCTAGGTACTTCATATATGTGGAACCATACAATATTTTCCTGTTTTGACTGGCTTATTTCACTTAGCATAATGTCTTCAAGGTTCATCCATGTTGTAGCATGTATAAGAATTTCACTTTTTAAGGCTGAATAATATTCCATTGTATGTATAGACCACATTTTGTTTATCCATTCACCTGTCAGTGGACACTTTGGTTGTTTCCATCTTTTGGCTATTGTGAATAATGCTGCCATGAATGTTGATGAACAAATGTCTATTCAAGTCCCTGCTTTTGAGTCTTTTGGGTATATACCCACAAGTGGAATTGCTGGATCCCATGGTACTTCTATGTTTAATTTTTTTAATTGAAGTACTGTTTTTCATAGCAGTTGAACATTTTGCATTATCACCAGTGATGCACAAGTGTTCCAATTTCTCCATATCCTCACCAATACTTGTTATTTTCATTTTTCTTTCTTTCTTTCTTTTTTTTTTTTTTTTTGATAATAGACATCCTAATGATGGTGAAGGGGCATCTCATTGTGGTTTGATTTGCATTTATGCTATTATTTTAATGTATTATAATTCTACATATATTTGGTCTCCAACTACATTACTAGTTAATATTAATTTACATTTATCCACATATTTACCATTGTAATATTTTATATTTTCTGGTTTTTGTGATTCCATCCATGATAATGTATTTTCAACTTAAAGAACTATCTGTAGTATTTCCTTATTATGGCACTGTAGACCACTGAATCTCATATTTAAATCTATGAATACATGTTAATTTTGAATTAATTTTTTGAAAAAATATATTCACTGGATATAAAATTATAGGCTAGCAGTTATTATCATTCAGTGCTTGAAAAATGTTATTCCACTGTCTGTCATCAAAAAGATTCCATCACCCCTATTGAGAATTAAACTCTGTCTTATCAATGATCCTCTATAAGTAATCTGAATTTTTCTCTTTTTCAAAATATTTTCATATCTCATTTTTTTTCAAAACTCAACTCGTTTTCTAAGGCTTATGTTGCAGACAAAAAATGTCATTTGCCTTTTCAGTAAACAAAGAATGTTGCCTGCCATTTCAGTAAATGATGAATGTATGTTGCCCAAGTCAAGCCATCAGCCACTGCAGCAGCCCCTGGGGGAGCACCTTGAGAGGAATTCAAGATGGAGAAAAACAGGATACTAGCCCCAGATAGTTAAGATGCATGTCTAAGGAATGATTTTAATGAGCCCAGATTCTTGCATCTTCCCATGCATAGAAAAGTGCTAAAATCTTTAACTTAAATGTCTGTTTTGTGTGATTAGCAGTAATCTTTTGATGCTCCACTACATGTTATTTTCTCCAACAAAAACTCCTGCATATCCTTGCTTCTCCCTTGCTTCTTCAGAGCAGTTCCTGGAAGCTATCTGAGAGGCTGTCTCCTGGGGTCCTCGGTAAGTCCCCCAAATAAAATATAACTCACAACTTTTAGGTTGTGCATTTTTTCTTTAGTGGACACTGTTTTTGGTGTTGTTATTGTTGTTCTGGTGGTGGTGGTGGGCTGTTTTTAATCTTGCTTTCTGCTTGAACTTACTATTAGTTTTAGAAAGTGATCAGCCAATACTTTAAAAAATATTGCTTCCTATTACCTTCTTTCTTATCCTTTTTTCGACCTAAAGGACATGTATGTTAGAACTCTTAACTGTGTTCCATATATCTCTTTGTGATCCAATTTTCCTCTAATACTGTGTTTCTTTCCTCTTTTTTACAAACAAAAGTTTAGTTGAATACCAGACACTGTGCATTAAATAAATTATACGTGCATCGTTAAGGCTGGTCTAGTTTGTGCTGTTACTCCAAGAGTTTGGAATTCCTGTGTTCTCAGCTGAAGCCTTAGGGTGTTTAACAGAGTGTCACTTCATTGGCATTTATCATGAACTCAAATCTTTGCCTCTCTAGCGCTATGTAACTGCTCAAATCTCCTCTCGACTCTTTAGGCTCCTTTCCGCTATTTTTGTATGCTTTCTAGGCATCTCATATTTTGCATCCACAGAGTGAATCAAGAGTAAATTACATGGAATTTGAGGCTCATTTCCCTGTTGCCTTGTCTTTCCCTAGATACTTCAGCCCTTCCCAGCAACTTGGCAGCTTCAAACTCCAACATTTGTCTCCTCAGACTCATACAATTTTTAGCAACTCAAAGTACCCACTTCCTGCTCATCCTAAATTATCCCTGCATTGAATAGACAAATGCCTCAAGGGGGGGATAAAGAAGGCTAAAGTGGGTACAACCACTGTTTGCTTCGTTTTGAAATGTTGATCTTTTATTGATCTTTGCTTGCCAATGCCTCCAAACAATATATATTTTTTCTTCAATTTTATCAAGCTTTTAAATTGTGTTTTGGGAGAAAGAAGAAGACGTTCCACAGTTCTTTATTAAAATTCTACAATGCCAACAACATTCACACACTTTCAGTAATTTCTAAATTGAAGTATTCACATATTTACCTATTTTCAGCTTGTTCTTTGAAGACTTGATGCCAGGCATTGACTTCCCCTCTCTAGCTATGAAAGTTTTAGATGGCATCTTCTTCCAATATAAGGTTGTTTCTTCTACATTGAATATCTGTTGGTTTAGTGTAGCCATCGTCATGAATTATCTCAGCTAGATCTTCTGGATAACTTGATACAGCTTCTACGCCAGCATTTGCTGCTTCACCTCGCACTTTTATGCTACAGACATGGCTTCTTTGCTTAAATTTCTTGAACCAACACCTGATAACTTCAAATTCTTCTGCAGTTTCCTCACCTTTCTCAGCCTTCATAGAATTGAAGAGAGTTAGAGCCTTGCTCTGCTGGTTTGATCTTCTATCCAAACCACTAAAACTTTCTCCATATCAGCAGTAAAGCTGTTTCATTTTCTTGTCATTCATGTATTCACTGGAGCAGCACTTTTAATTTTCATCAAGAACTTTTTCTTTGCATTTACAACTTGGCTAACTTTGGTACAAGGGGCCCAGCTTTTAGCCTGTCCTGGATTTCAGCATGCTTTCCTCACTAAGCTTAATCATTTCTAGCTTTTGATTTAAAAAGAAAGATATGAGGCTCTTCCTTCCACTTGAACACTTAAGAGGCCACTATGGGGTTATTCATTGCCCTAATTTCAATATTATTGTGTCTCAGAGGATAGGGAGGCCTGAGGAGAGGGAGAGAGATGGGATGGGGGGTAGCAGTCAGAACACACACAACATTTCAGGAGTAAGTTTTCTGTCTTGTAAGGGTACAGTTTGTGGTGCCCCAAAACAATTACAATGTTTACAATATAGTAACATCAAGGATCACGGATCACAGATCACCATAACAAATACAATAATAATGAAAACTTTTGAAGTATTGCAGTAATTACCAAAATGTGACACAGAGACATGAAGTGAGCAAATGCTCACTTGAAAAGATAGGGCCAGCAGACTTGTTGGAGACAAAGTTGCCACAAACCTTCAATTTTGCAAAAAATATAATATCTGCAAAGTGCAATGAAGTGAAGTACAGTAAAATGGGGTATGCCTGTAGCTAACCATATAGATTGCAAAAATTATACGGATCCCACTGACACCGTCAGGGTGTACAGATCAGGATTAAATTGCTAGTTAAAGAAAAGGAGAAAATATTAGGAAAACAGCTTATGGGAACATGTATTAAATGTCAGGGAAGTCTTAATAAAATATTGACAGTATTTAATGGCATGCTAAAACATAATAAAATTTTAAATGTATATTTATTTAAAGACTGGCAAATTTTGAAAGTTAACATGAGCACACAGGAAGAAAAAAATGTAAAAATAGGCATTTAATTAACCTCTTATAGAAGACTGTTATCAACTTTCAGATGAACTGAAAAGTCACAGGGATTCCTGAGGAACTTGGAAAATTTGCAGAGGTCTGAGAATACAAGTACTGAACCAACCAGCACAAAGCACAGTAGGTACCAGGCACTGGCTGAATTGTTCCTGAAGGCTTTGGTATGAGGGCTGAGGAAACTAAGTGTGCAAAGCCATCTTCCAATAATATGTTCCTGAAATTTCTTTGCAGGGTTGAATAAAGGGGCAGGGAAGCATTTAGAAGAATACTGAAGATCTCCAGGTGCAAGGGTATGAGGATCCTACATTGGACTAGTTTCACAGGGGATTGAAAGGAACTTAGCAAGTAGAAATATGAGAGTAAAAATGAGAACTAGCAAGGAGTCCAGGATGGTCAAAAAAATTTAACCTTGAAAGATGGTACAATAATCATTTCAAAAATGAAAATTTAGAAGTCCAGAGAAATAGCATGTTTTGGAGGAAAGATGGATTCAAGTTGATAGAAGGGCATCCAAGTGAAGATATCCTACAAGTAGTCTGAACTAATGGAAATCAGGAGAGAGGCTAGATGTAGATTCAGAAATTTGAAGCAATAAACGAAGAGCCGTCAAAATGAATGACATTTTTTGAATAAAAGGATACAAAGAGTAGACCTGGGTTCAAGAGTAAACTTTTTCTGTAATATATTTTATGCTGGAAAGAGAAAATTGAAGCAGGAAGAAATGGTTAAAAAAAAAGAGAATAAGAAGAGAACAAAGAGAGTAAAATGAAGAGCAAGAAATACTACTAGTTTAAAAAGGGATCATTGAAAGTTTTGACTAAATAAGAATTAATTCTATCCTGTTTTATCTTGCATATATTTTTAAATGTATATTTTAAATTTTGTATTATGCTGTTATCATCTAATAAACTCTTTAGGGAAAGTGTAAGTAGTAAAATAGGTGCACAGAGGCAAAATATCCCTAGCAGTTTACCGATATATATATGTGTATATATTATATATATTATATATTATATTATAATATAATATTATATAGTATATATTATATTGTCTATAATATATTTTATATAATTGTATTTTAAATTCATATATGTGTACATATATGAATTTAAAACACAATTCATAATAATTTAGAAATAAATCATAAAATATAAATGATATGTAAATACTCTAATTTTAGAGTTGACATAGATAAATTCACATATGCTCTAGGACTTATAATCAAATGGTATTTCAAAAGAGTGTATTCCAAAGTGAGTAAGAAATACACCCCAAATCACTAATATACGTAATGGAAGTAGAATAAACGTCCTAGACGAATTTGTTTCAAGTGTATTGTGGACAGATCCAAGATTAAAATGTACAACCACCAGTGCTCAGATAGGCTTCTAATTTCCTGACACTGACAGCAGAGATCTACTTTGTGTGCTGCATTTGAGACAGGGTCCTTCTTACAGAGCAGTGATGTATTTGATGTGGAAACAGTAGTTGTCATGAAAGAGCTTTTCTTATATGCAGAACCTCACAATCATTTGCCTTATTGAGGCATTCAAGTGCCATTTTGGACCTCAAATGGAATCCCCAAGAAGGTGAAAGTGCAGCTCCTCACATTGTCCCCACTTTCCTGGGGACTCCATGGTTTTGACCCCAGTATGTTTTATACTTTAAGCACCTTAGCCATGATACTTTAGGGACAAAGAAAGAACTTTTCAAAATCCTATGCAATTGTTTGAAAGAAAATTATACTGGCTCTAAAATTTAGTGAGCAACAAGTGTACATTCTCTTTGATATGGTGTAGAATGGGACTTCCAAATTAGACACTAATGAGCCATTAAAAATGGGAAAGGGCTTTCTAAGACTTGGTCACACAATGACTGCATAACATTTTATCAATAGTAGCACGTCAAGCTACTTACAAGTAGTCTCACATGTAAAATGTTTTCCACATCCAACTATGAGCAAGAAAGCAATATAGAAAAAGTAAAAATAAACAAAAACCAAAAGGAAGAAGCTCTAAACAGTGATGAACTTCTAGGGTCGATTTCATTCCATTGCATGTAATCAAGAATAGATGTAGGTATTTGAAGGTAATAAAGGCAAATCAAGATTTTCCTTTTTGAAATGCTCATGTTTATGTAACCAGAAGCTCTTAACTTTTGGCCTTTAGAGCATTTTTTAAAGGGATTTGGTAATGATTTGGTAACTATGTTGGTAACAACCATCTGTCCTCTCCTGCAATTCCCAGCATAGATGAAAGAAGCAGCAGATACAATGGGAATAACGGATTATATCGTACGGAAAAACCCGAACGAACTTTTTAGCCAACCCAATATTAAGAGAGGCCTCATGCCTCATAACGTACAGATCTCAGAGGTCAAGGTGGCCTGGAGACCACAGATGGGCTGGAGGCCAAAATCATGGGTTCAGAGGACAGCACTTCCCTCTGCCCTCACTTCCAAACCCAACCTTAGAATTCTCCTGGCTACACGGAGCTTTGTGGCCACCATGAAAACCCATCTGATGTCACAACCGAGACTAGGAAATAGCACAGCGCATTTGTATGTGTTGTTTCTTTCTATGTGGTCTGAGCGGAAAGAGATTGTGTTATTTAGAGGCTGCAGAAAACTTAGTGGAATTTTTAAAGTGAAATTGTTGGGTGGTTAGAACTCTGGCAAAAGAGACATAACCAGACCATTCAGCAGTGTGCACGTTCCAACTCTGGTCCTCACCATGAGTCTATAGGGTGACAGCAATTCTCAAACATGGAAAAGGCCTACAGGAGTGTATTAAACCAGAGCTGATATTTTCTCAGATCATGTATAAGGACATTAAGGAGAGAGTCTTTTAACACCTTGTCAAGCTCTTACTTGTAATGGTAATCATGGAATCTAAGTCGTTTAGTTAAAGAACATAGGATACTCCTTCTCAGAGCCATGAAACATGCACTGAAGTTGCTTTGATTTACCTCAGAGGGTAGTTGTAAAAGAGAAATGCACAGAGGTGCCCCACAAATTTAATTACTTTATCTGCTAATCCAAAACATCTGTTAAAATACAAAAAATGTTTAAAAATCTACATCTTTCTATTGCCTTTAAAAAGCCTTCAATTTTTTGTGAGGACAAAGAATTTTTTTTTTAAAAGTAAGTGATTTGGCTGACACAATGATGCATCTGGATGTGTAGTTGTTGATGTGTCCACACGCCCATGAGGAAAATCATGATGCAACACAATTTTATTTTTAGTCTATTGAACACTTACCTTTTAGGCTCAGCACAACCCATATGCTGACTACTTAATGTTAAAAAAGAAGATTGATGATATTTAATATATACTTAAAATTTACACATAACTGAGAATAATGGGAAATGTAAGTGAATAAAGAATACAGCACTAGGTAGTTCAGATACATTACAAAATTCCATGTTTCATTGATCATTCTTTCACGTATTGACTCAGAGTTCAATACCTACCATGTTCTGGGTAATTAATTACTAAATGTATTTAAATAAAGAATGAAACTAATACAAATTTTCCTCATATAATTTGGTATAGTCACTGTATTTCTCCCTCTAAAACTTGAGATTATAGACTTAGAAATGTTTGCAAGACTGCTATTGAAAATGGAATCACAAGGAATGAATACGAAATTAAAAAAGAGCAAATATTGTAAGAGTTTCCCACATTCTATTTAGTATTTGTAATACCACAAACATTAACAAACACAACACAAAGCAAAAATCGTTTGCATCTTCCTAATTAGATATTGGCAATTTAAAAACAAGAGATTATCAGCATCCCAAATGAATGCTCAGTTATTGATACAGACAACAAAATCATATGTTGCTTTTAAAACAATTTTGAATTGCAGACAGGTATTGATGAGAGTAAGCCAGACTTTGAATTAAATTTTTTTTTTCAAAATAGTGCAGTTTATTGGCTTATTCCTTGCTTAGAAAAAGATCCAATTGTATTTAACATTATACTGCATTATAAAGATAAGAGACTGTTAAAAAAGTAAAGATGCAACAAATGAACTGTGTACACCCCTGTTGTACACAGCCCGATTTAATATTCACATTATAGGATACAGTAGATTTTATATAGAAGTGATTTACATTTTAGAATGAGATAGTGGCCTCCTTACTATTATTCTGAAATTGATTTAAAATCCTGTTCTGATTAAAGTGACTATAGACAAAGAAATCAAGTTAGAAAATTAAAGTGGATTTTTGAATTGATTACATCATTTTGATGGTCTGAGTGTACCCTTTGAGTGACTTACTGTAAAGCTGAAAGCTGTAGTGAGATAATATCTGACCAGAATCATTTATCATGCACCTGCCTGAGGACAAGAACGAGGTCTGGCTCATTCTCTAGTTTACTTAAAGACTGTCCTTATCCATAACTGAGTCATTCCTTTGAAATCTCCCATTATTCATGAAAAAGAGTTGCTATGTTGGTTCAAGTTTGGTTTAGATTTAAGTAAATTGAGGCTCCACAAACTGAACAAAAGGAGCTTTTACCATTCATTTCCTTTTAAATTAAAAATAACAAATTATATATAGCCGCTAGTTTACATGTTTGAGAATAAAAGTGTTTATATCAGGGTTATAACTTACATTCTTTCCTTTGCAATGCTAACGAACATAGAGTCCCTAGCTAAACATGTGTTTCAAAGATTTTGATTAATATTGCAGAGATTAATAACCAGCACTTGGATAATCAAGGATTTACTCTGTGCAACATGGAATGTAGGCTGTGCTATATGTCAACAGATTTTCAGATGTAAAACAATAATAATAATAATAATAAATGTGTACCTGAATTAAAATTTGTCCCATATATTCTATGGAAGTTTGGAGTAAAGAGATCAGTTTAATTTGATTAACTTACCAATTACTAGACTTATTAGAGAACACTATTATTAACTCTAGGGAACCATGTTCTAAACATTTTTTCTGAAATCTCCGTATTATAATACATAAAACATTAATTATAAAAGCAAACACTTATTGGTGTTTACTACATGTTTGGAATACTTCAACTTTACGGAAGTGAACTCATTTCATCTTCACCCAATAGTGTTTTCATCTTCCTTTATTTGGATAATAAAGGAGAGTCCTGAATGCAACCACCAGACATTCAGGCTGATTACTCAGCTTTATATTTATGAATTTCTATGCTGCCAAAGTTTGCTAACGAGGCAATGTTTCTTAAGTTGGTAACTAATACAAAATCTTTTACAAAATATTTTATCTCTCACCCACGTACATTTTATGATATTTTTCCCCCAGTGCATTTTTGAACAACTTAGGGAAAAAAACTCAGTTGTTAATGGTGATTTAATTCAAATACTTAAAATTCTAATGTAGAGATTTCTTTTTTCCAAGTAAAAAATTTTATAACATTGAAAGCTAAATGTATTTAAGTATTTTTACATGAACAGATTCTTCTGTCAATTTGATGTAACTAGCTGTTTCATAAAACCTATAAATCTCAGAAAGTTTTAAAAATAATCAAATGTATTGAATTTATTATTTACCATAAGGCCATATAATTTAAGTCTCCATGGCCTGCTTTCAGCTACCACTCTTAACATATTAGTTTAATTTAAAAAGTAAGCTGACATTTATTGTAGTAAGTACATGGTCTTATGCCTTTAATGGGACTCTGAAAATATTCTATAATTCTTGCAACTCTGAGTCTGTTTATATTTCCAAATAAAGCTGTTTTGAAATTTTTGCAAATGATTTTCCTATTTTTTTTTCTTTGTGTATTATTTTTTGTTAATAATTTTGCTCTGCTTGACAGAACTTTCATTTCAGACTTAGTACCATTCTTTTCCTAGAGGAATCTAGATTAAAATACACATATACACGTGTATATACACCCACTATTACTCTCTAGTTCAGAAATAGGGTAAAGAAGCTGCAATATTCCATGCAAAAGCATTCTCCCAAATCTATACAAAAACATCCTCCCAGCATAACCCTGAGGTTGTGAGATTGAAAATGATTTAAACAAAGATACACTGTCCTGTTCAGTAATTAAAAGTTAGTTTTCCCTGGGGGAGAAATTTATTGATGGATCGTATTTTTGTCTATTTTTTCACTCATATTTATGATTCTGGTAAATTCTCCTATTTAATCATCACTTCTTATAGCTCATTTTCTTAACTCAGACTTTTATTCATTTTGCTATATTTTTAAAATCATAGTCTATTTAAGATACATTATATGGTACCTACAATTCCTCAAAATAAATATAATTCAAATTTTGAGCATATGTCATTCTGGGCATTGTGTTCAATTTCCAAGTGAAGAAAATGGACACATTAGGGTTCAGATATTATCTCTTGAATTTTTCCCCTTGCAGGTTCTCTAATGTTTTTTAACAGACAGTCTCAACTATTGAATTGTTACACTGCCTGTCATAACCTGTATGGTTTTATAGATAATGAGACTTCACTTCACTTTCTACTTAATTCCTGGAAAATTATATTCTAGTGTCAATTTGTCACTGAAATTGTCAAACGGAGAATCATTTTCTATGCATTTGAGTATTTCACTCTGGGTAAAATAGTCTACCCATTATTTTTAATTTGATATATGACCTTATCATTGTCCGCTTTGTTACACTACCCTTGTTATACATACTACCTTTGTTATATGTATTAAAGGTAAACTCTGTCCTTTAAAAATATTTTAGGCATCTGAACAGCATGTTAAATCATAATTTTATTATGATATTTTGAAAAACATATCGGGTTCTGGTGATTCTTTAATTGGTGTATGATAATCTATATACAAATCTTGACATAATTTTCTGAATCCCATATGGAATTTACACTCATTTTTCTCTTTTGTGACTTTTGTGAGACAATCTACTATGTGTGATATATTGCCCAGAGGAATCACTTTTGATTTGTGGCATCTCTTTAGCGTTCAAGAGTTCTTGGTTTACTTTTCATTGCCTCTGAAATATTATTGTGAGAAATAGTTTCTCCTCTTCACTAAATAATGAAGACTTTTCTATTCTAGTTGTTTCACTTTTCAGACCATTAGCCATATAATAGCTGTCTAATCTAATGACAATTTTAGTTTCATTTAAAAGTTGCTCTCTAGAAAAGCTGACCATAAGAACAAAACAGAATTCTATTTAGATTAAATATACTCCAGTTAGTAAGAATCTGGCATGCATTCAATTTTTATACAAGTAATTCATCCTCTTGAAAGAAAGAGGAAAACATAAAGGGTATGTGTGTGTGGGAGAGAGAGAGAGAGAGGAAGGAGGAAAAGAAGGGGGAGGAGGAGAAGGAGGAGGAGGGTGTGGAGAAGAAGGAGAAGGAAAGGAAGGAAGAAAGAAAAGATATGATACATGGTCTGTAGAAGATGATTTGAAAACCTATATGAATTATAAAATGGTCCTCTCTCAGCAATTCTCCGTCTATGAATTTTTGAAAAGGAAATACTAGGGGCTATTTACAAATGTTTAAATATAAATGTTTCTTTATTGAAACACTACTTATAATATTGTAAAATTTGAAATACCTTAAATGACCAACAATCGGGAATAAATACTAGATATAGCATGTTTACTACATACTTCAGTGAAATTAAAATAACTTCATTATATAATTCCTAGTAAGACTAGTAAATGCCAAATAAGTGTGAATTAATATGGCATTTTGCTAAATAAATATTTTTCCATATAATTCCTATGTATTTAGCACTAAAAATGTTTCAGCCATATTAGTAGGCAAAATCAGTAATCAGTTTAACTTTTTAACCCAAACTAAAAAACATTTATTGTCAGTCACACAATCTTCCAAGCACTTTCATATATTAACTCATTAAATTTCTCAACAACCCTAGAGATAGGCACTATTATTAAAGATGAGGAAACCATGACACACAGAGGTTAAGTGATTCACCCAAAGTAACACAGGTAGTACATAATAAAGCTCAATTTTGAACTCAGCAGTCTAGCTGCATAATTAGTGCTCTAAATCACTACACCATTATGAAGTTATTTCTGATATATGAAAATAAGAAAACGTAACAGATTGATTTATTATTCCCTAACATCTTATTTAAATAAGAACATTGACACTAATAAGAATAGTCCTTGTAAGCATATTTTTTTCTGGCACCAAACTTGGAGAGGAAGAACAATTAGAAATGATAACTTCTATGTTGTCTATCTTTATTCTTGTTTTAAAAGCTCTGTTTTGATTATTCATCACTTACATTTCTAGAAGTTTTCAATACTATTGAAAGACAGACTTTCTTAGGAATTTTGTACAAAATAAAATACAAAACCAACTTTGAGAGCTGAGAATTTAGAAGTTCTTTCTATTCCTCTGCAAATGGTCATGTGACAATCGAAAAATATGTCTTAATAACAATGACTTAAATTTTTTTAAAGTATAGTAGACTCTTCTTTACCCAAAACTCTGTAACACTTAAAGTCACATGTCAGTTAGATATTTATTATGTATAAACTAGTAACATTATTATATCAGCTGACCTTGTATGGGTATATATTATCTTCCTGCCTAGAAAATTAGTATTTTGAGGAAGGATTAAATGTTATATTTTGAATCACTTATAGTGACAAGCATAGTAACAGATGGTAAGTAAATGTTGATTTATCAGTATTATCTTTCAGTTGAATACTGTATTCTTACCCTTGTTTTTAAATCTATTAAATTTCAGAAGCAAATGTATTGCAAATATCATATAGCCAACCAAACATCTCTCAATTATTTAAATTATTTTTTTCAGCCAATATTTTGAAGGTAAATTTCTTTGCCTAATGCAAATGAAGATAAATAGAGATTAATAGGGACCCAAATCCAGTCTTGAAGACATCTCAAGTTGGTACCAACAATAGAGAACTTAAATAAACTTTTAGAAAACTTAGAAAGAGTGATGAACAGAATGGGAGACTGACAAGAGGTTGATAGAGAACCTCAAAGGAGAGAAGTAGTGAGATCAGGGTAGAGAAGCTTAGGGAAATCTAAAATTGGTGTCTGGACCTCTGCACTTCAGTATGTACTGCTTATCTTGGCGATGACTATTAAAAGTTTGTCCTCATTAATTACATATTCACCTTGCAGTCACAAAGCAGGATGTCTCCAAGACTGCCATTATCATTCAGTTAATCAAGGTTGATTAATTTTTACTGAGTGACTCCAAACTACCGAAAAGAATCTTTTCCAAGTTAAAATGTACAAAAAACCGATCAATAGAATGGTTTCAAAATAAAAGTCGCTAAGCATAGATATCTGATTATCTGTTTTCAAAGTTTATTTGAAACAAACTGGAAACCCAGTTGTTGTTGTTGTTTTATGGGAGTGTTTATGCTGTTCTTACATATTCATGCAACAGAGACACTAGTGGGCTATTTAATACCTAGATATAAAAACAAAATATTACAAGGTGGAGACATTTATAATAATAGTGTAGTTATTCCAAAGAGGTATTTTGTTCAAAGTGTGGAAGTCTTACTTGATTCTAAACTGAACACAGTCTTTTCAGCAATTTTAATATTTTCATTATTGTTTATGTTCAAAGATTTCATAAACTTACTGTGTTTGTTAAATGGACTATTTTTAAGAAAGTAAACTTAGAAAAACAGAACCCAAGAGCAGAAACACACTCCTAATGAGTAAAACATGGAAAAATCAATACAAATTAAATTTAAAGCAAAGACCTGTACCATTAAAATTAAAATTACAGTGGAGATAGCAATAATCAACTATTGAATTGTGTTAATGTTATCACATTCTTGCTGCTGGGGAAATAATCCTATCAAGTGCTGTTTATGAGGCAATATGAGTATTTACACATTTTTCCTAATTAAATTAACTTAATTTCTTAGAAAAATAGAAGAAAATGCAACAAAATGAGATTTTTTTTTAGTCACATGAAAATATTGCAATTTTTAATTTCTTCTGCAATTTAACTTCCTTTTGCAATTTCTAATTTCTCCATAACTTTTTTGTAAGGTATCGAAAGGTATAATTTTTTTCAATGACAGAGATAAATTACAACACGCGATGAATAAAGGCTTATTTTTCTTCAAATACAATGTTTCCTTGAAAATTAAAGTCTGATTTCCTTTAGTCTTGATAAATGAAAAATGGAGCACAAGTAAAAAAGAGTTATAATTATGCATAGAATGTGGTTTATTTAAGAGAAATGGATATATTCCATGAAGAAAATGTGGAAGAGAAACGTACACTTTACCCTTTCCCCAGCTTTATTGTGATATAATTGACATATAACATTGTGTACCTTTAAAGTGTGCAATGTGATGCCTTGATACATTCATATGTTGTGAAACGATTACAATAGAGTTAGTTAACACTTTCATTACCATATATAATTTCCTAAATTTTGTGTGTGGTGAAAACATTTAAGATCTACTCTTAATAACTTTCAAGTATATAATAGAGTGTCATTAACTATTGTCACTATACTATACATTAAACTCCTAGAACTTATGGATCTTATAACTGGAAGTTTGCAACCTTTGACCAACCTCTTCCCATCTCTCCCTCGCCCTTAGCCCCTGGCAACTGCCATTCTATCCTCTGTTTCTCTGAGTTCAGTTTTGGTTGTTTTTTGTTTGTTTGTTTTTTAGAGTCTACATGTAATTGAGATCATGCAGTATTTCTCTTTCTCTGGCTGACTTATTTAACTTTGCATAATGCCCTCAAGGTCCATTCATGTTGTTGCAAATGTCACAAATGGCAGTATTTCCTGCTTTCTCGTGACTGAATAATATTCCACTCTAAATTTCATTGTATAAATGTGTATGTATACACAATGTGGTAAATCTAGATATAGATATGAATATAGATAAATATAACCCACATTTCCTTTATTCATTCACCTGCCAATGGACACAGTTGTTTTTATATCTTGGCTCTGATAAACGATGCTGCCATGAATGTGGGAGTGCAAGTATCTCATTGAGATAATGATTTTATTTCCTTTCTATATATGCCCAGCAGTGGGATTTCTAGATCATATGTTAGTTCTATTTTTAATTTTTTTGAGGACCCTCCATACTGTTTTCCATAGTGGCTGTACCTACTTACATTTCCCCAACAGTGTACATGGGTTTCCTTTTCTCCATAGTCTCACTGACACTTGTTGTCTCTTCTCTCTTTTATAATAGCCATTCTAGGGCTTCCCTGGTGGCGCAGTGGTTGAGAATCTGCCTGCTAATGCAGGGGACACGGGTTCGAGCCCTGGTCTGGGAAGATCCCACATGCCGCGGAGCGGCTGGGCCCGTGGGCCACGGCTGCTGAGCCTGCGCGTCTGGAGCCTGTGCCCCGCAGCGGGAGGGGCCGCGATGGTGAGAGGCCCGCGCACCGCGATGAAGAGTGGTTCCCGCACCACGATGAAGAGTGGCCCCCACTTGCCGCAACTGGAGAAAGCCCTCGCACGAACCGAAGACCCAACACAGACAAAAATAAATAAATAAGTAGCTATAAAATTAAAAAATATATATATATATATAATAGCCATTCTAATAAGTGTGAGGTGATATTTCATTGTAGTTTTGGTTTGCGTTTCCCTGATGATTAGTGTTATTTTCATGTATCTCTTGGTCATTGTATGTTTTCTTTGGAAAAACGTCTAGTTAGCTCCTCTGTCCATTTTTAAATCAGAGTGTTTTTTTGTTTGTTCTTTGTAACTGAGTTGTATGGATTTCTTCTATATTTTGATTATTAACACCTCATTAGATAGATGTTTTATCAAATAATTTTCCCCATTCCATAGGTAGGAATTTTGTTGACTGTTTCTTTTGCAGTGCAGGAGTTTTTAGTTTGATATAGTCCCACTTGCTGATTTTTGCTTTTGTTGCTTATGCTTTTGGGGTCATAGTCATAAACTTGTTGCCAAGGCCAATGCCAAAAAGCTGTTTCTCTGTGTTTTATTCTAGGAGTTTTACAGTTTCAGATTTTACATTACATATTTAATCTATTTAGAGTTAATTTTCGTGTGCAGTGTAAGATAGGGGTCCTATTTCATTTTGCTGCCTGTAGTTATTCACAATGCCATTTATTGAAGAAACCATACTTTCCCCATTGAGTATTCTTGACTCCTTTGTCAAATATTAGTTGACCATGTAAGTGAGGGTTTATTTCTAGGCTCTCAGTTCTGTTGCATTGGTTTATGTGTCTATTGTTATGTCAGTACGACACTAGTATGATTATTATAGCTTTGTAATACAGTTTGAGATCAGGACCTGTGTTAGCTCCAGCTTTGTTCTTTCTCAGAATTGCTCTGGCTATATTGAGATTCATTTGTGGTTACATACAAATTTTAGGATTGTTTTTCCTATTTCTGTGAAAAATGCCAGAAATTTATATGGATCCCATTGAATCTACAGATCAGTTTAGGAATTATGAACATTTTAACAATATTAATTCTTCTGATCTCTGAGCACAACATATCAGTACATGAATTAAATCTGGAAAGATGTTGATGGCATAGTTTTTAATCATCCAGAAGATGAGGGAGAAAAATGAAGTTGAGCAAACAAAAAAATTTGATTAACTAGATAGCAAACAAATAGCCCCCATCCCTACAAAATGAAAGAAAACAAGAAATCCAATTTTAGAAAAACATAAATAAGGTGACAGATATCAAGGATTAGATTTCAAAATATAAAATTAAAAATTACTTTAGAAATGAATAATAAAGTAATAAAGCAAAACAAATGAGTTACTAGAAAAAAAGATAATGTAATGCTTTAAGAGAAATGTTAAGTAAAAAATAAAATTTTAAAAAATTAATGAGATAAAATTATTTAAGAGAAAGTGACAAATATCAACTATAGGCAAAAAGATCCAACACATGAAATATAACACTTCACAAGGAATAAAAATAAATTAGAGAACAAAACACTACAAAGTATAGGTTCCTGGAATAACGTTTATTTACCTCAGTTTTTACAGTCCTAGGCAAGATGTCTTATGCTCAACAAAAAACTCAAAGGCACAAGAAAAAGCAAAATAAAAAAGACAACACACTCACAAAGGGCAAAACAATCACAAGAGCTAGACTGAAACAGGACACAGATTTTGGTACAATCTGAGAGAGAATTTAAAATAACTGATTAATATGTTAAAGGATCTATCATAAAAAGTGGACAATAATTAAGATCAGAGAAATAATAAAGTACAGAGAGATAAAAATTGTAAAAGCCAATGGTACTGCTAGAAACATAAAACAAAGTAAGAGAAATGAATAATACCTTCCACTGCTTAGCAGACATGGCACAACTGCCGTGAATATATGAACTCGGAGATAAGTCTAAAAATTATCCAAATGTAACATAAAACAAAGAGAGATTTACTATTGAAAAAAAAAGTGCAACAGAATATCCAAGAGTTGTGTGACAATATTAAGCACTCTAACACATAAATAACTTGAATTCAAAAGAAGAGAGAAAGAATACAGGGCATCAAAAATATTTTAGTAAATATGAAATGAGAAGTTTCCATAATTAATAACAGAGACACCAGGGAGCAAAACAATGATTCTAAATTCTGACAACACAAAGCAGGATAAATTCCAAAACAAAATAAAAACAAAACACTCAAGCATATCATATTCAAACTCCTGTAAACAAAACATGAAGAGGCAATCTCAGAGGCATCTAGAGGAAAAAAATACATTATATAAAAATGAACAAAGATAAGAATTATATCCTGCTTTTTTCCTTCAGAATCTATGCAACAAAATAAATAAATAACAACATTAAGTGTTGAAAGAAAATGTCAATCCAGAATTCTACATCCATTGAAAATTTATTTTAGTAAAAACTATTCTACTCATTCATCATGATCTGTTACAATGTTAAATCATTTTTAAAGTTTTTTTTTTAAGTATAATTTCTTTTTTACTCTCTTCCCAGGGGACTGTATTTCTTTAGTCTTTAAGGACTTAGCTCCTTGCATGGGCTTTGGTGGAGGTCGTGGGGCAGCACCAGCAGGTCTAAATTGGGGTGAAGGTTTTCAGTCCTTCCGGGCTTCCCGAGAATGATTCATGACTACCTTGCTGTAAATGGTACAACTCACGCAGTAATGCAGATTCACATACAGCTTGGGAAGCACATAGGCACTGAAAACACTCGCTTCCGAAATGCCCTGACAGCTGCAGCCTCTACAATGTGCCGAACAACTAACTTCTTAATGGCCTTATCCTTGGGCACACATCGGGCACAGTTGGTGCAGCGAATAGGCTGCATGTGGTCGCGGCCCTTTTTGGCATGACCATTATTCCTTCTTTTCTTGGTCATCTTGGAAGTGAGAAGGCGAGAGAGCAAGTTTTTTAAAAACTAAAATTGTGCTACCCCATGCTGTAAGCATTCAGGTTTTAACCTGCACACCATATTTTCCAGTATATGATACCATTAATCATCTAATTGTTTAAGCCAAAAACTTGGAAGTCACTTTGATTTACTCACTTATTTATTCTTCTCATAGCCAATCAGTAGATCTCGCTATATCTTTCTCTGGAATAACCTTCATATCATCTCATTTATTTTTCATCTGCACCGTAAGTACCAAGTGAAAAACATGTATGCTTTGGATTCCTACAGTGGCTTTCCAACTTGTCTCTTTGTATTCATTCATACCTTTTTCTGATAACTATGGGCCTAAAAGGTATCCATGATCAATTATTATTTTAAATGTAATGTCATTTATATCTCATCTATATTGTCTCATAGGAAAATCTTCCCTAATGACTAAAACTGTCTACATATTTATTTAAAACAAGAAAAATAATTTATATGCCTATTGAATATTAAGAGCAAATGTTTCATAGTGTATTGTGTTACTGTTGCTCTTCATATTTAACACAGTGTATTTAGTATAGCTTTTAATTTTAATATAGCCTTTAATTTGGATTTTAATTAAATACTAAATAAAATAAAATAAACTTTGAAAGTTTAGCTATATTTGGTGCTTCTATAAGAGAAAACACTTTATAACCCCCCAATATTAATATTCCCTGTAAAAGAGAATTTGCTAGAAGAACTAATTTCTTTACAGTAGGTCTTAGATGCTGAAATAAAATAGGTGCAGTACCATTTTTAATTTTCTCTTAAGAAATCCTATATTTCAATATCTTAGTAAATTGGTGTTTGAGATGCTCTATGAAATTTTAAAATGTAAAAAAATGATCACAAAGCTAAGATAATGCATTAATTCTTTTTTGTTATTGGTTTGTTTTTTAACTTATTCTCTATTTACAGGTCTCTTAAGGGTTGGCAGGCATCATATTATATTTTTAAGCTGCAAAAACAGATAAGGCGTGACTTATGCCCTCAGTTAGCTGAAATCATTATATTATATTAAATTATTATATTGTTCATAATTGTAGTATTCAACATCTGATCTGTCTTTTGATATTTCCAAATTATGGCAAGACAGGATTCATTAATTATAAAACAATTTAGATTTCTAGTATTAAGGTCATTGCCTCCAATATATCAGAAAAATAAAAGCATAACAAGCAACCAATACCAAAATTATCTAGCTCTATTTCAGAGAGGAGTGGAATATAAAACTATATTTGATTTAAATTTTTTTAAAATATGATGGATTTTAAATATATTATTTCTTCATTTGAATTCCCATGAATTACATGAGAAAGTAACAAAGGAGTTACTTTCAGGAAAAAAAGAGTGCAGTAACTGACAACAATCTTAGAACAACATGTTCAAAATATTCTCATAAATTTGATCATGTAGAAGATAACAGCAGAATTCTTTCAGCTATGCTGATAGCTAGCTCCACCTGATGCATTTTACCCACTGGGTTGTTACCACTTTTCATCACTTGTCTTCTTGTATAGATTTCACAACACACTACTAAAACTCTTTACTTCTTAAACCTTTGTATATACTTGCTTACCTCTGCCCCAAACATTGCTAAGTCATGATTTCATGAGAAAATTGGATATTAAAACATGCATATGTGACTTACACATTCAGTAATGATCCACCCATGTGAAAAGACATGTTTCCAGAGAAGAGACAATGGAGAATCACCAATGAGAAGAAAAGAGAATCTTCTTCCAAGTCTTTTTAATTCTAAGTTTAAACAGGCATAGAGGAGCTTACAACTAATGACATCTTGGTCAACAGAACACATGCATTTTTTTTTTTTAACATCTTGATTAGAGTATAATTGCTTTACATTGTTGTGTTAGTGGCTGCTGTAGAGCAAAGTGAATCAGCTATACATATACATATATCCCCATATCCCCTCCCTCTTGCATCTCTCTCCCACCCTCCCTATCCCACCCCTCTAGGTGGTCACAAAGCACCAAGCTGATCTCCCTGTGCTATGCGGCTGCTTCCCAATAACTATCTATTTTACATTTAGTAGTGCATATATGTAAATGCCACTCTCTCACTTCATTCCAGCTTACTCTTCCCCCTCCCCGTGTCCTCAAGTGCATTCTCTACATCTGTGTCTTTATTCCTGTCCTGCCCCTACATTCTTCAGAACCACTTTTTCTCTCTTTTTAGAGTCCATATATATATGTTAGCATACAGTATTTGTTTTTCTCTTTCTGACTTACTTTACTCTGTATGACAGACTCTAGGTCCATCCACCTCACTACAAATAACTCAATTTCGTTTCTTTTTATGGCTGAGTAATATTCCATTGTATATATGGGCTACATCTTCTTTATCCATTCATTTGTCAATGGACACTTAGGTTGCTTCCATGTCCTGGCTATTGTAAATAGTGTTGCAATGAACATTGTGGTACATGATTCTTTTTGAATTATGGTTTTCTCAGGGTATGTATCCAGTAGTGGGATTGCTGGGTCATATGGTAGTTCTATTTTTAGTTTTCTAAGGAACGTCCATACTGTTCTCCATAGTAGCTGTATCAATTTACATTCCCACCTACAGTGCAAGAGGGTTCCCTTTTCTCCACACCCTCTCCAGCATTTATTGTTAGCAGGTTTTTTGATGATGGCCATTCTGACTGGTGTGAGGTGATACCTCATCATAGTTTTGATTTGCATTTCTCTAATGATTAGTGATGTTGAGCATCCTTTCATGTGTTTGTTGGCAATCTGTATATCTTCTTTGGAGAAATGTCTATTTAGATCTTCTGCCCATTTTTGTATTGGATTTTTTGTTTTTTTGATATTGAACTGCATGAGCAGCTTGTATGTTTTGGAGATTAATCATTTGTTAGTTGCTTTGTTTGCAAATATTTTCTCCCATTCTGAGGGTTGTCTTTTCTTCTTGTTATGGTTTCCTTTGCTGTGCAAAAGCTTTTAAGTTTCATTAGGTCCCATTTGTTTCTTTTTGTTTTTATTTCCACTTCTCTGGGAGGTGGGTCAAAAAGGATCTTGCTGTGATATATGTCAAAGAGTGTTCTGCCTATGTTTTCTTCAAAGAGTTTTATAATGTCTGCTCTTATATTTAGATCTTCAATAAATTTTGAGTTTATTTTTGTGTATGGTGTTAGGGAGTGTTCTAATTTCTGACTCTGATTTTAGATCTTAAATGCGAAATCTACAGGTCCACTCAAGCAGTAACAACTAAAAATACATGTGTTCAGCCACATGTAAAAGAACACATGTATTTTTAATTGTTACTACTTGAGGGGACCTGTAGACTTTGCATCCAAGATCTAAAATCAGAGTCATGACTATTCTACTCATTAATTTAAAAGAGCAGAATAAAGAAAAATGTCACTAAAGAACAAGCTCCCAGCAATTCAGAAGATATCACAACCTAACCTTTTTTGTAAACTACAAGTTGACCACTAGAAATAAGCTCATTAGGAAAAAAGCTCAAGAAGTGAAAACTTGCATAATTCAATTCCAAGTTAAAGTTTGAGAAAAGCTAACTAGCCAAAAATACACAGTAAATATCATACATGCAATATATGTAACTGAGTCTTGTAAACAAAGTCATATACAATACAAAATATGTTGCAAAGTGTGTAAAGTTATCAATTTCCCCCAAAGACAGAAGAGCATGTTTTGAGAAATGATACTTCAATAGCTGTAAAGATGTTTGCAAACAGGTCAGTGGAAACATTTCTAAGAACAGAAAATTTCAGTCTTGGGATGTTTTAGTATATTTTGTACCCAGAGTGGAGATGACTCTGATGCTTTTAGAGCTTGTCTTGTCACTGCTCCAACTAGGTTGAAATGTTTCTTTGCACATTTGTTCCCATCCTTTATCTATGGTGACTTTTTTTTTTTTCTGGGAAGAGCTGATAGACTGTGGAACAGTAATGAGCCATAGGCAAATCTCCAAGTCAAGCCTACTTCTAAACATAACCTATGATGACCACTCTCCCCAATGTGTTGAACAATACCTCCATCAATCCAACATGAAACACACCAGGAGTCAAACAAGAAGAAGACTGAAGTGAAGACAAGGAATAGAGAGTACAAAGCAGAAGTCTTGAGGTAATAGAAGCAAAGAGAAAGCCAATTGCAATTGCAATTGCAATTTCTTGTGAAGAAAAATAAAGAATTAGAAAAAATCAGGATAAATATTAAATCAAGACTACTACCTATTGAGATGATAGCTATTAAATTGTACGTACATACATAAAATTTGACCTGAAATTGTTACTTTCTCTAGAATGATTCCTTATTCTATAAAATCTAGTTCTGATATTTTTGAGGAAGATAAATTGTGAACACTTTTAACACAGTTATATTTTAATAACATATTAATACTATAAATAGAATAAAACTTATATGAAAATAAATTTGATTTAACCACCTAATTAGCATTTATGCTAAAAGAAATGCAAGAAAAATGATTCTTATAATAAATATAAAATGATTTATTAATTATGTCCTCCACCATGATATTGACCAATCAGCAGAAGGCCTGACAGGGGCAACAATATTTAAATTCAAACGTCTTTGATAGTGGATAACTAGCAGTCAGATGCACAGATCACTTGACATACATTTTTCAACTTTAATGTTATAAAGATTAATCTGTCAAGATAGGAAGAGAAAACATATCATATTTAATAGTTTCTTAGCTTGATTTACAACTTTGAAATTGTGACATGCGGTACAAACACTTCCATTTGTTCTCCTTTCCCAAGTCCCACAGAGGTTAAGGGTGAGTATATATCTGAAGTGAAATTGATTTAGAGGTATAGAAAACTTATTTCTATGTTTAAGTGTAGAAACTCATTGTTCCATTCACATAGTTATATTGTGCCAACAATAAATGGTTTTGCTATGTAAATTTGCATGCAATTCTAATACATTTATTCTCATTTTAAATGCTTAATGATATTAGATTGGTTTGATTTTCCAAATATAAAGACAAAAACATTTTTCAATGCAAAAATATCCCCATGATTACTGTAGGTAAACATGTAGAATGTAATTCTTTTAAAAAATATCTTCTTTTGTCTTTGTGCAGTAGATCCTGATAAGAACAACATATCTTTCAGTTGTTTTTAACATTAAAATCATAAAGCATTATAATAAAATGAGAGCCTATCATTCATGACTATGGTTACAGATGGAAAATTCTGTAATTACATCTGTATCAATTAATGTGTTCATCGGTTTTTGTATATGGAACTCAGCACTCTATTAGGTCTTAGAAGGATGCAAGACAAATATAGTCGGTGTTCCTCACATTAAAGATCTATTGTGAATAACGTAAGATTTGAGCTAATCCTTGAGTCATCAGTTAAAATTCATAAATAAATACTACAAATAAACTGGAATTGGCGGTAACAACTTACTCCTCCCATGATTATTTTGGGACAGTTGTTGATATTAATTAATTCTGACAAGAAATAAAACAAAATGCATCACTCTATTTTCCTCTAAGGTACATCATTATCAATGAGAAGAAACTTACAAATTACATAATAGATCACAGATAACTTTTTTCGTTCTTACGGATTGGGAATTGCTAATGAGAACAGTTAACTGCAGAAGTTACTGGGTAGAATTTTAAGAGTTTTTTCATGAATATTTGCAAATAATAAACATTAGCATAAACCAATCTGAAATTTATAATCACAGCAAACGATGACTGACTATATACACATAGTATATATAGTCACTATATACGTTACAAAGTAGCAATTCAAAATGAACTGGTATTCATGGGATTTACATATCCTCTGTGTCAGGGCGATTTATTTTCCAAAGAATAATGTTACAAATACGTTCTAAATTCAAAATGCTCCTGCTTCACCACTAACTGAATTAGAATGAGTGGGATATAAAAACAAATAGATTCACATTGAAAATTTCAAACTAGACAAATAAATCACATTTGGTTTTAGACAAAGGAATTCAGAGGAAGATGGTAAACAACAGAAATATGATCAGTGGCTCATGTCATTGGACATGGTGACAGGAGAAAGAAACAAAATACCAGGCTCTTAAAATATTTCATTTGCATTTAGGAGTAAAAGAGTGTCCTGCGAGAACACATGGTCTGTCCATGTGGATCTCCTTGTTATGAAAAGACGTCCTAGAGCTTTTGCTCCAGCAATATCCAATGAATTACTAATCCTGCAAGTACTGTATGTCATCTTACTCATTATCAAGTCTATCTTGATTAAAGGAAATCTCAGGGATCATATAATTTTCACACAGAGTGGTTAACTTCTTTTGCAGGGAAGAAAGTCAATTTACAGGAGCTGTGCCAGACTCATGAATAAATCACCTGTTCTATGCCATGCATATTACTCGGAGCCTTGGGTACTTTTCCAAAGTCATATAAACATTGGATTTGTTAAGTATGGATAACATCAACAGTTGAGAACATTGTGGTTTTCCTCTCATGTTCTGTTTGAACACATTAATCACTGCAGGAATTGTCCCTGTTTCCAGTTGGCAATTTCATGAAGTGGCACAACCAATATCTACTACATGTTGGTGGTGGTGGTTGTTATGACGTGGTCTTTTGATTTGAACTGTTACTTTGGATGTCACTGTATTCTTTCATTACTTGATGAATATTCTAAACTTTTCAAGCTTCATAGACAACACGTGATTCCCTCCCCACTGCTACCTTGCAAGGTATAGAAAAGTCAGTCATAGAAAACAGATTGAGGGCATTATTAACACTAACTGCTACTACATGGAAATAAATATATTTATTATTTGTAAAGGCATGCATATATATCAAAAGGTTGTTTTGTCATTTTTAATGTTTGCTTGTTCTCGAATCATAAATTTCACCTCACAATTGTACATCAAATATTACTGGCAAATGAAAACATTTTTCTCTTAAAGACATGGGAAATAGTCATGTCCTATTTTTTCTCTGATTGTTTTTGGCATTGCAGACTTTGTGCTGTCACTTTTATTTGGATATCCACATTTTCCACACATACCAATTGTGCAAAACAGTAATCACCACGTTTACCTAATTGGTAACAGGACTCTCATTTCAGAACTACAGACATTTGAAAAAGAGAAGATTAAAAGATTATATTAACCCTATGTGCACAAAACTTATGCACTTAGGGTTATGTATGACTCAAATACCTCCCATCAACATAACACCAGAATCCAGAATATGATTGTCATGGTGTGTGTGTGTGTGTGTGTGAGGGTGATGGTTTTCTGCCTCTAGGATATGAGCTCTCGACTGTCTTGTGAGATCTCATCTGATCCTACTATTTTGGGATGCTTAACCTGAAATTTTGGTAACAAAGTTTTGCTTTTGTGCTTTCAAATTGCATCCAGTATTAATAAGATTCTTTGCATTTTGAGGTTCAGAAACGCTTTGGACCAGCAAATTGTACATATACATATGCATTGTGTATATATTCAAAGCATCACAAGACTTCATTAAGGTCAAGTATGGAGTTCTCTATTGGTTTCATGTATTCTCAGTTAATAAAAGAGGAAAAATTATCACTGCAATGTCCATTTATTAATTACAGACAGGCAGATTACCATAGTTCTAATCCTATCTATTTGGGGCAATAAATAGGAAGTCTTCTGAATTAGAGAAGACTTAACCACAGGCCATTTTCTAAATAGAAAATCAAACAGAATTTACCAGTTTCATTTAAAATAAAATTATTACCAGTATGTAACTTAAATGGTCATCCAAGTTATCAAAGTACTTGGAGCCTGGACTATACTATGAAGTGGAAATTAAAAGACATGAATCACTGATGAATTCTTCCAAGCCTCAGCATTATTTTCTGAATTGTCAAGGATTATACTGAGGGTTTCTAAGCAAGACAAAGGCAGAGAGTTTGGCTCTAGTTTCATATACCAATCAACAGAATCAAGAATGGGAAAGGGAAGTTGTGTATCAGTCAGTTGCCAACAGCACTTCAATTGTTTGAAGGTAAAATATAAGAATTTAAGAAGTGTTTCTTCCTTTCACCCACAGGGTGTTAGCCATGAGGAAACCATCAATCATCTTCTAATTCTCTTATGGATAAAATAAATGCCAGAGCTTTTTTTATTCAATAGATAAGTTTCCCTTTTGAGAAACAAAACCCTCCTCTTAAACAAATGATTTGTCTCTGGAAGTCAGTGTGTTAGAGCTTGGAGTGTGAGTTTTTTTTTTGTTTTTTGTTTTTTTTAACATATATACATTTTTTTTTCTTATTCTTTTCCATTATGGTTTATCTCAAGAGATTGGATATAGTTCCCTGTGCTATACATTAGGACCTCGTTGTTTATCCATTCTATATGTAATAGTTTGCATCTACCAACCTCAAACTCCCAGTCCATCCCTCCTCCCCTCCCCCGTGGCAACCACAAGTCTGTTCTCTATGTCTGTGAGTCTGTTTCTGTTTTGTAGATAGGTTCATTTGTGCCATATTTTAGATTCCACACATAAGTGATATCATAAGGTATTTGTCTTTCTCTTTCTGACTTACTTCACTTAGTATGATAATCTCTAGTTGCATCCATGTTGCTTCAAATGGCCTTATTTTGTTTTTTTCTATGACTGAGTAGTATTACCATATGATCCAGCAATCCCACTCCTGGTCATATACCTGGACAAAACTATAATTCAAAAAGATACATGCACCCTTATGCTCATAGTAGCTCTATTTACAATAGCCAAAACATGGGAACAACCTAATGTCCATTGACAGATGAATGGATGAAGAAGTTGTGGTACATATATAAAATGTTTGTTTGTTTTTAATCAACATGAATAAAGGGAAATAGAATGAAGCAATGACACATTACAATGCAGGACCAGGAAAGCCTCTGCCAACCACGAAGGATACTCTGGATTAAAATTGCCCTTCATCTTTGTTTCACATCAGACCAAATTGGTCAAGCTTTTTATAACCTTGGGAAAGGTGGCTTTACCTCTGAGGCTGGCCCTGAAGGAACTGACAGCAGGAAGAAGTCCATTGACTGCATTCCCTGAAGGATGACATAAAGCCCTTCCTTGAAGAGAGAACTACATGGGGTGACTTCCTGTCTACTACACCAAAGGAAGATAAAGCTGTACTCATAATACCCTAAACCTGGGAACATGTAAATTCTGATCATTATTGGAATGAATAAATATAATGCAGCATATCCATATGATGCAACATTATATAACATCTATGCAAGAACAAATGTATTTATGCAAGAACATAGGTACATTTTACAAACATATTAATTAGAAAAAAAGAGACAAAAGAATGTCTATGATTCCATTAATATAAAATTCAAAACCAAGCAAAACACACCTATGATGCCACAATAAGAATAGTGGGACATTGTGTAAGCACTTCTCCCTTTAAAAAATAGGTCAGACAGGCCTACAACCACTTCTCCTTCATCCGGACTGTACTTAATTATAACCAGTGCCCAGTGCTCAATTTATCTCCTTGATTACTTACTTATACCAGTGCTCAATTTATATCACCAGTTTGGTTTTGGAGAAACTGAGAAAGGTGGATAAATTAGAAAAATGTTAACGATTATTTTATAGTTAACTCTTGCTTTTATTAAGTTTTTTACTACACCAAATTTCCTTTAGGGGATATCATAAAAATTAAGATTCATGAAGAAACAGGAAATAACCTTTTGGTGTAGTCCTATTCAGTGACATTTAATGAACTGTTGTTGAATACCTATCCAATGTCAAAACAGTGCCATTTAATGAGGTTGATAATTAATCTCACATGATTTTTACCTCCCAAACAATTTTCATTCTAATGGATGATACAGAGAATTTCAATTCAATTTAATAAATCTTAGTATGGTAGAATGTACATGGTCTTCGATTAGCATATTAAAGACAAATTAGTTAAGCCTGGTGACATGACAGTTCATCAGTGACACCTAAACTGTGACAATTGAGCTTAAATGGGAAGACAAATTTTAAAAAATAGATTTTAATGCTCAAAATCATTCTACATTATTGTGGGAGGTATACATGACAGAAATTGAGTTATTTAATTAACATGAAAGTTTAGGAATAAGAATGCCATTTAAAGTACTTTTTCTACCAGGTTGAGCATTCAACATTAAAATTAAAATTGCATTTGGGAAGGGGAGAATAAAATGGGTACAGAAGAAAGGGAAAGAAAAAAGATTATTGCTATGAGGAATACATCATTTCTCATGAGGAAATGTGTCTTTCACACAAGTAATCTTGTTGCCACACTGCAATGATTCACCTGACAATAGTGAATCATTATCTTTTATTTTTCCTCTATCTCCAGAGATTATGCACATTATTGAGACTAGCATTGTATATACTCAAACGGAAACAAAAATCTAATTAGAATAAGCCAATGCATAGACTGTGCTTTAATGAGAAATACAATATTTATTCAGACTTCATGTCCTCCTTCAAATATTTCAGATAAAATTTCTAAGACTTTCACCTCCCCTTATGATTCTCTTTGACTCTGTAGAAAGTGACAGTGTAAAAAAGTTCTCAAACAGCAAAACTGAATCTGTCTTATGTGTTTGATTTTTTTCACAAGTGTGCCACACTTTTTTTTAAAACTGATCCCCAAATTCATTTTGATGAAACTACTCATATGTAAATTTTGTAAGTGATAAAACACTCATAAAATTTTGAAAGAATGAAATATTGGTCATAAATAAAATGGAAATCATTGCTCTGCTTGGTACATAATTCATTTTATTGTGGAACAAAATATGTGCAAATCAAATTATGCTAACATAATGTAAAAATGCAGAGTTTGAGATGATCTGGCTTTTTTGATGAATGCAGATGAAATCTGAAGCACATTCAATCAAATCCTATAGCTTCCTAAACACAAAAAGAATTTTAAATATTTACTGTTTGTTTGTTGTTAATAACTTTTTAAATTTGTTGTTCTTACTTGTTTGTTCATTTTTTGCTGTTATTATTATAAGTTTTACTATTCCTATTTTTCCACCTGAGGCTCTTGACTAAAAGAAACAATGCCCAAAAGAAACAGTATTCAGAGAGACCTTCAAGATGGCGGAGGAGTAAGACGTGGAGATCACCTTCCTCCCCATAAATACATCAAAAATACATCTACATGTGGAACAACTCCTACTGAACACTGGCAGAAGACCTCAGACTTCCCAAAAGGCAAGAAAATCTCCATGCACCTGGGTAAGGCAAAAGAAAAACAAAAAAACAGAGACAAAAGAATAGGGATGGGACCAGCACCTCTGGGAGGGAGCTGTGAAGGAGGAAAAGTTTCCACACACTAGAAAACCCCTTCACTGCTGGGGACAGGGGTTGGGCAGGGGGGAAGCTTCAGAGCCACGGAGGAGAGTGCAGCAAGAGGGGTGCAGAGTGCAAAGCAGAGACATTCCTGCACAGAGGATTGGTACCGACCAGCACTCACCAGCCCAAGAGGATTGTCTGCTCACCCATCAGGATGGGTGGGGCCTGGGAGCTGAGGCTTGGGCTTTGGAGGTCAGATCCCAGAGAGAAGACTGGGGTTGGCTGCGTAAACACAGCCTGAAGGGGGCTAGTGCACCACAGCTAACCGAGAGGGAGTCCAGGAAAAAGTCAGGACCTGCCAGAGAGCCGAGACCATTGTTATGGGGTGCACAAGGAGAGGGGAATTCTTCCTCCATGTGCCCACAGAAGGCAGAGCACTGCCTAAGTGAGTTCCAGAGACATGTGCAAGCTGTGGCTATCAGCTCAGACCACAGAGACGGTCATGAACTGCTAAGCTGCCACTGTTGCCACCAAGAATCCTGTGTGCAAGTGCAGGTCACTATCCACATATCCCCTTCCAGGAGCCTGTGCAGCCCGCCACTGCCAGGGTCCTATGATCCAGGGACAACTTCCCTGGGAGAACACATGATGTGCCTCAGGCTGTTGCAATGTCACACTGGCCACTGCTACCACAGGTTCATGCCGCATTCCAATTATGACTACCATACAATTCCCTCTCCCTGGCCTGAGTGAGTAAGAGAGCCCTAATCAGCAGCTGCTTTAACCCCCTCCTGTCTGGGTGAGAACAGACACCTGAAGGCAGCCTACACACAGAGGCAGGGTGAAAACCAAAGCTGAACCCCTGGAGTTGTGCAAACAAAGAAGAGAAAGGGAAATTTCTCCCAGCAGCCTCAGGAGCAGTGGATTAAATCTCCACAATCAACTTGATGTACCCTGCATCTGTGGAATACCTGAATAGACAACAAATCATCCCAAAAGGGAGGTGGTGGACTTTGGGAGCAACTGTAGGCATGGGGTTTGCTTTATGCATCTGATTTTTTGGTTTCATGTTTATCTTAGTTTAGTTTTTAGTGCCTGTTATCATTGGTGGATTTGTTTATGGGCTTGGTTGCTTTCTTCCTTTTTATTTATTTGTTTTTAATTATTTAATTTTTTTCTAAATTTTTAAATATTTTCAATATTTTTTATTTTTTAAATTTTTTACATTTCTTTTTCCTTTTTTCTCTTTTTGTGAGTGTGTATGTGTATGTTTCTTTGTATGATTTTATCTGTTTAGGTTTACTTATACCATTTGTCCTAGGGTTCTGTCTGTTCATTTGGTTGTTGTTTGTTTGTTTTCTTTTTATGAGTGAGTGTGTGAAAGTTTCTTTTTGTTATTTTGTGTGTTTAGTTTTGCTTTTACCATTTGGTTTGGGGTTCTATCTGTCCTTTTTTTTTCTTCTTCTTCTTTTAAGTCTGAGCCATGTGGCTGGCAGGGTCTTGGTGCTCTGGCCGCGTGTCAGGCCTGAGCCTCCAAGATGGGAGATCCAAATCCAGGACATTGGACCACCAGAGGCCTCCCAGCCCCACATAATATAAATCGGTGAGAGGTCTCCCAGAGATCTCTGTCTCAAAGCTAAGACCCAGGTCCACCCAGCGACCAGCAAGCTCTAGTGCTGGATGCCCCATGTCAAACAACTAGCAAGACAGGAACACAACCACACCCATTAGCAGAGAGGCTGCCTAAAATAATAATAAGCTCACAGACACCCCAAAACACACCAACAGACAAGGCCCTGCCCACCAGAAGGACAAGATCCAGCCACACCCACCAGAACACAGGCACAAGTCCTCTCCATCAGGAAGCCTACACAAGTCACTGAACCAACCTCACTCATAGGGGCAGACACCAAAAATAACGGGAATTATGACCGTGCAGTCTGCAAAAAAGGAAACCCCAAACACAGTAAATTAAACAAATGAGAAGACAGAGAAATATGCAGCAGATGAAAGAGCAAGGTAAAAACCCACCAGACCAAACAAATGAAGAGGAACTAGGCAGTCTACCTGAAAAAGAATTCAGAGTAATGATAGTAAAGATGATCCAAAATCTTGGAAATAGAATGGAGAAAATACAAGAAACGTTTAACAAGGACCTAGAAGAAATAAAGAGCAAACAATGATGAAAAACACAATAAATGAAATTAAAAATACTCTAGATGGAATCAATAGCAGAGTAACTGAGGCAGAAGAATGGGTAAGTGACCTGGAAGATAAAATAGTGGAAATAACTGCCATAGAGCAGAATAAAGAAAAAAGAATGATAAGAATTGAGGACAATCTCAGAGACTTCTGGGACAACATTAAATGCACCAACATTTGAATTATAGGGGTCACAGAAGAAGAAGAGAAAAAGAAAGGGTCTGAGAAAATCTTTGAAGAGATTATAGTTGAAAACGTCCTTAATATGGGAAAGGAAAGAGTCAATCAATTCCAGGAAGCACAGAGAGTCCCATTTAGGATAAATCCAAGGAGAAACATGCCAAGACACTTAATAATCAAACTATCAAAAATTAAATACAAAGAAAACATGTTACAAGCAGCAAGGGAAAAGCAACAAATAACATACAAGGGAATCCCCATAATGTTAAGAGCTGATCTTTCAGCAGAAACTCTGCAAGCCAGAAGGGAGTGGCAGGACATATTTAAAGTGATGAAAAGGAAAAACCTACAACCAAGGTTACTCTACCCAGCAAGGATCTCATTTAGATTTGATGGAGAAATTAAAACCTTAACAGTCAAGCAAAAACGAACAGAATTCAACATCACCAAACCAGCTCTACAACAATTGCTGAAGGAACTTCTCTAGGCAGGAAACACAAGAGCAGGAAAAAACCTACAATAACAAATCCAAAACAATTAAGAAAATGGTAATGGAAATATACATATCGATAATAACCCTGAATGTAAATGGATTAAATGTCCCAACCAAAAGACACAGACTGGCTGAATGGATACAAAAACAAGACCCGTATATATGCTGTCTACAGGAGACACACGTCAGACCTAGGGACACATACAGACTGAAAGTGAGGGGATGGAAAAAGCCTATCCATGCAAGTGGAAATCAAAAGAAAGTTGGAGTAACAACACTCATATCAGACCAAATAGACTTTAAAATAAAGACTATTACAAGAGACAAAGAAGGACACTACATAATGAAGGGATCAATCCAAGAAAAAGATATAACAATTGTAAATAGTTATGCACCCAACATAGGAGCACCTCAATACATAAGTCAAATGCTAACAGCCATGAAAGGGGAGGGCGACAGTAACACGGTAATAGTCGGGGGCTTTAACACCCCACTTTTACCAATGGACAGATCATCCAAAGTGAAAATAAACAAGGAAACACAAGCTTTAAATGACACATTAGACCGGATGGACTTAATTGATATTTATAGAACATTCCATCCAAAACAACAGAATACACATTCTTCTCAGCACTCATGGAACATTCCCCAGGATAGATCATATCTCGGGTCACAAATCAAGCCTCGGTAAATTTAAGAAAATGGAAATCATATCAACTATCTTTTCTGACCCCAACGCTATGAGATTAGATATCAATCACAGAAAAAAAAAACTGTAAAAAATACAAACACATGGATGGTAGGAAATAACCAAGAGATCACTGAAGAAATAAAAAATTACCTAGAAACAAATGACAATGAAAACATGACGACCCAAAACCTATGGGATGCAGCCAAAGCAGTTTTAAGAGGGACGTTTATAGCAATACAATCCCACTTCAAGAAACAAGAAAAATCTCAAATAAACAACCTAACCTTAAATCTAAAGCAATTAGAGAAAGAAGAATTAAAAAATAAAAAATAAAACCCCAAAGTTAGCAAAAGGAAAGAAATCATAAAGATCAGATCAGAAATAAATGAAAAAGAAATGAAGGAAAAGATAGCAGCTATCAATAAAACTAAAAGCTTGTTCCTTGAGAAGATAAACAAAATTGATAAACCATTATCCAGACTCATTAAAGAAAAAGAAAAAATAAGAAGACTTAAACAACAGAATTAGAAAGGGAAAAGGAGAAGTAACAACTGACAGTACAGAAATAAAAAAGATCATGAGAGACTACTACAAGCAACTATGAGCCAAAAAAAAATGGACAACCTGGAAGAAATGGAAAAATTCTTAGAAAAGTACAACCTTCCAAGACTGAATGAGGAAGAAAAGAATATGCACAGACCAATCACAAGCACTGAAATTGAAACTGTGATTTAAAATCTTCCAACAGGGAGGGAGGGAGATGCATGAGGGAAGAGATATGGGAATATATGTATAACTGATTCACTTTGTTCTAAAGCAGAAACTAACACACCATTGTAAAGCAATTATACTCCAATAAAGATGTTAAAAAAAAAACAAACTATGAATCCTGCCACAAGTGGAAAAATAAATAAATAAATAAAATAAAATATCATCTTTCAACATAAAACAAACAAACAAACAAAAATCTTCCAACAAACAAAAGCCCAGGACCAGACGGCTTCACAGGCGAATTCTATCAAACATTTAAAGAAGAGTAAACACCTATCATTTTCAAACTCTTCCAAAATATAGCAGAGGGAGGAACACTCCCAAACTCATTGTACTAAGCCATCATCACCCCAACACCAAAATCAGACAAAGATGTCACAAAAAAAGAAAACTACAGGCCAATATCACTGATGAATATAGATGCAAAAATCCTCAACAAAATACTAGCAAACAGAATCCAACAACACATTGATAGGATCATACACCATGATCAAGTGGGGTTTATTCCAGGAATGAAAGGATTCGTCAATATATGCAAAGCAATCAATGTGATACACCATATTACCAAACTGAAGGATAAAAACCATATGATAATCTCAGTAGATGAAGAAAAAGTTTTTACAAAAATCAACACCAATTTATGGTTAAAAACTCTCCAGAAAGTGGGCATAGAGGGAACCAACCTCAAGAAAATAAAGGCCATATGTGACAAACCCACAGTCAACATCGTTCTCAATGGTGAAAAACTGAAACCATTTCCTCTAAGGTCAGGAACAAGACAAGATTGCCCACTCTCACCACTATCATTCAACATAGTTACGGAAGTTTTAGCCACAGTAATCAGAGAAGAAAAAGAAATAAAAGGAATCCAAATTGGAAAAGAAGAAGTAAAACTGTCAGTGTTTGCAGATGGCATGATACTATACATAGAGAATCCTAAACATGCTACCAGAAAACTACTAGAGCTAATCAATGAATTTGGTAAAGTAGCAGGCTACAAAATTAATGCACAGAAATCACTTGCATTTCTATACACTAATGACGAAAAATCTGAAAGAGAAATTAAGGAAACACTCCCATTTCCCACTACAACAGAAAGAGAAAAATACCTAGGAATAAACCTACCTAAAGGGACAAAAGACCTGTATGTAGAAAACTATAAGATACTGATGAAAGAAATCAAAGACGATACAAACAGATGGAGAGACATACCATGTTCTTAGATTGCAAAAATCAACATTGTGGGGGCTTCCCTGGTGGCGCAGTGGTTGAGAATCTGCCTGCCAATGCAGGGGTCATGGGTTCGAGCCCTTGTCTGGGAGGATCCCATGTACCACGGAGCGACTGGGCCCGTGAGCCACAATTGCTGAACCTGCGCGTCGGGAGCCTGTGCTCCATGACAAGAGAGGCCGCGATGGTGAGAGGCCCATGCACCGCGATGAAGAGTGGCCCCCACTTGCTACAACTAGAGAAAGCCCTCGCACAGAAATGAAGACCCAACACAGCCATAAATAAATAAATAAATAAATAAAAGAGTAACTGTACTGCCATGTACACACACACAAAAAAGCTTATTAAAAAAAAGTGTCAATGCCTAAGTTTAAAAAAAAAAAAAACAACAACATTGTGAAAATGACTATACTACCCAAAGAAATCTACACATTCAGTGCAATCCCTATCAAACTACTAAAGGCATTTTTCACAGCATTAGAACAAAAAATTTCACAATTTGTATGGAAACACAATAGACCCTGAATAGCCAAAGCAATCTTGAGAAGGAAAAACGGAGCAGGAGGAATCAGGTTCCCTGACTTCAGACTATACTACAAATCTACAGTAATCAAGACAGTATGGTGTTGGCACAAAAACAGAAATATAGCTCAATGGAACAGGATAGAAAGCCCAGAGATAAACCCACACACATATGGTCACCTTATCTTTGATCAAGGAGGAAAGAATATACAGTGGAGAAAAGACAGCCTCTTCAATAAGTGGTGCTGGGAAAACTGGACAGCTACATGTAAAAGAATGAAATTAGAACACTTCCCAACACCATACACAAAAATAAACTCAAAGTGGATTAAAGGCCAGACATTATAAAACTCTTATAGGAAAATATAGGTAGAACACTCTATGACATAAATGACAGCAAGATCCTTTTTTGACCCACCTCCTAGAGAAATGGAAATAAAAACAAAAATATACAAATGGGACCTAATGAAACGTAAAAGCTTTTGCACAGCAAAGGAAACCATAAACAAGACAAAAAGACAACCCTTCAGGATGGGAGAAAATATTTGCTAATGAAATAACAAAGGATTAATCTCCAAATTTTACAAGCAGTTCATGCAGCTCAATATCAAAAAAACAAACAACCCAATCCAAAAATGGGCAGAAGACCTAAATAGACATTTCTCCAAAGAAGATATACAGATTGCCAACAAACACATGAAAGGATGCTCAACATCACTAACCACTAGAGAAATGCAAATCAAAACTACAATGAGGTATCACCTCACACCAGTCAGAATGGCCATCTTCAAAAGATCTACAAACAATAAATACTGGTGAGGGTGTGGAGAAAAGGGAACTCTCTTGCACTGTTGGTGGGAATGTAAATTTATACAGCCACTATGGAGAACAGTATGGAGGTTCCTCAAGAAACTAAAACTAGAACTACCATATGACCCAGCAATCCCACTTCTGGGCATATACCCTGGGAAAACCATAATTCGAAAAGAGTCATGTACCACAATGTTCATTGCAGCACTATTTACAGTAGCCAGGACATAGAAGCAACCTAAGTGTCCATTGACAGATGAGTGGATAAAGAAGAGTAGCACATATATATAATGGAATATTACTAAGCCATAAAAAGAAACAAAAGTGAGTTACTTGTCGTGAGATGGATGGGCCTAGAATCTGTCATACAGAGTGAAGTAAGTGAGAGAAAAACAAATACCATATGCTAACACATATATATGGAATGTAAAAAAAAATTGTTTTGATGAACCTAGGTGCAGGACAGGAATAAAGATGCAGACATAGAGAATGGACTTGAGGACATGGGGAGGGGGAAGGGTAAACTGGGATGAAGTAAGAGAGTAGTACTGACATATATACACTACAAATGTAAAATAGATAGCTAGTGGGAAGCAGCTGCACTGCACTGGGAGATCAGTTTGGTACTTTGTGACCACCTAGAGGTGTGGGATAGGGATGGTGGGAGGGAGGTACAAGAGGAAGGGGATATGGGGATATATTACACATATAGCTGATCCACTTTGCTATACAGCACAAACTAACACAACATTGTAAAGGAATTATACTCCAATAAAGATGTTAAAAAAGAAAAGAAAGAAACAGTATTCAAACGGAAATACTGACTTAATGGCTAGAAAATATATGAACCCCTCTCTTCCCTTCCCATGCACGGTTCTGATAAGTGCTGTAGTGGAAAAAGCCATGTAGGTCTGAGTGCATTTGGTATACTTTTTGACCTTTCTCTCCCTCCAGACAAAATGACCACTTTTGCTCTGCAAATCTTTTTTTTTAATTTTTTTTATTTATTTATTTTTGGCTGCATTGGGTCTTCATTGTTGCGCATGGGCTTTCCCTAGTTGTGGCAAGTGGAGGCTACTCTTCGTTGCAGTGCACAGGCTTTTCATTGGGGTGGCTTCTCTTGTTGTGGCGCATGGGGCTTAGGTGCGCGAGCTTTAGTAGTTGCAGCATGCAGCTTCAGTAGTTGCAATACACGGGTCCTAGTGTCAGTGGGCTTCAGTAGTTGTGGCACGTGGGCTCAGTAATTGTGGCTCGAGGGCTCTAGAGTGAAGGCTCAGTAGTAGTGAAACAGGAGGGAAGGAGTCAGGACACAACCTTTGAAAGAATGACATAGCCTGAGGACATAATATCAACTGATTAGATCCAAATGGGTCCAAGATGGCAGGCAAGTTGACTTCCACTAGACCTTGAGCCTCAGTATACACTTACATCAGCAAGCTAAATGACAAACCCACAGCCGCCATGACAGTTCCAAGACCGACCATAAGGATCAAAAGATGGGCGGTGGCCGAATTCCTGGAAATCCCCGCCTCTTTCTAAAATAGTTGAAATACTCCTCCCTCTCAGCCTATGAAATTAACCACTCCTATAAAAACTGACAACCCCATACCTTGGTACCTTTCTCACCTTCAGAGATGGTCCACACTCTGTGGAGTGTTTCTCTCTAAATAAATCAACTTCTTACCTATCACTTTGTCTCACTGAATTCTTTCTGCGATGGGACATCAAGACCCTGAGATTCATTAAGTCCTGAAACCAGGTATGTGATCTCAGTTGAAAGACTGTGAGTAGTGGCCGGGTTCGAGTCCCAGCCATGGGGGTTCAAGTGCCAATCTGTGTTTTGGCCGGGTTCAAGTCTTGGCACATGGGTTCAAGTCCCAATCTGAGGTGTATGGTTTCAGCTGTGGTGTATAGGCTTAGTTGCTCCGTGGCATGTGGGATCTTCCCGGACCAGGAATCATGTTCTCTGCATTGGTAGGTGGATTCTTAACCACTGCGCCACCAGGAAAGTCTGCTATGCAAATCTTGATCTGACTTATTTACCCAATAGCAGGCTCAGAGAAGACTGAACCAAAAAAAAAAACACAAACCAAAAATACTGACCTTTGAAACTGGGCAATTTCATGCCCCTAATGTTATCATATAGTATTATAGAAGAACGCTTTGCTAAAGAAGTCATCATCATAAAAGGCATCTTTGAAAAACCCACACCATACTTAGTGGTGAAAGACTAGATGCTTTCCCTCTAAGATCTGCAAGAAAACAAGGATATTCATTCTTGCCACTTCTACTCAACACTGTATTAGAAGTTCGATCTAGAGTAATTAGGCAAGAAAACAAATAAAAGACATGCATATGGGAAAGGAAGTAGTAAAACTATATCTATTCACAGGTGACATGATCTTGAACATTAAAAACGCCTATAAGAACTCACTAAAAAACTATTAGCACTGATAAACAATTTCAGCAAGATTGCAAGATAAAGTATGATTATAAAATAATCCATTGTATGATTATCACTTGCAATGATCAATATAAAAATGAAATTACAATTTCATGTAAAATGTTAAGAGAATAAAACGTTTATGAAAAAATTAACAAAAGAAGTGTGAAACTTACAGTCTGAAAACTATAAAACATTGTTGAAAGAAAATCTAAAGAAACAGAAAAAAATCTCACATTCATGAATCAGAAGACTATATATTGTTAAAATGGTACAATACCTCCCAAATTAATCTACAGATTCAACACAATCCCTAACAGAGTCTCAACTAGTTTCCTGTAGAAATGCAGCCAGTCCTAAAGTTTACATGGAACTATATAGGACACTATCAAGAAAATGAGAAGACAACCCACAGAATGGAAGAAAATATTTGCAAATCACAATAAGTATTTGTACCTAGAATATATAAAGAATCCTTATAACTCAGTAATAAAAAATGTAAATAAATCAATTTTTAAAATGAGCAAAGGATGTGATTAGATATATTGTGCAACGGCAAAATGTTCCACATCATTCATTACTTATCAGAGTAATACAAATCATAGGTACAATAAAATACCACTTTGCACCCTCTTTGTGTGTGTGTATAGGATGGTTTTTCTATGGTAGCTATAATTATAAAATTATATCATTGTAATTATAAAAAATGAGGTAAATATTGGTTGCCTAGGATATGGAAAGTTTGGAACTCTCATACACTGCTGGTGGGAACATAATATAGTACAGCCACTTTAGAAAGCAGTCTGGCAGTTCTTAAGGTGGTTAAACATAGATTTACTATATGATATAGTAATTTCACTCCTAGATATATTTTTAAGGAAAATGAAAACTAAATCCTTGCAAAACCTTGTAGAGTATTTACATGTTTTTCTGGCATTTACATGCCAGAATTATTCTCAATAGTCAAAATGTGAAAACAACCCAATGTCTGTCATTTGATGAATGGATAAACAAAATGTGACATACACATATAACACTATCATTTGGCCATAAAAAGGAATGGGTTACTGATGTATGCTACAGCATAGATGAACTTTGAAAACCTTATGGTGCATGAAAGTAGCTAGTCACAAAAGACCACATAGTACATGTTCCATTTTTTATGAAAAGTCCAGAATAGGAAAATCCATGGCAATAGCATGTAAATTCATGGTTTCATAGGGCTGCGGGCATAGGGATCTCAGAAGGTGATAGCTAAAGGGTTTAGAGTTTCTTCATGAGATGATAAAAATGTTCTAATATCTACTGCAGTGATGGTTGGACATACTTGTGAATATACTAAAAAACATTGAATTATACACTTCAAACGGGTGAATTGTATGGTATGTGAGCAATATCTCAATAAAGCTGTAATTTTTAAAAAAGGGGTCATTATCAAGATGTGACTGTACGTAAGTTTAAAGCATCGTATTTAATAGCTCCATGATTCAGTGAGATACATTATTGAGCCAAATTCCAATTAAAAAATACCCCACTACCGGGAACATACAATTTTACCATCCATTACTGTTAATAGAAGAAAAACAACATCTATTTTTAAAGCCCTGCAAGTATACATATTCCTCTAAACATTATTTGCAAAAGCTACCAGTATTTTTTGATATCTTTCAAAAGGAAACCCACAGCTTTAAATATAATATGCCATTTCTTCATTCTTGCTCCAAGAACCAAAATAAAAAGAAGAATCACAAGAATAGGTCGTGGCATAAAACAATAATGTCCTCAAACAAGATAATTCAAGAGTGCTTAATACAGCAACCTATTTGAAGAGGAGTAATCCCAGTAAAGACAAAGGCAAAGGCTGGTGAAGCACCCAGAGTCTAACAAGAGTGAGAGAAGCCTCCAACATCTTAGACTTCTAGTGGTGGGTGTAGCAAGTAAGGCTCTGTAATACTTTGCAGTGAAAAAAAAAAAAAAGAAAAGAAAACGTTTTGAATCTGACTTGGAGGGAGTGGCTAAGATAAAATGGAAAAAATGTTCATGAGCAGAGGGTCAAAAAAACCAAAATTCCACATATTGAATGTGACTTCAATATGTGGTCTCATGAAAACTCTGATGAGAAAATCCAGCTGCATTTTGGGTCCCCATGATAAGAATGTGTGACAGATCAAGGACTGAAGTTTGCCAGAATAAAAATTTTCATTAGACCAGCTACAATAATGAGGACATGTGAAGTCCTGTGGTTTGTAAACACAAATCCACATGCACACACCAGTTTTGCCCAAGTCTCCAAGTGTACCAATAAATGTGATTAATCTAGGCCCTTGGATGGTAAATTGTTTAAAAACTATGAATTCACAAAATTAATTATCCAATGTCCATATGAAGTAGCATTTAACTTTCCATTTACTTTGCCCAATATCATTCAGTCCCCTATCTTCTTCTCAAAAGAGTATTAGCAAGAACTATTTCTGCTATGCAAAGTAATAGTAGAACACAATAACAACATTTGGATAACTTACAGTCAAGCAGGAGAAACATCTCTATAATTTAGATGTTTTAACTTAATATGCAACATTTGAGACCACTAAAAGTTATTATAATGTTTTTCATCAAAGTATCCAATATTTGGAAACCAAAAGACATTGAATTTTTTAGATAATTCCTAATTGTCACAAGCACACACACACACAACATTCTTATAAGATTAGAACACTGTAAGTGTATAGAGATTTGTTGCTGGTGGTGTGGGATTTCTTTAAGAACTAATAATTACAGGGCTAGCCATAAAATTGTTTGAGAGATCCTTTCTGATGGTTGGACTTTATCAACTCAATATTACTCCTTGTTAAAAGTAAGCTTATATGACTCATGAATGTTGATTTGTAGTAATTTAAGTAGGAAATTTATATTTATGATTCTAGCTTCAAAAGCAGCATTAGGAAATTTTAATATTCTACAGATAATTATTAAACCCTGGTCTGTAAGGAATACTTGTTTGAATTTAATAGACTGGATTGACGTATAAATATGTAAGCAATAATAACTTCACTATTAGATAAAATAAAAATGAAACAGATTAACTTATATTTATAATTTCAAATAATAAGAAAGAATGGTTTTCTCTTGCATGCAAACTCCACCCCCAATAATCATCATCACCGTCACATCTGAGTTAACAGATTCATAAAGGTATGGATTTCAGAACTTGAGGATATGAAGTAATTATCTTTTATATAATTGTAGTTTAAGTTACTGGACAATCAGGCATGGCATATGTGGCAATTTCATAATAAGAGTAAAATTGAAAAATTTATGGTGTCCTATGCATGTCCTGATCTACTCACACACGCTGTACTTTAAAATAACTTAAGAGAAATTCAAAGGCAGGAGTTGCTATCTTTGACAAAATGTCAGATGAATCAAGAGTAAGCTAAATAGAGAAGAAATAATATCAATAAAATCAAATTGAAAGAGAAAATACACATCTCTGACTATGAAAATAGAGGAGACATCATATTATACATTTTATGCAATGAAAATATTACTGTTACCAATACATATTAGCTCATATATTAATATATAATACTGTAATAGATACTGGTCACCATTCAGAGAAGGGAAAATTGTTGAAGTAACTTACCCATGTCCTGGTAGCTCAGTGACGGAGCCAGGAATTGAAATCAGAGAGAAGAGCAGCAGCAATAATAAAGCAATCTGGATATAGTCACCAGTAGGCACCAAGCTGTCCCCAAAGAAAGAACAGTCATCAATGCCCTTATGTAATGATAAACTGTAACTTGTTAAATGAAAACATGCATAGTTTACTTAATCTTTCAAATTAGAAGGTTCTCTTTAAATCAGGGAAGACATAACTGCCCTCCTTAAATTTCTCATATGATCCAACAATCCACATCTTAATGGCTGAAATGTGTTGAAAGTCTTAGCAATATTGAGAACCAGGACTGTTGATTGAGATAATTATCTATTGCGTTATCTAATACAGCATTGGAATATCCTATGGTCTTTGAGATTTTCAAATAACATCTTAATAATATATATTCAATCGAAATAAAACTATTTCATATTGAAGTTTTACTTTATATGTTGACTGAGACACAGGTGTTCATTGGACTTCTAAGAAATTTCAACAATCTACTTTAAATTCATAATTAAACTGACATTCATATATAGACTAGAGCACAGAAGTTTAAACAGAAATTGTGTACTTAAATATCATAAAAATATCAGCTACCTGTTAAATATTTTTATATAAATCTTCAATTACAAGAAACATACGTCTAATTGACATTATTAAAAGTGTTAGTGTGCCCTTTACATTCATCTGGATGTAATAGGTATATGAATAATTGAAATATTATCTACTATCTAAATGAATGTTAAAGTATTATGGTCTCTCAAGATCATATCAAAATAGTTCTGAGGAGAAACTATCATTAATATTGAAGCGGTCTCTCTTCTATATTATGACAAAACAAAACCAAAGAAATGAAATTAGCATCTATGTGTATTTTTCATTTCCAATCTAAAAGGTGACACTGTAGATTTACTGATGTATGCTATTACATATTAACTTCTTACTCAATAATTTCTTTCTTAATACTAATAGCTGGAATGACTTGACAAAACTTAAGGTTTATATGACCTTCAGTTGTAAATAATTTAACACTCATCTGGAAATGTCTTTGCTGGATATCCCTTTGCCATATGTATGTTTACTCCACATACTGAATTTATTAGAGTGGAATTTGGTAGTCATTGAATCAGTAAAAGGACTAATTGGGTTTTCTCTAAAAGAATTTACATTATTAAAGTTCAATATTTGACACCAAATATTCGTTTGTTTAAACTAATTGTAATAATGGTATAGTCATATATTGCAAAATCTTAATTTCACTATTTGTCAAGTAAGCAAGCTAGATTATATTAGCAGGTAGAGCCGTAAAACAGTATTATTTCAAAATTTTGTCTCATGTTCTGAGATCACAATCTACTTTTATAATACAGGGTCTAAAAACCTTGTTCTTTTCCCCTTGGTCTATGTTTCAACTTGAATC